>NW_025113042.1:0-600000 GCF_010416935.1 Polistes fuscatus | reverse complement strand
AACTTTCGACTTTATCACAACTCCCATACTTTTTATTCGAAAAAGGAATTTTTCCTGAGCAAATCATAGTACGTAATTGCAAACGACGGATTGATCTACTAGCACGACCTTAAAAAAGACCGAAATGGAAAAGTCGAAATGAAAGATCTCAGTGAAATATGAACTTTATCGAAATGATCTATCAAAAGGTATGAATAGATTTTTTTACTATAAAAAAAAAAAGAAAAAAAAGGACACGAAACGATTATAAGTAATAGTAAAATAAACAATTAAATAACTGTGATAAAAAAAAGAGATTTCTTATCTATTATCTTCGTTTTAAAGAAGATCGAAAGAAATAGATAGGATCGAGATATTATGCAAAGGGTGATAAAAATTTCTGGTCATTCGAAAGTACGACATGAACGTTCTTGATCGTTTACTGCCAATTCTACTCTCTGCGCACAGATGCGTGTAATACGATTTCGTTCGAGCCGTAAATAATCTCAAACTGTTGTCAAAAGCAGCTGTGAACAAGTGTCGATGCTCGTATTTAGTAGTCTGCTTCTCTGGTTTCCTTTGTAATTTGATTTCATATTTGGAATTAGGTAATAATTCAGATTATAAGCGTAGAGAAATGGAGATTATTATTGCATAGATGTGTCCTCGCGATTTTCCACGCAATTTAATATCAATCAATAATTTATCTTCTTGTTTGAATTATAAATATTGAATTACTATCAACGTATGACGACTAATAATCTTCATTACAAATGATTTTGTTAAATCCACGATAAAATGAAGTTCGACAATGGAACCATTTTCATTAAATATTCGTTGAAAATTTTTAGTTTCTATTAGAAACTTTACATAGAAACATTTAGAATCTTTAAAAGGAAAATATATATATATACACAGACATAAAACTAAAGAATAGTGTAGTTTCTGAATGATTAGTATTCCAAACATTGAATGGAACTAAGGATGCTATTCAAAGCACAAAAGGATTACTTCTACCCTTGGGGCTATCTTGAATGCTCCGAATAATTCTAATAGTTCTTTTACCTTCTTCTACCCCTTAAACCAACATCTTGACTTGTTCTCATATATCAAAATTCAAGAAGAACAGGTATTTGACGAAACATTCTTTGCCCTTTCAATTTTTCTATAAAAACAAAGAATATTTCTATTCTACGTGTATTTCATAGAACAAAATTCTCAAAACTTTTGAAAATTCAATCTTCATGGACAGAAAAAATACCTCTCTCTCATCTTTCAATTTATTCAAATGATTTCTTAAAAAATAAATAAAATAAAAATATTTTTTTCATGTGATGGATAATTCATTAAAAACAATATTCTTCTAAAAGAGAAATAAAAGTTTGAAGCGTTCACTTAACTTCTTAAAAATTCAATCTACGTGGGATCGCACAAGCAACGTATGTATATTGGTTTATACGATTTAAAATATATAGTAAGGGCGTAAGAAATTTATACTGCGTGCTTAAAACGACGATAAAGCAGACTCGCGTTCGTTCGTGTGGAAAATGAAATGTTAGTATCTAATGCATAAATTAAAAATATGTGGGATACGAGATTAATGCGTATCTATATGCTGGGATAATATTTACAATTAGTATGTTCAAAGATAGAAAATGAAAGGAAAAGAATGTTTTACGTGTATGTGTCTGTACACGAACGATTATCAAGCTTATTTTTAGGGTAATATTGGTTAAAATTATTATATATACTCGTATATATATATATGTGTGTGTGTGTATGTTGCTAGCCTGTGTATTCGTGCCAGAAAAAAAAAGGAAAAGAAAAGAAAGTATCGTCGAGTTTGAATTGGGATAATCGAAAAGTAATGTGAGATGAAGAGATTATATTGAATTGCGTATATTTATACAGAAAAAATCAAGTTATATGTATATCAGAGTATTTTGTGATAATTAATTGTGAGATATATATTTTGATATTAATATTTTATATTTCAATAAATCAAATCCTATAAAAATTGCTAATATTTTTAGAAAAATCATGATCTTAATAATGTACAAAAACAAAACAAGATATAAGTATCGAGCTTTTTTTCGTACTAAAATGCTTCTTTTGAGATACACGTATGCGCACAACTATTTGAAATTCCACAAGATGATCATCGTTTTAACTTATTCTATGCACGTAAAATAACGAACTTCGCAGTATATTTATTTAAATAAAAGCAAACAAAAATAAGAACTAGATACGGAATTATTTTCCATTAGAAAAATTAATGCGTTACGATTCCTTTTTTAATAAACCATATTTAAATATCAAAAAAATGTAAATTATAAAAACTCGTCTAGATAATTATTAATTTTATCATTTGATCTCGTAACTATGCCAAACTAGAAACGAGTTGCCTTATCAAAGAGGGGCAAAAAAAAAAATAATGCGAATTGCAACGGATTAAATTAACAAATGGAAGAAGAACGTATGAAAAAAAGTTAAAAGCATACATTTCCATTTGACCTATCTTATCAAGAAAAAAAACCTAAATGAGTATTTCTGTGCATTACGACAGTTCGTAATTAAGTCTAACTTGGCCGTCAACGACTATGAAAATCCACGACCGGTATATGAAGAAAAAAAAAAGGTAGAAAAAAATTATGTGCGTGTGTGTATGTGTGTTTGAATAATGAAAGAGCTCGTTCAGATGATCTCTTTCGTTATAAACCGTAATCCGAGGTAAAATAAACCGCGCAATTAAAAGCGACACCAGTGACCTTTCGATTTTTCTAACTATTGTTGGTATATGCACGACAAAAACACACTCAGAGGGAGAGGGAGAGAGAGAAAGAGAGAGAAACATAGAAACAGAGAAAGAAGAAAGAAAATATCCCTACTCTTCTCGTAAATCTCGTAATAACGAAAATCCTCTTTTTTTTTTTTGTTATTTCTTCTGCTACGTGACAGAAACTTCCCACGCGTAAAAACAAGTTATTCTTCCGACGCATCCCTCATAAAGATTTCTCCCAGTTGTAATCCTCTTCTGATGTAAAAACATGTTCGCATACGTATGATATCTGAATACTCTCTTTTCGATATAAATAATAATTGATGGGTCAAATATTTATATTGGAAACCTTGATAATTATCTTTCGTTTAGTAATATTCGCACGAATTCTTGTCGAAGATATGAAATATTCAATATTAAATGGTGGTCCTACTATATAATAAAGACTTAAAAGTGTTATCTATATATATGTTTAAATACTTTTATGGCTTCAGCAATCTTTACATTTGTAAGAAATAAATCATAACTATCGTACATATAATTCGATTTGCATGAAACTTTATCTATATAATCTAAAGAGTCATATCTCAATCTAATGTTAATAACATTTCGATAAATTTCGTATGATATATTTATTATAATTAATCATATATAATTTAATTATATATTATATTAAATTATTAATATAATATAATTTTTTTTTTTTTTATAATTTATAGCTTCTTATATTTTATATTTATTTACTATATGTAAATCAAATTGGATAATTCATAATTTTGGATTCTTATATTATTATTAATTATATATTTTATTTATTATAATTAATTTCATGGTAAGTGTTGAAATATTTTCATGAGTCACAGTAAGTAGCATTATTGTAATGTATTAAATGATAGGATTCGTCTAACATATATAAACTTGTACTTAATTAAATACGAAATAATTCGATTTAATATCGAGAAACAATAAATCGAGCGAAAACAATAGCCCGAAAATACGAACTTTTACGTTCCGTTAGAAAAAGGTGATGGCTAGTATTCGGAATGTCTAGTTCTTCTCGCTATCCGTCTCACGTCCGTTGCGAATCGTTTTATTTGTTCAAACTTCACTGAGAAAAATGTAGAAAAAGAAGAATAAATTCGATATCGACGATAGATCTAACGTAACTCTTTTGAAATATTGAATGCACGTTCTTGATTGGAATCGTTTAAACCCCGTTGAGAATTAGGAAACCCTAATTTAACACTTTAATTACTCTGTCAGTATCACAGATCAACTTCAAATGAACTATCCTTACTAGTTGTCTGATATTGACTGACCTAATTTTGACCGATGCATAGGATAATGTGAACAGGTTAACGTTTATGTTTCAAGGTTAACAACAGATTACGTTCATTTCTTCTGTAAGCGTGACAAGTAAACGATACGAGTCGTCATCTGACAACAATGTAAATTCTAAAATGATAGGATTGTTTTTTCTTTTCCTTTTTTTTCTATTTTTTTACGTAGCACACTTATTTACATTTGTATTATCTGCGACATGCACATAATAGAATTCATTTGTTAACGTAAAAAAGATAAACCTAGTAAATAGAACGATAGTGTTTTTCTTTATTTTAAATGCGTACGTAAAAATGTCAAACGTATTTTTGTAAAAACGTGGAAAAGTTATTACTTTAAAAGTAATGTTCATTAATTTGAAATAATAATAATAATAATAATAATAATAATAATATAGCAATAATAAAATCCGAGTGCTTAAAACAATAGGTAGAATTTTTTATTGAAATTTGATATTTTATGCATATGACATTTATATCTAACAAATATATTTTTTTCCATTCGGAATTATAAATTATTCTCGCATGGAGATAGAATTATTTCCTTTATTTTATTTTCTTTTTTTATTTTTGCCTTTTACGTTCCTGTCCATTGTCCAGTATTTATTAAATATTGCAACGAATTATTAAAATATAATAATAATGTAATAAAATAGCGCGTAACGCGCCGTTTTGGGCGAATTTATATGCTGGTCGCGAATAAAAAAAATTAAATCTGCGAGAACGTTCGATCGTTCGTTTCAAATAAAATAACGTGCTATAAATTCCGTGCACAAAAAAGGAAAATATATATATATATATATATATATATATATATATAAACAATTTATATCTTTTTCTTATTATTTACATCCATTTAAGGAATGAATTATCTTTCGGAACACGTTCCAATCGTCTATCAAACTTAAACCCTACCCAACTATTGGCGAATGTAATCTTGGTTTCCTTATTTCGTTCCTTCTAGTAGAAATCTCATTGCTATGTCTTACAAACGGTATGTTTGCAAACTTCTCGAAGACTCCTTTTTCGATGGTCTTGACAAGAATCCTTCTTTTTTTTCGTTCGAGTGGTGAAAAAAAGTTTGGAGAAAAAGAAACGGGTGGTTCTTTGCTTGTTAGATGATCACTCATAGATCCTAAACTTGGTTTGATTAAACAAATCGATTTTCTTCATTTTAATTAAATTCAAACTTGCCGCGTATATAATTAATCTTATTTTTATTATTCTCTGATAAAAAAAAAAAAGAAAAAATAATTGCAATACAACCTAAGATAATTTAATTTTTTTTTTTAAATTCTTTCTATTTTGAATAATTACATTTAATTATTCTTTAAATTCTGTATAATTATACTAATTGTAAGAAAATTTTGTTCAATGTCTACGATTTTCTTTTTACTCACGATAGGCAGTTCAGAATACTCAATTATATTCTTTACGTATTGTTTGAAATGATTCAATGAGTTAACGAGGAATACAAAGAAAAGAAAAAGGTACGGAGATAGAACTGAAAGGACTCAAGGGTTCTCTAGGTCTCGACGGGAATGAACAAAGTAACTAGGATAGTCGTTAAATTTTATTACATTACTTTCCCTTACTATTCGCTATTATCCATGGGTAATGTAACAATATACGTTGGCATAATTTGCAAATCGTATATCTGGGAAATGAGAAGGTCATAGAGCAACATCGAAGATACGAAAACGCTTTTTCGTTAAATTATATTTTACATTTTATTCTTAATTAAAAAGAAGAAGAAAAAAAATTATTAAACAAATTTGTAAAATAAATTTTCCGATTGATAACTCCATAAAGAAAGAATAATTAAATACATTACTTCTACGACCGTAATAAAAAGAAAATAATAATAATAATAATAATAATAATAATAATAATAATAATAATAATAATAAATATCATAATAAAATTGAAAATAAAAATCCATTTTTATTTTGAAAATACAAATAAATGATTTAACTGTCGTTGCATATAATTATCATTGCAATGAATTAATAAAAAAAGAAAACTTGATGTATCTTTTAAAACATTTCAAACAGAGTTGTCCGTGAAAGAGTAATTTGTGCATCGGTTATATTTTAAAGTACTGCAAACTTTATATATACTAAAAGTGAAGGATGGAGTAAATACATTTTTTCTAGTATTAATTAGTTCCTCGTCGAGTAATAAAACTCGTTATTACAAAAGATGATATCAAGGAATATACAAGGAAGTAATATACAGTTTTAAATAAAGCACACAAGCGTAAAAAGAAAGTTTTTCTCCGTATAATTCGCCATTCATCACTCATCCAACCCCCCAGCATGTGCGAAAAACTTAAGAGTTTGAGACTTCTCTAACCATCTCTCGACTAAGCCCGCGGATCCTCTCCTCTCTTCTTCATCCATCGTGTTCTCGTGCAAATCATGTTGAATTTAAGGATTTTTTTTGCTATATACGCGCGAGAAGATAAGTTCCATCCAAAGTTTTCACAGGGAAATGAAATTCGAGATATGTTAGCGAAGCAAACGAGTTTATCCTTATAACGTATTAAAACGAAATTTAAAATCCATCTATTTCATTTTCCGTTGTTATTATAAATTAACAAATTCGATTCCTTCTAAATATTGTAATAAAGATATATAGTAACGTATTATAAATCATTATTTTAAAAAAGATAAATTAACAAATCACAATAATACCAATCGATCACGAGTAAAATGTAAATGACATTTAACGATATTTTTTTCTCGACTATGTATAAAAAAATGTATGTTACGTTATTAATACAAATATTATTGTATCTTAAAAAATTATATAAAAATATTATTCTACAATTATATACAAATATTCTAAATATTTATAATATTATTTTATATATTTATAATATTATTTTTAATATTCTAAAATTATATACAAATATTATTCTATCTTAAATACAGACAATGAATTTCGTACTTTCAACAATTTTATTATAATGAATAAATAATTGCAGCTTTTTGGAAATATAACAACGACTTCGAATCTTTATTTTGTGTACAAAAATGAAATGATTTAATAAAACATCCATATATTAATATATGAGTTGAAAGTTACGCGGACTCATAGAGTTAATGGTTGACTTCTGTAATAAATAAAAATAAAAAAAAGAAAAAACATACGAATCAATAGTCGATATTAATTGTAATTTGCAGACACAAAATTGGAAAGTTTAATTATATTCAATTGAAGTGATTTTTCATTTTAAGAGATACTCACGATCAAAGTGAAATTCATTTTACATGACATAATTACTTGCAATCGATAATGCTTGTCAGGTTTCGTGGTTGATGATCATATACCACAGCATATATGCAAAGCCATTACCGTCGAAGTAATTAAAATTATGTGTGATTCGGCCGCAAATTATGTTGCCGGAATAAGCAGCTCGTGCAATATTATCGATCTGCCAGCTCGCGTTTCTCTCACGTCGTCGACGTTTCTCATCGCGAGAGATAGAATTTACGGATAAGATTAAAGTGTCGTTTCTAAATGTTCGCGGTTTAATTGATGACGAACCAACGGATTACTATAAATATCAAGACGTAATTAATGCGATGATATATTAGATAAGATCATCTTAAATCAAAATGTTTATCATCAGCTATCTTACGAAAATACATAACATTTTATACTTTAATTACAATTTCTTTTTTCTTTAATAAATAAATAAGAAAAATATATTTTTTTTTTAACACATCGAACGTCGGCCGGCCCTGCATTGTATTGCGGAATTTTTTTCTTTTTTTTACAATATGTAAGCATACTTTGAACGTTGATATATTCTATTTGTCATTGTTTATTTTCTGATAAAATGTATAATAATATGTTGAATAGAATTAAACTAACAATCAATCAAAAATTAATTTACAAGTCTTTATTTGTATTTTTGTAAGACAAGCAACGTGAGCGTTGGCGTTCAATGTGTTAATATTGAATTAAAAATAAAATTATTCAATAAATATCAAAATTGTATATTCTATCAGAAATATGTAAAACTTTTCGTTTAATATATATCGTAATTGTAAATCACTTGAATTTAATTTCTAGAAGAGTAAAATAAAGGTATTTGAGATTCGATGCAATTAATCGAATTGAATATCAACAATAAACCTTGATAAATTACTATTTGATTTGGATGACCCTTTGTATCGATGAAACATATCGACGTCAGCAACTTTCGTTGCATATTTATATTCAATAAAGCTTGTTGTTGCCTGTCCATTGTGGTTTTTATAAATATATAATAAGCCTTTTTCCTGAGATCTAAATTTTATTTGAAAAAAGCTATAACTAATAAAACTTACTTGACAATAATATAACAAAGTATCGAATATTAATTCGATTATCAGATAAATAATCATAAAACGATAACGAAAGAAATAAATAAAAAATAATTCGTAAAGCTTTTGGTGTTATGACACTCAATGAATAAATACAAACAAACGAAAAAATAAATTTGTTCGTTGGAAGAAATAAACGAAATACCAGTATGTTTCGTTGATTCCTATAATATTGATAGTATTCCTACATACACATATATAGGTTTGAATGCAATAAATGGTCGAGTCTAAGCAATCTATCCAGTTGGCCATGTTCAATTAGGTGGTATATAGGTCGAAATGTATCATTCGAGTTACCGTTCGTTCGTTCGTTCGTTCGTTCGTTCAGACAGTTAAAACTTTATGAACGTTCGTTTTGATTATTGAACGAAGAGTCCTCTTTACTTGGAATCCCTTCGACAGTTTACAGCGACGTTTCCTATGACGAAATTCAAACCCACAAAGTTTCGATAAATAACACGAATTTCGCTTGGTTATATTTCAAGTTCCTCGGAGAAACAAGTTACATCGTTTCGAGACACGTAACTCGATGCTCTATAAATCTCTTCTTCCTCTTTCTTTCCCTCTCTGTATCTGTCTCTGTCTCTCCTTCGTTTTCCCTATCTTTTTCTCCTTATCACTCTTTTCTCAGAATAAAGAAGAAACGAACAGGAATGGGAGGAGGATTGCTTTAGAAACGATCTTTCTATTCGATATTGTCTTCTAGAAAATCATAGATCTAATAGATCTAAGACATCAAAGTTTATCTTATCTCAAATATTTATCTTGATGACTTTAACTTAACAATAAGTTACCTTCAAAGTTCCAAGTTATATTTAATGTATAGTTAAAACTATATGCACATAGATGGCAATTTAACTTGTAGATAAGTTTCTACTTATGTCAAGATAGAAATACAAATTAAATATATATATAAAATTATATATATATATATTATATATATAATATATATGTTATTATATTATAATAATATAATTATTATATATATATATATAGAATTTTAATTTTATACATTTGTAAAATAAAAAGTTCTTTTAAATAATTCAATCGAATATTTTTCAGATAGATACTTTTGTTACTTTTACGAAGTTTTTAAAAAGATGATAAATAAATATTGTTCATTTTATGAATTAATCGTCAGTTTTCATTCAAGCTATTGAAATCGCTACTTATTATTAACAATTAAAATTAAAATTATCAGAAAATCGTAGGATTTTTGAATTCATTTCGAATAGATTAGAAAATTAGAAATTATTTAATTCTCAAAGTGTGAGTAACAAGAAAATTCCCACGCCGTTAGGAGAGTTGCCAAATTTCTTTGACCTTGAATTTAGTTCAAATTTCCTAGATTAAATGAAAACACGAACATTATTTGTGTGTTCTAAACGTTGTAATAATTAATAATTCAATTCATTCCTCGATAATAAAAAGAAGAAAACGTTTCACTCTAATTTTCAAACAAATTGGAAAACATGTTTCTTTTAAAAAAGAATTATCCCGAGAACATTATATTTAATATTAATGATTAGAAAATACAAAAACACTTGAATAAATTCTAATAAAAGTGATTTTAACATTTTCAGAAATCAAGCAATGCACGAGTTCGCATCGGTGAGGAGGTGATGCCTCGAAATCAGGGATTTTCGGCCGTTTCGGCCACTCGGAGGATCAACTTGAAGATTCGAACGATCCGTACGATCCTAACGATTTTATCGATATTACGATTTACTTTGGCACAAGAAAAAAAGATTTTCAATTACGACGATAACAAAGGTTACTTTATTGATAAGGGTAATGCCAGTTATATCGTAACAACTAGTTACGCAAATAACAAGATTGATTTATCCGATGAGAATATAGATCATTATTGGACAATCGAAGAACCCAGGGAAAGATATTTTTGGTTGAAAAAAAGGAAAAAGGAACAAAAGAAAGTATGGAAGAAGGATCAAAAGGAGGAGATAGTAGAAAACAAATCCGGATTAGCGAGTATTATTCCAATGAATGCATTTGATGGAGTGAAGGAAATAAAGTACCTTGAATCAAGGGGTTCGAAAAAGAGAAATAGAAGGAAAATCACAGGAAGAGAGAAGAGAAATAACGTGGAATCCTCTCGATCCGAGGAAGATCGGAATTCTAATAACTCGATGACCGAACAACGTACTTCGAGGAATCGGAAAAAGGAGCCTAGATCGGAGGCCACGGAGTCCGAGAGGTTTGGGGTGAAAGGACCAAGATCCTCTCGGATTCTTCGCGGTATCCGGATAAAGCGAGAATCCATCCGCGAGAACTCCAACGTACTGCCTTCATCTCGAAAGACATTCTTTTCTTTAAACGAACTCGACGAGTTCTTGCCCGAAAAGAAAAGAGAAAGACATTTTTATTTTTATCCGATGGATAGAAGGAAATACAATTCGACTATTATTTACGGGAAAAACGAAATTCGTTTATTTTCAAAGCGAACGATCGGAGGAAAATAAGAGAAATTTTGGAAAAATCTTACGAAGCCTGGAACAAGGCTAAATTATACGAAAATGATCAAATTCCAAATTTAAAGTATAAGAAAGAATCATTTGGATTTGTAGGAAATCGAAATTTCATTAAATCGACTAATTCGTCTGAGAGTTTTCAAACGAAAGAACAAAGGGAACGCAAATTTTCTTTCGAGACGAACGACAAAACAAAATTAGATTCGAGGATTAGCGAGGAAAATAAATTTCGTATAATCGTGAGACCGGAAGAAGAATATGCGGATGAAATAGGAGAAAAGAAAAGAAATTCTTTTCATGGAAATGAAGAAATAAGAGATCTGGGAAAGAATACGAAGAAAGGAAAGTATTTAAATGAAAATAACGTCAAAAGTTTGATTCGAGATCGTCGAAATGTCGATAAGTTTTCAAATGATGCAACTGTTCCTTATCCGACAAAAGAGACGATTAAGTTGAAAACGCGAGAAGTGGAGGAAGAAGAAGAAGTTTCCGTGATGTCTTCTGATCGTGAAGAAGTCTCGAAAGATACGGTTGGTCTTTGGTACGAAGATAATTCCGATTTAGAAGAAGAAAAAGAAGAAGAAAGGGGAGATGCAATAGAAATTCGTTCGAGAAAGAAAACTGAGAACAAAGAAGTTGGAACAATACGAGGAGGAAAAGGAAGAAGAAATTTGAGTAAAGATAAGAATGAAAAAGTAGGAAATGAAACAGCATATTTGGATTTAAATTCAGAGAAAGAAGAGGCGAACGTGTCCAAAGAAAAACAAGATGAATTAAAAAGAAGGGGGGGAGACGGTGGGAGGAAAGTCATGGAAAAAGAAATTCGTTCGGGTAAAGAATTTTTCGAATCGACGGGACACTTTGATCTTACGGAAGGATCACGAAACTATTTGAAAGAGGAAGGTCAGGGTGGTGGTGATACGTTTTCGCACGAGGTGGTGACAAATGTTACGGGGAAAGAAATGAAAAATGTTAGTTTAGATCTGAAAGAAAATGGAGAAGAAACGATTCTCCTTTCGCCTCCGATAAATTATTTGGAAAAAGAGGAGGAAACCGTAAAGATTGTTCCTCCGAGTATTAAGAAGAGGGATAGAGAGGGTAAAGAAAAAGAAATTTCATCTACGGAAATCGTGAATGTTTCCAAGGATAACATGGTATCCTGGAATTCTAAGGAATATCGGAAATACGATACGAAGTCCGATTCGGATCGGCTAAATTCGAGTAGAAGGATGTCCATCCTCGAAAGCGGCGCAAGAGTTCAGTCTTTCAAGGACTCTCAAAGAAACATACGCGATCCTCTAGGAGATTTCGTCAGTCCAAGGTCGCTCGACTATCCTACTTCTCATTTTCCAAAGGATACGAAAGGAGGAGAACTAAAGAGTGATCCAAGTAGCGATTGGAACAGACACGAGATGAAGGAAGTGGTGGAGGAGGAGGAGGAGGAGGAGGAGGGGAAGGGGGAGGAGAAAAGGCGTTACCACGAGGAAAAGATAAAAAGTAAAGATTCCCAAAGAAAACTCTGGTTAAAGGACGAAGAACAAATGGTAGAAGATACGACCGTTTCGTTCAACGATCTTCCAAAATTGACGCCATTAACGTTCCCAAATATTATCTCGAATGAAAGAAAAGAAACTATTGAAAGAAAAAATTCCGAGGTAAGCGACTATAAAGAGGAAGTTGAGACAATGAAGCTTCCAATAATCGAAAATAAATTCACATCTAGCTTTCCATCTTCTTCGAAAGGTATTTCGTATAAGATAAAAGAGATAGAACAAGAAGCATCCTCTAACGCAAAAGAACAGTACGAAATAATAGAAGAATCTGTCGAATCGAGTACATTATTATTATTATCATCAAAAAAGAAACGTTCTAAATCAACTGAGGAGATCGAAAGTAGTACTGACCCGACGATAAATTTGTCAACAAACTTCACTAGGTCGGTAAGAAACCAACTCCCTGATTCAATCACAATAACCGAAGAGGAAAAGTTAGAAACTTATTCGCCTCGAGGAAATTCCATGGGAACTACGGATATTTCCATGACGGAAAAATCCAAAAGGACGAGCAGAATTCCGAATAGTTCCACCGATCGATCATTTGTTAGCGACGAGATCGAAGGGTTTACTTATCCGCTTGCTGACGTTTTAACCTCCCAGTGGATCGATAATAATTCTCGAAAGTTAACATTTCCTTCGACTACGATCGATACTTTTACAACTATATCGATCGAAGGGAATACATCGGATAAAAGAGTAGAAAATCTGACGAGTGCAAGTTCAGAATGGACTACCGTTTCTTTGGAAAAGACAACGATAGCCAATGTTTCGGTGAACAAACAATCGATTAACGATGATCATAACTCAACGAATAAACCTCCGTGGCCAGTGAAACACAGCGCAGTGGTTGAGGGTGACCTCGTTTTAGGAGGTTTAATGATGGTTCACGAAAGAGAGGATTCAGTGAAGTGTGGTCCTATTATGCCTCAGGGTGGTGTCCAAGCATTAGAAGCCATGCTTTACACTCTGGACACGCTCAATCAACGAGAGATCGTTCCTGGGGTCAAAATAGGAGCGCATATACTCGATGACTGCGATAAGGACACCTATGGCCTAGAAATGGCGGTAGATTTTATCAAGGGTGAGTAGATCTGTTGTATTAAGTCTTATGTTTGTAAGCCTTCTTCGATAAAATTAATTTATTTGACTATAGTTTTATCGCGAATTGGAATTGTTTTTGGTTTTACTATATCAACAAAATTATTACATTATTCGTATTCAATCTTGATAACGAAATTTTCATTGAATTTATTTTGAATCACTTTCATTTTCAAATTAAATGACTATGCAATAACGTCGTATGCGAGAAATTTAAAAAACGTTCACCTGTGACCGCGCATTGTAGATTTAATCTTAATGACAATTAAAAAAAGAAAAAACCGCGCAGAGAAAATAATAGTCCAACTTAATAGGGGTACATTCATAAAATTGCAAGTGTGTATATACGTTCGCACACTAAAGTTACTTGAATATAAGTTAGGTGAGTTTACCGGTACGTTTACTCGTGTTCGACTTTATACCACATTTTCTCCAACATACTTCGTTTAAATATTCTCGCTCGACTTACATTCTCGCCACATGGCTCGGTTGATCCTCGAAAGCTATCAACGTTAAACGCGAAAACGATGAACTTCTGACAGTTACGAAGGAAACACCGTCGAGCTTCCTTGAAACCGAGAATCACGTTATGTTTCACGACTTAAGGGATCGAACTTTACTTTGACGAACATGAGATATCTGAGGTATTTTCACGAAGATTTAAGAAAAATTTTATTATACAAAAGTCATTCCGGAAAGTGTTCGTGAATAGATGATACAAACCTAATGGAAGTGTATTCTATCCTGATTATGCATGCCAGGGGAATATTTTTCGTGAATGCGCATAAACTTTCTCACTCCCTCTCTCCTCTCTCTCTCTCTCTCACACACACACATACACACACACACACACTTCTCTGCACTTTCCATCCAATTTATCTTTCTCCTTCATTCTTTTTCTACCACAGAAATCCCACGATTCGTGCATAGAGAAGGTTGGAACGACGAGGATATATTACAATGTCGAGTTTTATGTTCGTGCTTTTATCAAAAGTATTTCACGAAAATAAACGACTAGAATATCCTGATTTTTTTGAAAACTGATATTTTTGTAACTAGAAGACGAGATTTCGATGTCATGACTGTCTATTTTACATTTGCTTTGCACGTTAAAGATCTTCTAATTTAATTTGATAGTGTGTGTTCTTAAAACAACGAAAAATTTTCATAAAAACGATATTCAAAAAAATAAAACATTATTGAATTTCGATACGTCGATAAAAACAATTTCTACTGCGCGTTGATAAGTTACCAGATGTCGGTAAGGTATTAAGTCATCCTCGAGCAGAGAGTACAGAGGTATATAAAAGCTCACAAGTTCCCTTTTTTATCTACCCAGATTTATCTTAGTTACTACCAGGACCATCAGTGGGCAATAGTAGGTACTTAACGCGATGACGATAAATTACTATCAAAAAATACTGTATTCTTTGATAGTATAGTTATATTGTATAGTTAGAATATTGTATAGTAATAGTATAGTTATATTGTAATATAGAATTTTCTATAATCACATTTAATTTTGAATGTATAAACACGCGTGTGTGCCTTCAGAAATGCATTTATATAATATGTATATTTTAAAATGAAGCAATTTAAAACACTCAAATAAAAAAGAATCCAGAAAGTTTGATGATAAATCCAACGATGATCACCTGTAACAAAAAGACAACTATATTAATCATACAATCAAGTGATACAATAGCCTGGCATTCAAATCGTCCAATTCGCAGATGCATTTTTTCAATTGAATTCTGTATTTATTTTTATCATATCTCTATTTACCATTGCAATAAAATTTAATTTAAACGCGTGATTTTATATTTACATGAAATATATATATAAAAAAAATGCAAATATTAAATTACTAAAAAAATAATATCTATTAATTATTATGAAATATTTTTAAACTTCATTATATAGAAAACACAAATTACAAATTTAATAAAATACGATGACAGTGACAAATCTTAAAGACGAAAGAAAGAAAGAAAAATTACTGTAATATTTATCGAATGTTATTTAAGCTTCAAAATTTAATAATACAAAAATTTGTATATTTTTGACTCTAACTAAACACATATGCATCTTTTTGACGATACAGACACGAATTTGGTGTCCGAAGGAGATGGAATGGTCCATCATCTCTCAATTACAACTACAAATTAATGACGAGCAAAAAAGTAATATAATAAAATATAAAATATGACTAAAGAGCTATTCTCAAAAAGCTCGAACTTGCTGTTGAACTTTTGAAAATAACTCAATAGCCTCAAGAGTAGTTGCCCTCTTCAGCCACATTTAAGTGGGGGCCTCTTCGGCAATTAGCCTCTTCGGCATTTAGCCTCTTCTTTCTTCATCCCTGAAAACTGCCTTGGACTTTTCTACGCGCGAGCAAGATAGGATCTTTCATACTACATTTGCAAATTAACTCGTATTTTTCTAAGATTTTAATTCTCAATTATTAAAAAATTGATTTACATTCTCTGATCATTAATACAGCTTGTGAACCATCAATGAACTTACAGTTCATTGACATATACACGAGCACAATTAATTGAATGTCCAAGCAGATAATTATACTCGATGACCTAATAACACGTCGCATTTTTAATATGCAGTAATAGAATCGAATTGAAATAAAAATAGTACTATAAATGCAATGCATTTACTTGCAATATCTCTATTCAATTTATTCTTTATACTGAATTATATCAAATATAAAAGACTAAAACGCGATAGTGCGAAGTGTTAGTTATAATACTTAAAACTAAGTATCAAATTCATCAAAGTATTTGCGAATTTGTTCGACTCTATCTTCTTCGAGATAGAATCGAAATAGAAATGAATCTTTCAAATCGTTGCAAATTCCTTTGAATCATGATACATAATGAAGATTACAGAAGAGTTACAAAATAAATTTACAAAGCAAACATAAGAGAATGAAATGATATAATTTTGCAACAGTTCTGTATAAACCAGGAGGCGAAATTTCCACTCCGGAGTGGAAGCAAACCTCGTGCCTTTCCTGGATCCTACCTACTTAAAATTAAAGTTTTCACATTCGCTCAAAGAAGTATGCTACCTGCCTGCCAATTACCCATATTTAAAAAGAGCAAATACACATACGTACCCACTCACCCACTCCACGATTCTCTCACATACCACCAGGGTGCAAAAGCCTAAACTAGAGAGCATGCCCCGGGGCACCTCCGACACCCTAGTTCAAACGCGTGTTTTCTAAACTTATGGGAGTACGTACCAATGCTGTAATCGACTGCCAAGGCTAATGATTATTGCAATAATGACTAAAGCAAAAATACTGGTACATACTAGTATATATCAGCATACTAATATAATACAAGTATTGTTAAATTTCCACAAACAAATGTGGGAACTCTACTATTCAAAACGATTCGAAAAAAAAAAATTGAGAAAAATTTAATATAAATAGAAAAATACAACCATGTGTATTTTTCATATCACACCTAATTCTAGGTGTGCTATACTAAGTAGTATTCTAAGTGATAAATAATGCATTAATTAAAAACTATCGCGAAACGATGTACAGTACACACTACCTGATACGCACACACAGGTGTAAAGTACATCGTGCAACCACTAGCACAATGACAGCCGCCAATAGGGGGGGAAAAACTTAAAACTAAACCTATACCAACTGTTTCTCACCCATACGAGTAGCACCTGGGCACACGTATAGATGAGAACGCAGAAAGTATAGGGGGGAGAAACGGGAGATTATTACATTAGAAGCTGAAAATCCTGATCTAAAAAATATGATTAAAGACACATAAATATATAACACATAAATACATTTTTATAAAAATTCATCTAAGCGACTAAGGACTCTACAATTTATTTGATAAATAATAACTTGTAATATCTATTAATATTTTTTAATATCTTGTAATATATTTCAAAACCTCGGACGACTCCTTTCATTAAGTTGGCTGTTCTAATAAAAGAACTGGGCTTTGAGCCACCACTTAATTGCTAGAATCTATCCGTCGCGAATGGGTTTGTCTTCTTGCTCATTTATTTATAATATCGAAACATCGATATATCAAAATTAATCGCGATTAGATAAACTAAGTACGAAGCAATGCATGTAAGATATTTATTATATGCTTTTCTGGACAAAATCGAGTAAATTAATGCTCGATTTCACCACTAATAACCACGAACAAAACACGTAATATCAAATAAAGTGTATTAATTAATTACGTTACTAATTAAACGAATTTAACCGATGAGACAAGAAAACCTATCCTGAACTAATAAAATATACAATACAACATACATTAAAACATACAATTTTCATGAGTAACTCCCAAAAAGAAATTACTCATGTGCTCGTCAATAATTTTTTTAAATAATTACAACCAGTAACTCGTGCCGATTAGGACCTTTCATCCTCGGCATGATTGAGCACCGGAGGGACTTTAAATTTTTTGACTCACTGCGTAAGAAGTTCTACGATGGCTCCAAAACACTCCTACTTCGCAGAAAGTGTTGTAGTCTGACGAGGGAAGAGTTCCTCAATTTGGTATTGAAGGAGATCCACCGAAGATCCACCAAGGGTCCACCGAAGATCCATCGAAGATCCATCGAAGATCCATCGAAGATCCATCGATGATCCGTCGAAGAATTCATCCCACATCTTTGATAAGGTAGAAAGTCCGTCGTCATATCTGTAAAATAAAATAGAACAAAATGATAAGTTATATGTAATATGATCAAAAATCGTATCAAACAAAAACGAATAAAATGTTAATAAAATGAATACTTACAATGCATTCCAATGGGATGAAGCTCAATTGCACCATGGCGATGCACCTCGCGTGAATCTAATAACACGTTAATAACGAAAATAAGAAACTATAGATGAGTTTCTTATCGCGAAACCGAAATTTTATTATACGGCGAACAACACTGATTCTAATTCGCGTTTGATTTTAATTTGTTTTACGCCCGATCACTGATTCTAAACAAATAATTCAAAGACTGCTTTGCACACAGTCAATGCAAGTAAAAAAATCTTCATTGATGCACTGACTCTAATACGCGAACAGTCTGTGCGACTGTTTTAAAATAAAAATACAACTTTTCTCGAACAAAATCTAATGCAACTACTGCTTTGGTCGCAGTTAATTTAATATGAAAAATTTCTAATAAAATCGCGTAACACGAACGAATTGAAATGAGCGAACGAACGTGCTTCTAATCCGTGATTTTAATTGTATTCAATCGATACAACACTCCCGTATATTGCTTCGCGCACGATTGCAATCTGAAACAGAAATAAAAAACAATTATATTAATATCATTACTATTAATGAAAAGAATTAAAATGTTTGTAGAATTATTTAATACAAAAATATACTCACTTTGTATCTCCATCGATGAATGCACGATGGGTCTCCTACCCTTAGGATGACGATGACGATGCACTAACACTGATTCTACAACTGCATTACATGCAATTAATTCAATTAACACTAGATTAATGGACTAACAATAAACCAATTTAACTCCCCGTTTCAAATTTCTTTGCTACATATGCTACATATATAAAATTTAAATATTATTTTTTAAAATATATGTTGATTTTTAATGCCATAATGAAATATATGTAAATATTAATTCCTCCCCTCTACCCATTTCTTCATTCAAACAATTTTTGTAAGTTTTTTAAAAATAGTAAACGAAACAACAATGAAAAATTCTAGTGTTAAACGAATTTTCAAATGAATTTAATTAATAAATTGTGACACTAATCCAACGATGATCTGAAACAAAAATAAAAACAAGATTATATAGACCATTGATATAAAAACATTATTATAAGTATTGAGAAAATGTTTAATATAAAAATTGACTTACGTTTATTCTTCAGTGATGAATGCACGATGGGTATCCTACCCTTAAGATGACGATGAGCACACGTTTAAACCGAATAAAAGAAACTTGCGAGTTTCTTAACCGAGCAAACGAAACTTTTACATACGGCGTACAACACTGACTTTACTTTCCGATTCTTTTATATTTTATTTTATCGATGCAACACACGAGTACTTCATTGCCTACGCGCTCGATTGCAATGATGTTCTGAAACAAAAAAAGAAAAAGAACAATTAATATCATCGTTATAATAAAAATCCATTAAAGTTATCATAGAAATGTTTGATACAAAAATATACTTACTTTTAGTCTTCATTGATGACTGCAGGATGGGTATCCTACCCTTAGGATGACGATGAATAAAATAAAATTAAATAAAACTCTGAAAAGCTGAAACATACTAAAAATTATATTACATACAATTAAATATTACAATATTTCCTGAAATCATTCCTGAAGGCATTGCACACTTTCAAAGATATTTTATCATAAAGAATCAATATAAATTCAAGCAATATTAATTGCCTTAATCTCACTACTTGTATAATATTACATACAAAGTATGTAATGTTATTTAAAATATTAATTGAAAATTTTTTAATTTATAATATATAATTCAATGAAGAGTAATCTAAAAAATAAAACTTTTTTATACTATTCTATCTAATAAAAAACTAATTAAAGTATTTAATGTTAGAATGTAAAAGTATTAAACGTTAGATAACGTTAGAAATAAAATCAATAAGTAGTTTAATACGTCACGTTCGTTAGATCTTTACTCGTTGAAGGACGGAAGGGGAATGGAGATATCTCTGCGTACATCTCGTAGAGGTATCGAATGCTCGGTGCTCGATTGTTTACGTTTCGTTTCGACGGTTATTCTTCTGTTTTCACCTCGAGACATTCCTACAAATATACATAACATTCATAGATGCTTGTAGGTGAATGTTTTGTTTTCTTTTTCTCTCTCTCTCTCTCTTTCTCTCTTACTCTCGTTCTCACTCTTTCTATACATTTCTATATGGCTTAAAAAAAGAATAAAGCTTACCTCGATGAATATGAAGATAAAAAAGAGTAAACACAATTGTTAGACTGGATATACGTATTCCTGCTGGACTCTTCTAATGCTAGGTACCTAAAAAAGGAAAAAAAAAGATTACATTAGTACAACATAAAGAAAATCAAATATATGAGTGTATGTGTACGAGCTACCTATACTTATGCATATATGCCTGTATGTGTGTGTATGTGACAGGAATCGAATTTAATACGAAATACGATCTTTGAATACATAATTATGAAAAATAATTAATTAGAGCATCATTAGAGATGGTAGTAATTATCGATACCATGAAAAAAGCTGGAAATTAGAAGAAATATCGTTAAGAAACAATTATTTTAATGCACTAATGCACATTTCTTATGTTACAGCTAAATTTTACCCTCGAAGTCACCACTGTGCAGAAGCATTAAAATAATTATAAAAAATGATAGAAATACTGAAATCAGAACGTTATAATCTTAAATTTTATTAATTGGGAGTATTACTCCCTTTATACACATGCTCAACGTTCGGAAAGTCATATAAACAATATTTAATAAAAGAACTTTCAATGATGACAACGTGCCAGTCTGAAGGTGAATTTCGAGGTGGACGGTGCTCCGAACATATACTCAGTGCTTCTAAATTGCAATAGACATTTCTATCGATTAATTAACAATTATTTTAATACTCTACTGTACTCTACTTATATTTAAGATTGTTTAAACATATATATATTGATTTAAGCATTATATATCTATTAACGTACTTTGAATAATAATTAATTTCGATCTTATGTTTTATTAGATGAAAATTTTATCCTCGAAGTCATCACTGCATAGGAGCGTGGAAATAATTACATAAAAATGAAGATATTCGTCGTACAGACACACGAAACATACATTTTTTCTCCATACATTGCATTTTATGAATGCAGGCTTCTCACACGTACACAGGTATTTGAAATCGTTTGATTTAACAACAAACCTTTGAGTTTTTCTTCTATTTTAACGCCTTAAATGACTACTTTTTAAAATATATGTATAAATGCATTTCTACAGGCACACACATGTTTATAGATTAAAAATCAAATATAATTATTTAAAATTCTATTACAATGGAACTATATATACTATGTATACTATCAAAGAATATAGTATTCTTTGGTAGTATTTTATCTTCATCGCGTTAAGTATCTACCTTCGCCCACTGTTGGTCCTGGTAGTAACTAAGATGAATCTGGGTAGATAAAAAAGGGGTCTCGTGAACTTTTATCTACTTCTGTATTCTTTGTCCTCAAGGATAAATCAATAAGTTTCCACTGATTATCCTTTGATAACAAGTTAGCAACAGTTAGTTAATAATCCGCATCCATTAGTTATCAACAGTTTATGGGATTATAGAATTGATTTACTAACTATTGATATTATTTTCGAAATCGGGATATATCAAATACTTTCGTAATGTTTTTATTGAAAACTCAATAAATTAGCATATATAAATGATATAAAAAGAATTAATGAAAACTCGTAAATTATAGGCCAGGTGAAAAGCTGTAATTATTGAATAATTAATCGTATGTACGAACAATTGATGATATCATTAAAAAGGAGAATGTATAAAAGAAAGAAAGGATAAAAACTTAAAATTTATTATTCGTCGTTCTATCGAAAATTCCACCAAGCAATTAAGGGTTAAGTTTTATTACTAATGGTAAGTAAAATAGGAATCGTGCCAAACGGGGGAACAAGTTTTATTCATTTTGTCTTGGATCGTTATTCTTACCTACAATTCCAGAAAAAAAAGGAAAGCGTGTAGAATTCACACGCGACAGAAGTAAGAACTTCTTTAATTTTTTGTAGAATCTATGTGCATATTCTTACAAATTTTATAAAGTATGATTAGTTTTGCTTATCGCTGTACATACATTTCATTTTTTAAACGAATTATTTGATAAATCTAAATGTTTCATTTGATTATCTCAAAGAGAAGAAAAATGTATCAGAAGGATCAAAAGAAAAAGTGAATTTAAATAAATTTAGATCGAATTTAGCACAGCTATTTGCCCGGTAGTGCTTACGTTTTTTTACGTTTATTTTTACCAATAAAATAAAATACGAAAATTTCTCCTGACGTAACGCATTACGTTTTAACTTAACAAATATAATCCATATTCTTGAGTATAAGATAATCTTTTAATAAGGTTTATTTATATACCAAAACTTACACATTTTTTATTCCAATGAAATAATTTGTTTTATTTGAAATCTGTGGGTATCTAAAGTATGTTTAGAAAAAATTACGGGAGTGCAAATAATTTGTAAAATAATTATTTGTTAGAAAGATTTAATATACATTCGCGATATCTCATGAAAATAATTTATGATTTCAGAAGTAGAGTAGCATCATAAAATGCCAGTTAAGTTTTATTTTTTATTAATTTGATTCTCTTACTCTCTCTATCATTATACTAGTAAAACAATAGTTTGAGCCCGTTATGCTGCTATTTCGTATCTTTCTTGCCGTTTCCCACAAGTTCTGTAAAATCGATATTACCCCGTTTCTCCCCCACAGAACTGAAATAACGCGTTTCCCTCAAAACCTTTCACTTTTTCATTTCGCTTGAATATTTTCGGTACTCTCTCTCTCTCTCTCTTTTTTTCTCTCTGGAAAGAAATTTCACTTTAAAAATTCAAATAATTCATATTTCTAACGGAATTACTGCAAACCATTTCTATCAAAATTATTTGTCATTTTCATATACATTGATATTTTAAATTTTACAACATTATTATATTAAATGAAGTCATAAATACAACGTTGAGACAAATGATTTCTCATTAAACAATTTTCCTACAAATGTATTTGAAAGTAGTAGTTTTTTTTTCTTTTTTTTTTATATAATGCATCAGAGTGCGTGACACTTTGGCGACGACCACACGCTCGTAATGGTAAATCGAAGCAAGTAGCAAGACCAGACCATTCGAAGAACTCAGCTAGAACTGTCGTTTGCATGCGGCCAAACTTCCTGACAATATATCCATTTCCCCTAATCGTTCTTGAATACTTCTCTAGAGCGAGTACTTTCGAAGGATTCGACAAGTCCGGTCACGAACGAAAACTACTTGTACAGACTAGTTGATCACGGAAAACGTAGTAAAGATATTGGAAAAGTTAATATTATCGTCAGAAGAATTTACCTTTGTTTTCCTTTCAAATGAATATTCGAAACATGCGCAAAATTTTAATTAAAATGTATGAACGTTTAAAAATAAAAAATGATAAATTGTTTATATAATAATTATTCCAATGAGAAATATATATTATAACGTATCTGAATTTAATTAAAAAAATATTCATTTAAAAGTCCTTTGTTAAAAAATCGATGAGATTCGAAATGAGGAGAATAAGAAAAGAAAAAAAACAAAACAAACATAAAACTACAAAAGGTATATTAATGAACAAACAATTAATTCATTATAATATCTCTTTGCATGGAAATATTTAATTCAAGATCTATGAAATTTATGCGATAAATTGATCAGATATATATATGATATGTTTAGGAAATATTGACAAAATTGATCTTATTTGAACGATATAATCCAAGAAGGTGGATAGGAAAAGTACATTTTCTCCTTCAAAATGATACTAGTTTCAAGTTTCTACGACTTTCCGTTCCGGAGACATCGCCTTCCAAAGATTTCCATTTATTATTCGTGATATATGTATGTTCGTAGTACTATTGATAGTACTACTATTGATAATAGAATCAAATAAAAACTACTACGGCTATTGATGGTCAATGAATTCGAAAAATTTATGTAGGTCACTACGAATTTCTAAGAAATTATATAGGTCAGTGGGTCATCGTAAAAATTAATTATTCGCATTCTCCTATCTTTGAAATTAAAACTCGTTGATACTTCAAAAGAATATCATTGTAGGGGGAATTTTTTATCCGATTTTTTCAGTCCATCGTTATTAACGAATTGTTATCAAAAATTTGTTATAAATAATTTTTTTAATCAATTTTTTATAAAACAAAATTATCTATGCATATACATACACATGTATATATACGACTAAACTATTTATTCTAAATTAATTCTAATTTCTCTCTTCTTAATAATTTTGGCAAACTAATTTATTGTAAATTGGCATGAATAAATCTTTACAAGTAAATATATATGCATATGCAAGCAATAATATGTTATAAACAATTTTTGATAAGCTGATATCAAATCGTATATATTTGTATATAAGTATGTATAAAAATACATTTATTCGCTATTTGATTATAAATTTTTTCTAAACAAATTTGCATAAATAAAATACACGTAGGAAAAAAAAAATAATTTATATGAATGAAGATTAACATTGAAAAATTATTCTAAAATAGGACGTTAACAAATTTTTAATTAATTCCCCAATGTACATTTGTTTAATTAATCATAATAATAAGAAAATTCTAGTGAATGTTTCGAATATGTTTCTTCGTTAAATAAGACACGTAATAATAAACAGAGGAAACTCACACTTCGCTTGATTATTGTGTCTGCCCCGTTTATTTTACGCTCGTTACATTTGCACCACATTTACATTAAGATACTATAATCAAACGTGTGATAAAGAAGAAACAGAAATTGAGGATATAACTTGAGAGAGTAGGACCGCAGTACGTTGCTTTCACAAATGATTCCAAAGAGAAGTGAAACGATAACGAGTTACCGCGTTCATTTTCAACTAACAATCAGAGAAATTTGCTAAACTGAATTTAAATTTAATCGGTTTTTCTTTTTCTACCAACACGGTAATAATATATCTGTCGAGTTTATTAATTAACCGTTTATTTATTAAGAATAGAAAATGAGAGAAAGGAAGATAAAATGAATGAGAGAAAAATAGTATAAAAAAAAACGTATTAACAAGAAAACAATCGAAATCCAATAACGTCGAACTTGATAAATAAAGCTCTTTTGATAAGAAGAATAATTAATAATAATAATAATAATAATAATGATATTCTATAAATTATTATTCTCTTTTGTACTTTCTAGCACAAATATACAGGATGTTTCGCATTCATGTTCATGCTCGTGCTCGTGCTTACGCTTCCCTACATAAGAAATAACGTTATTACATTGAGGAAAATTTTCTCTCAAAGGAGTAACAAACTATTTAACAAGTGATCTTTGTTTTACCCCATTGAATTTATCTCAACGTCGTTTACAATACAATGAGGAGTAAGTTATATGGTGTCGTTTAAAAATATTCCGGTGAGCTTAATTTTAGAATTTTAAAAAAGTAAAATTTCATCAATTTTGATTTTTATATCGTTATTTATTAAAGATTTAGGAACCGATGATTTTTGAATTATTAAATATTACTTAAACGGAACCAAAAGTGACTAAATAATTGTGAAGGCCGTTAAGTAAAACACCCTGTATATTGCTGTGTATGTATACACAGTATATTTTATCGATACATCAAACAATCCAAACCATTCGGCGTTTGCAAGCGTGAAATTCAGCCTGGTGATTATTATCGATTGCACCTTTCGATTTTCTACTAACGTTCAATAATCTTCGCGTGATGTATTTTCTGAAAACAAATAAACAAAAGGGCCGACGAGAGAGGTACACTAAAAATTCGTTTTGTTCTTTATAAAAAAAAAAAAAAATAAACTGAAAAATAAACCTGAAAATATAAAAAAAAAAAAAAAAATAACATAACGAAGAAAAAAAGTAACAAAGTAAATAAAAAAATAAGTATAAAATATGAAACGAGTTTTTCGAAGCAATTTGTTATTCTTTTCTGCATAGCGTAAAATCATAATTCAATAGAGTTTAAACAACGTTTAAGCAATGTCACTTAGTTAGTCTATTTTTTTTCTTTTTTTTTAATATTTTTTTAATACAAGAGAGAGAAAAAAAAATAGAGAAAAATGTTTAACGAGATTCGTCTTTGAAAAATCGACGCGGGAGCAAAAGAAATACACACGGAAGTGGCGTTTTATTAAAAGGTGTGAATGAGAAACGAGAACTTGTGCTTTTTCAGTTATAAGAAACATCTTAATGACTCTTGAACCAAACCTTCTGTAATTATTAAAGAATACGTAATCGTTTTTATTGCAATTTTTCTGTTTTCAAACTCGAGTACTTCATAAGTTCGTACTACGTTTAGTTACACAAGTATTTCAAAGCATTCACAGTTATTTTAACGACGATGTTTCTTGCGTCTTGGTCGTAGACATTTAGATATGAAAAAAGAAAAAAAAAAAGAAAAAATAGTAGAAGAGAAAGAAAAAGAAGAAGAGAAAATGAGAAATTTTATGAAAATGTAAGCCTGAAATATGATTGCTCTTTATTATTCTTTTTATCGTAAGGGTTTATATAGTATACGACCATAATGTTTATTTAAGTTGTGTGTGTGTGTGTTGTGTGTATTAGCGATAAGAGGACAAGGAAAGTTCCTAATTGGACGGCCGTGACAACATTAGAATTATAACGAAGCAAACGATCAAGAATAGTTTTTTCTCTTTATCCAGTAAGCTTATTGTAAGATCAAGTATGAATGCAAATCGAACGTTTCCAACACACGCGACATTTCATTATTAAGACCTACAATCTTACCAGATAAAATTTTGCACAAATCAGCAATCAGATAAAATATTTACCAAAAGTTCTCAATTGAAATTCGTAGAAGATTGTTCGAAGAATGACAATGAGAGAGAGATGTCGATAACGAAATTCAATAAGAAAGAGAAAGAGCGTATTTATCTGTACCAGAGTCGTCTTCTGATAGGAAGTTCAAAAGAAAAGAAAAAAAAAAAAAAAAAAAAAAAAAGAAAAATGTCTTAAAATTCTCGCAATATCTTGAACCCATCTCATTGTTAGTTCGATCTGTAGAGAGTTATCACTTTCCCTTCAACGGGATAAAACGATTTAAAGGAACGCAGAGACCTATTCGAAGTATTTTTCAAAAGGAAGGAAGTAACCTTTCAATTGACTTTTCCTTCTTCGTTCTCCTTGTTCTCTTCCCTTTCTCCTTTCTTCTTAAATAAAGTCTTAATCCGTAAGAAAGTCTATCTTTCGGATAGAATGGTTCAACAAAGACTATATGCTATTCCTAAAAAAAAAAAATTTTCCTACATTTCTCCCTCTCTCTTTCATCTATCTATCTCACTTAACGTTAGTTTTAAACCTATACGCAAATCATTTTTTAAATTCATCAAAGACCACGAGAGATATTTGGAAAAATAAGAAAGGAAGATGGTATAGGAAGGATTTAGGTAACCAATTAAGTTCGTCAAAAGATGGTTCCCATAACGCTAGAGTAGTTTCGAATATAATTGAGTTCTACAAGAGTAAGAGGGGGGGAAGAGGAAGAGGAAGAGGAAGAGAGAGAACATAGTCTAGTTTCGATAATAAATTTTGAGATATATTGTCTGATTCGACCACTTCCCTTTAGTTCTGGTATTACTTGTAAGGCAATTCTCTCTCTCTCTCTTTCGAAACGTGAGATAAATAAAGAGAGAGAGAGAGTAGGTGAGTGATGGAATTCCTAAAATGATTTGGAAACAGATCAGGTAGCATTAATCGATGTTGACCCAAAGTTGCGGCCGATAGAAGAAACACGAGGTAACATTCTCTTTAATTGCGAATAGCGCGAGAAGCGTGAAAGAAATTGGGGAGAGCGCGATTGGAAATGAAGTTGGAATAAAAGAAGAGAAAGGGAAAATGGGGGGGAGAGGAAGGGAGGAGAAAAGGAAGGATATAAAAGCCCGTTGAGGTATGAAAACGGAATGGTAATTGGAGCCACGAGTGCTGTTGTATGAGAAAGGGAAAGAGTGCAGGAAAAGAAGAAAAGAGGGCAAAGAAAGAGCGGGAAATACCCCCAGAAAGAAGAAAGAATCACAGAAAGTAAGGTGTGCATGGAAAATAGATAGGCGTGTTTTTGCGCAGTTACTTAAAGGGTGGTATCCTCTTACGAGGAAAAGAGAGAGAGAGAGAGAGAGAGAGCGGCAGACGGCGGGTGGCCTTCGGAATTCGTGCCGGGAAGGCTTGCACCTTGACGATAAATTCTACTAAATGACTACAGAGAGATAGCCTGACTTCTGTTAAATGCTCCACCGCCAGGCGTGTTATTATTCTCCTGATTGCTTAAGAAAATTTCAATCTTTCCCTTTCTCTCGTTGTTCACTCTCTCTCCCTCTCTCTCTCTCCCTCTCTCTTTCTCTCTCGTGTTTTAGATCTAAGGAGTCACTTCAAATTATCCAAGAAAACATTATGGGTAGTAGCTCGATTAGATAACACAAGAGGATTAGGCCAGCGTTAACAGCGTAGAATTATATATTCTTAACAGATATGATCTAAGTGTATACCCTCCCGTAAATTTGTAAAATTTTCAAGCCCAGATAAAAGCGGGGAATAATTTTCCCTCCTAGATTTTTATCGAAACGAACCGAGAAAATGAATTTTCTCTCTCACTCTCTCTCTCTCTCGTAACCTTTTTTTTTATTTTTTATTATTTTAACCCCTTATATGACCTAAGTTAATTTAATACCTCTTTTATAGATATCAGAGAGTTGGCTTAAATAAACGGTTTATACGATCATCTTTACCTTCCTTCCTTTCTCTCTCTTTCTCTCTCTCTCCTTACCATTCTATGAACCACCAATGTTATTAACTTTTCAGAACGATTACTCTTGGCCAAATTACCGATAGAGTTTCGAATTTCGAACCTTAGCTCTACTACCCAACAATGAAACGACGAACGCAACCTGAATTAAGATCTCAGCTAAAGCCTTCGGTACCATGCCCTCCTTGGGTTCATTTAGTCTTAAATGAGTATTCGTCGGAGAACTTTCATTGAATTAATTCCTATTATTTAACGCAGCTCTTTCATTCTACCAAATACCGCAATTCACAATTCGTCGAAAACTTCTAGAACGATTAAAGGGACTCTAGAATACTTCTTACAATTAGACATTCAAATCGTGTATACCTTTTACCAAGTTGCATCAGAATAATACTCGATTAACCTTATCAGTCTAATTTATTTCGTATGAGACATTAAAATACACTGACATAACTATAACGATACTAATTCTATATGCATATATACTTTTTATAGCTACTCTTTAGAACCAAACGATCTTTTCTTGGCAACATGAGTTATGATTGTTATAAAAAGTTGTTTTCTGCTGAGAAAATATTTACGTGTTATAATTATAGTCAGTGATAAGCCAATCTGCTGAATGTCCACCGTGAACAAATTGCGGAGGACGTTGGAGTTAAAAGAAAAAAAGAAAACTCTTGAGGAAGAATGAATTCTTGTAAGGATAATTATTCATAAAATTAATCCTAAGCAAATAAATATTAAAATGATAGAAATTATAGAAAAAATGATGATCGTCGTGAATTTTTCCATACTTAAAGTAAAAATAATCGTTGAAAACACGCAAACAATGCAATGCAATTGTTGCGTATATTAATTATATTAATTTATATTTATGAAAAATGATTCTTTACGAAATGGGAAGAGCATTTACAGTCTCGCGGTTGAATCGTTAAAATGGTTTAACCCGTTGGAGCTAGGAAACACACAAAAGAAGAAATATACAAAGTCGCGTTATACGAAATTGGGTAATTTCCTTTTGCAGGTTCAATAGGAAAAGCTTTACTTTCGACTTTCGACCAACGAACTTCCACAGTCGTGAAACATAATTTCGTAAGGAACAGATGTCGCACAGACCTGAAAATTACCTCTGTTCGCTATTAAATTAAATTATGTTTCTGGCTAGGTGCCAAGTTGTACCAAGGGTTTTCCGTCATCCGAGCTCGACCCCCCTGATATTGTCCAAAGGATTCAATTCTCGCTCATTAAAACGAAGCGCGCAGATATTAATCAATTGTTATTCCCTAAGATAATCTCACTAAATTCTAACGATAATTTACTTATGATATCTCATTCGCATTAAATATTACGACGAGAGGAAGAAAGAAACGTGAAAAGGAGAACAAACATTTTCTTCAAATTTAAAGGGTAATAATAATAAATCCTGATTTTTACAAACTTCGCTCATTGCGTCGAGTAGAGAACCACACAACACGAGAAGATAATTTCATTGCCGAGTTTCTTCTTGAAACTATAAAAGACATTACCTGTTAATAGTAAGAGTAGTAAAAAGAAAAAAAAAACAAAAAGAAAAAATGATTAGAAAGTTAGTCGAAGGATCTTTTTAAAGTATAAGATAGGATTACGAGCTCTAATCTTTTAGTATATCACCATTCGGTGAAAATCTAATTTTTGCTTGTTCAAACGAACCGATATAAAATTGTTAGCATATATATATAATAACAAAAATATTATATTACATATTATATAATACATAACATCTCAAATATTTCGTGTATATTTGCATATTTTTTCTTTCATATAAATGTCCGAAATCTAGTTATTATAATAATAGAATTAAAACACGATACAAAAGTGATTAGAGTAAAATGATATTAAAGTATCATTAGAAAAAGTAAAAATCTAGAGAGGGTGTAAATCGTTTCTTTGGTGTACAGACTACTACTATTCGTTACAATATTTCGACAGTTATATCGACTTTTTACCGTCCACCACCAGCACGAAATGGTTTTCCCTTAGGGAAGAAAAATGAGGTCGTTCCGCGTGAAAGCGACAAAGCGTCGTCGTCGGGCTTGCGAGATATCACAGCTGAACTAAGCGCAAGCACAAGCGTAAGCACTACCTACTACCCCTACACTATATGAACACTATGGCAATAGATGATGGGATCTCGCGGTTATAGGACTGCTGTGTTACACTTTGTGTTTGATAAGCGCGTTAGATAAGTACCAAGATATCAACGGTGTGTTAAGGGACGGACAGAACGTACTCATTAACGAATGGAAAAGTTCCACCCTTTCTATCCCTTTTTGTCCCTTTCTTGGCTACTTGCTTTTGTGAACAACATAGTAGGCCACATAACCAAAAGAAAAAAGGAAAAAGTTTCTTTTCAAGTCGAAAGGGTATTTTTTTTTTTATTTTTTGCCCCTCACCCTCCCACCCACACCCCCACCCTCTAAAGATAAAGCAAGCTCTCGAAATTGTCCAGTTCGAAAAAGAGCCTGGAAAAATCGGTCCTGTCTAGATGCCATGTAGCTTTCAACCCTCGACGACGAGAGTGCTTCAAAATGGAACTATAAAATACTAGAAAATGTTCCGTTTCTTTTTATTTTTTTTTTACCCCCATTTTTCCCTTCTCCTTTTTTCCTCCTTCTTTTTTTTAGTAAACGTTAAAAACACGCTCGCACCTCACGCGATGGGGGCTCGGCGTCGTCGCGTATTTTTCTGCTTTCTCGATTTCGTTGGCCTCATTAAACGATATATTCGTTTCAGATTCCTTTTTTTTTTTGTTTTTCTTTTCTTTTTTCTCTCACGAGAGAGAACTATATATTTTTATTTTTATTTTTATTTTTATTATACGCGTTTTCTCCTAACGCTTAATAATAAACGCTCGAAATTAATAACGTAAAATCGCATCGAGTTAGATCATTTAATACAGGTTATTAAAAATGGATAATTAATAATTAATAATAATCATTTATTAAACTACAAATACGATAAAGTAAATAATCCTTTTTTTAATAGATTAGCTAAACGAAATCTAATTTTTATTGAAGCTATAAGTTTACTATTTTTTTCGTGATCAATATTTTTTTAATATTCTAGTAAAGAAGTTCTCGTGGAGTATAAAATAAAATATTCTTCCATCGCAAAACCGATCGTCAATAGATTAATAATAAATAATTAATAATTAATAATAATCATTTTTGTTAAACTACAAATACGATAAAGTAAAGAATCCTTTTTTTTAATAGATTAGCTAATCGAAATCTAATTTTTATTGAAAGTATAAGTTTACTATTTATTCCTTGATCTATATTTTTCTAATATTCTAGGAAAAGAAGTTCTCGTACAGTGTAAAGTAAAATATTTTTCTATCACAAAAGCAATCTTCGATACAGGTTAATAATAGATAATTTATAATTAATAATAATCATTTTTGTTAAACTACAAAATACGATGAAGTAAAGAATCCTTCTTTTTAATAGATAAGCTAAACGAAATCTAATTTTTATTGAAAGTATAAGTTTACTATTTATTCCTTGATCTATATTTTTCTAATATTCTAGGAAAAGAAATTCTCATAGAGTGTAAAGTAAAATATTTTTCTATCACAAAAGCAATCGTCGATACAGGTTAATAATAGATAATTAATAATTAATAATAATCATTTTTGTTAAACTACAAATACGATAAAGTAAAGAATCCTTCTTTTTAATAGATAAGCTAAACGAAATCTAATTTTTATTGAAACTATAAGTTTACTACTTATTTCTTGATCGATATTTTTCTAATACTCTAGCAAAAGAAGTTCTCGTGGAGTGTAAAATAAAATATTTTTCCATCGCAAAACCGATCGCCGATCCGTTATGAGCTTCCATTATTTCCTATCCACTTCCTTTCAGGACAGAGCCATCGAGGCGAGACTTCGGTTGCTATCACCAAGAGTCGGCTTAAACTGAAGGATCTGTCTCTGTTATGAAAGTTCTCGATCGATTTGTCACGCTTTTGCGGATATTACGTTCATTTTGCGTACTCCTTTACGTTTTTTTTCTTCTTTTTCTAAACTCTGATGCAAGAAATAATGAAAAACACAAATGAGGATAAAAAAAATAACAATAAATAAATAAATATATAAAAATTGTGTCTACACAATATATAGTAATCGTTAATGTGAAATGTTTAATGTCATAATATTATAAAAAATAAAATTAAAAAAATTAAACAAAAAAATATTATCAAATAAATATTAAATGTCATCAATGAAAAACAAGATAACAAATTTGGTTAAATCGTATTTATTATAAGAAATAAATGTATTAAAATAATATATCTGTGCTTTTTTTTATCCGTGAAATTAAAAAACAATAATTCAGATGGTGCCGATGGGTATTTAATCGGTCAAATAAATAGAAGACAAAATGTATCTCATCAATATGTTCGAATATCGTTCGAATTTTATTTTTCTTTTTTTTTGGGTATAAAATCTAGAATAAATTAATATTCAAGCTTTTCCTTCATTAAAAGAAAATTATAAATGAATTTAATTATTCAATGTAGGTAGACTGCAGAGTGTATCATACAAAAAAAAATCCAATATAATTGAAAAGTTCGGCTGTCCTATTAAAAATACTTTTCACAAATATTCCAACTGAACTAACTTTTATTGAAACTTTATTTTTCAACTGCACTTCAAATATCATCTCTTTATTTCTTTTTTTTTTTTCTTTTTTTTTTTTTCTTTTTTTTTCTTTTACAATATTTGTAACGCAGCGTACAGCAGTCGTATGAAAAAATTGTATTCAAATTTCACGAAACAAAAATATCTTCCATCCGACAATTTTGGTTTCTAAAATTCACTTCAAAATCTCAACTTATAAAATTTGAAAGTCTGAGAATATTGTATCTTTAAACAATTAAATTAGAACAAATCTGTAGAAAAAGCTGGAACACGTATTGGTTTACAAGTACAAATTCTAAATTAAATCTAAACCTAAACAATAAGCTACTATTATACAAGGTAATAAATTAAACCAATTTCTACATTAGAAATCGTAATGTTGGATATAACAACAAAAATCCACGTAACCAAACTTGAAACATTGAAATCCATTATTCTGAGGATCATAGTTAATGCTCTCTGGTATATAACAAATAAATCCACTAAGACTTTAAGATCAAATCTGTCGAAGAGGAAATATTCAATCTGTATAATAGATACAAATTCAAACTAAGAAATCACCCAAGTGATCCAATAAGGAAGCTTTGATAATATCCCAGTATGGAAGTATTCCAGTAGGGAGTACTTTGAAAATAAACTTAGAAGATTACACAGGAAATACCAAAAAGATCTCACAACATAAGCTGACACGTTTCTATCTTATCTACAGTAACAATGTTCTCTACTGAAAATGAGAGAGAACACTTATGTAACACCACACTCATTGTTAAACGTATCTGCAGAATGTTCACATTGAACAAATTTCAAAGGAAGTTGGAATTACGAAAGAAAAAGGAAACAAAAAAACATTTAAATATTATCTTAATAACATTAAATAAATGAAAAATAATAAAAGTATATTTTCCAATGCAATAATTAACATTAGATTACCGGAACTCGGTTTGATTCATTTTAATTTGACTCATTTACGTTTTTATTGCTATATATTTAGAAAAACTTAAATAATTTTGCTTAAATCATATGTTGGTTCTTAATAGAATAATGAAGTGTATACAAATACTAATTCCTTCTTGTTTCTATTCCTTAGTTCTCAAAATGCTTATGTTATATACCTATTTTCTATATTTGGTCGTTTTATTTCTTGTGCATAGAAACGAAGTCGAAAATACTTTCAAACTTTTATCCGATATAGGAAATATTGAAAAACGGTTGAATTGTCAAGTTCAAGTAATATGCAAAAGAAGTGGAAGTAAGGGCGTCTATGCTAAACGTAATAGAAAAAATCTGCAGAAAATGTATTTCAAAAATAGAATATATATATAAATTGTATAGTATAAAAATTCTTTAAATAAAATATTATATTTTTTAAAACTTCAATTTTAATGATTGATTAAAATTGATTAATTCCAAGCATATCTTGAATTTCCAAAAAGTGATAAATATATATATATTTATAGAACAGTAATAATAGAAAAGTAGTAAGAAAATAATGAAGAAAATATAATAGTAATAATAAGAAGATGAAGAAGAAGAAAAAACAAAGAGATTAAGAAAGAATGTAAAATAATGAGAATTAAAGAATAAAAAAGAAGGAGAGAGACTATTGTTGATAAAATAGGGAAGTATTCAAAAAACATAATATATATATATATAAAAATTGTATAGTATAAAAATTCTTTAAAATAAACGTTATTTTTTCTTTTTAAAGTTCAAACTTAATGTTTGATTCAAATTGATTAATTTCAGATAAAATAGGTAGTATATAAAATATATAACTATATAAAATAGATAGTATATATAAAATATCCGACAATCTAGTGTGAATCCATTAAATTTTCTTATATCTTGAATTTCCAAAAAGTGATAATATATATATATATATAGAACAGTAATAATAGAAAAGTGTTAGAAATAATGAAGAAACTACAATAATAAAAATAATAATAATAAGATGAAGAAGAAGAAGAAAACAAAGAGAATAAGAAAGAATGTAAAATAATGAGAATAAAAGAATGAAAAAGAGGGAGAGAGACTAGACTATTGGTGATAAGGGAGGGGAGTTTGAGAGGGTAGTAGAGTAGGAGGGTTGATACGTTCGCAGAGGGTAGCGTTGATGCAGTCTCGGAGCCAGTCAGTAGGTGTCACAACGGAGAACCGGCCGCTCGTACTACACTAATATTTCGACTCCTCGTGTATCCTTACGAAACTGGTATCATGCCACGGAGATATTATAAAAATGACTCAATTGATATCATTTACGAAAATCAATCGCGAGTATTTACGTCTCGCGTGCGCAATCCTACGATCGAATCAAATTATTCCATTCGAAATTTACGACGAGTGAGTTTCATTTAGATCGCGGGATCATTTTTGATTTGATACTTTTCATTACTTTTTCTCTTTTTATTTTTATTTTTCTTTTTCCTTTTTCTTTTTTTTTTTCTTCTTTTTCTGCCCCCACTTCGGAAATAATTATATTGTAGGAATTTATTTTATGTGAGTCGTGTTGAAAAAAATAAAAAATAAAAATGTAGATCTAGCGATCGATTTTAGTGCTTTTCCAAGAGAAATATCCAACAGGTTGACTAAGTATGTGTGAATCAATGTGATATTCGTAAATTGTAAGAAAGTTTGACACACTCTATCCTCGAACAGGTGTTTTTTCTCTCTCTCTCTCTCTTTCTCTCTTTCTTTCTCTTTCTCTCTTTTCTTTATCTATGATCGAGGAGTGGCTTCCGTTTTGATAAACTCGTCGGTTTATTCGCTAACGGTTAATTTGCACGATTATTCTCTTTCCATTATTACGAAATAATTATTAGCAACTTAGAATGTATTGTTTTGATTTTTTAAATAAAAGTAAAGATCATTTATCAATCGATTTCTTTTGAATTTCTACAAGATTTTTGTCGATTTATCAAATACTATATCTCGATAGTATTGATTTTTATATTTTTTAAATTCTGAAGCGACACCAATATGTTCTGTATTTTCTGGATCAATATTTATTGGGTCGTAACATTTCAAGTATCCAATCACAAGTCCATACAAATTTTAATTTATTAGAAATTGCACTCGATCAAAGTACTGCATTGGATTTTAAGGTATTTCAACTGACCGTTTGAATTGTTCCGAGAGTTTCCAAATTCTTTCATTATTTTGATCTATTTGGTTTTCAATTAACAAAATTCCAACGAGGGGAAAAACGAATAATAGAAATATAAAAATGTGAATTTTTATTAATAATAGAATATTTTAAAAATCGTTCGGAGAATTTCCAAATTTTTTCTATTATTTTGTTCCATTTGGTTTTCAATTAACAAAATTCCAACGAGTGAAGAAAAACGAATAATAGAAATATGGAAATGTGAATTTTTTTAATAATAGAATATTTTAAAAAATCATTTGGAGAATATCCGTTTGATTTTCGATTAACAAAATTCCAACGAATGAATAAAAAAAACTAGTAATAGAAATATATAAATATGAATTTTGAAATACTAGAAAATTTAGAAATTTTCTAAAGCTCTGAACTAGAGAAAATATTTACGAACTAATGGTTTGAAAAGGGAAAAATAAGTTCGCGTTACAGGAAAATGTTGTTCTACGAATCGTCGGAGTACAAAATGAGTCAATTAAAAGTTTTCACAGTAAGATATTAAACTCTGCGTTCGCTATGAACAGAAGTTTTGATTTCGGTGTCTTCCCTTTTTTTTGGTTTTTAACTTTCACGATGCGAGAACACGAACAAGGTAAAAATGTAAAGAAATGAAGAAAAAAATCTAGCTTTTCTGAATCGATTCGCCGAATATTCCTCATTCTTCGGATACAAATTTTCGCGAACATATTTTCATATTAAATGGCACTATTCAATTCATTTCAATTCATCTCGCTGACATTTCTCATCAAAAAATGACAGTGAATGAAAGATTCTATTATTTTTCCTTAACCTTTCTTTTCTTGTCTCCAACCCATTGATAAATTATTTTCCAAATTCTATGTCAAGTGAAAAAATATCGTTCTCTGTAAAAAATTAGTCTGTATTATTGTTATTGCAATAATATTATTTTAAATAGATTAATTTATCCAAAAGAATAAACAGAAGTCAATAGACCGAACATTATTTTCCATATAATTAACAGAACCCATATTCTCGACTAGTGATTGATCGAAAAGATAATATAATTTTCGCTCTTATCATTTCCATTCCCAAATTTGTATCCGTTTCCGTTTATATATCATGCAAATTAAATATGAAAATCTCGAAGATATTTCGATTAAAAAAAAACGAAGTGAAAGAAAGAAAATTGGCAAGGAAGGGCAACACTGTTTGTTTCATGCATTATGCATGTATAATATATTCAATGGTTACTAAGAAATTTAAAAACAAAACTCTAAAGATTCTCTCTAGAGACGTTCGCTAATTAGAAAAAGTATGTTTTTTTCTTTATTTTTAAGCAAGAAATTCACACATAGGTAAATTATATTACATATGCATAGGTTTAATAAATTTAATTTATCTTGAAATATAGAAATGATTTATTATTTATATTCTATTAGAAATATATTTGGAATAAAATAGACAAATGAAATTAGTTAACTCGATAAGCTGACACAGGTAATCGTTAATTCGATTAATGTTTAGAAACATACCGATCCAAAGAACAAATAACAATAGTGATCGATTGATGGTAGAATCTTTTGTCTTTGGCAAAATGATAATGGGACAACAGCTGGATTACGAAGGTCGGCTTTACGTATATTCGATAGTTAATATTCTCTACATAGATGGACGTATCGACTGCAACTCCGTAATCAGGACACTACGAGCTCGTGTTAATTAGTGTCGATGATAATCACAGAAATATACATATGTATATATAAATTTATATTCTAACGGTAAGCATCGAACATATGTTTCAAATACACACACACACACACATTCATTCATACATACATACACAATACACTTTAGTAAATGACGAGCAAAATGTTTGATCATCAGTTACATTGAATTCACATTTGTAACGCGCAACTTTTATTCACTTATAAAGAAACGAACCTAACAAAAGTATATTTCACATCGAAAATGTAAAAGCAATTTTGATTGTTCCTCGATTTCATTTTATTCCTCGATTCGAGAGTTGATCTCTTTATTCGAGATATTCAATCAACTCGTTGATCAAAGATGAGATAATTACCAACAAACATTTACCAATCGTTAATTAATCCATATTAGGGTATTCAATTTCAACAATAACCCTCTTCCAATTCTATCGAAAGCTCATCTTTCTCGACTCTCACCTAGATAATTCAAGAATTAAAGGTCATAGTGATTTTTAATACCAATGTTAAACGTGATAGGCTTTAATAAATGATTCTTCAAACTCAAATTTCAAACACTGGGGATCTTACAATTATTCCAAATGTTTCATCTAGTTTCAATTAATCATTGATTAACAGAAACCAATGTTTGTTACTAATAAAGATATAGATAAAGTTTGCAAATGATTAGATCAAAAATATTTGATTAAACTTTTGAATGATATTTTTCAAATCGTTCGTGTAAGTTTGTAAACTTGATCATTTTGAGTTGCAACGAAATATTGTAAGAAGAGAGAGAGAGAGAGAGAATATGTTTTCTCGACGCAACAGGTACATTCCTACAACAAGTTATAGTAACGTCAAAAGATACATTAAAAACAAAAAAAGAAAAAAGAAGAAAAAATAAAACAAACAATAAAAACGCAAAATAAAGGAAAGAAGTCGTCGACCGATAAGAAAAGATAGCAAACGAAGTGATTAATGACAGCAAGTTTTTAATTGGATGGCACAGCACCCAACTACTTTCTTTCGTTTCAAATAATATTCCTAAGTTTTCAGAAGGAAAGTCGTCTCCTTTTCATATCTTACTTCGTCACGTGAAATCGAGTAAATTAATCAAAAAGGGCTTCTTCATTTGTCATCTTTGTTCGCGAAAAAAATGTTCGGGAAACCGTTGAAAAAGATAAGATGGATGAATTGTTGTCGTAATCGAATATTCTTTGATATCGTTGAAGGAATTCTAATCATTCTATCGATTTTTTCAAAAATTTATCTTCCGAGATATAAATAAAATTAAACGAAAAAAGGAAATCATCAAATAAAATTGTTCAGTTTTTTTCTGTTTCCTTTTTTTTTTTTGTACAAAATTTTTATGCCCAAATGAAATATCATCGCGTCGAAAGTAATCGTCATGGACGCTGTGAACAATCGTTTATATTATTCTTACCGAGATTTTTCCCGACAATTTGATAAAACGTATGAAAGATTGAACCTTTCGACGATAAGAACGTTGCTTAGAAACTTATGAATAAACATTGATATAGAGAAACGCGTAGAAAAAAAAAGAAACGTAACCGCTAATACTACTATTCGTGGATTTAAATAGAATAAGAAAATATTTTTTTCATCTCTTATAATTTCGAATAAGTTTATTGAAGAAAAATAAATAACTCTCTTAAAAAAAGGGGAATTCTTTGAATTCTATATTCTATCGACGCTCTTAGAAATTTGAACAAATCATCATCAGAATATTCTTACTCGTCTACTCTGCATTTAAAATCGATTAACCTGATTCGAGGTATTCTCTCTCTCTCTCTTTTACTGAAAATTGAGTGAGACGGAAATAGTATAGTACATTGGACTTCCCCTTTCTCGTGAATATTTTGATTGAACCATTGCAAACAATAACTCTCATCGATTTCGAACATTTAAACAATGTGAAGAAAAAAACAAGAAAATTCTATAATTATTATTGAGAATGGGTTTTATTTCTTTGTTGCGAGTAAAAAAAGAAATATCAAATGAAAAGTATCAGTCTTTGCGCGTAATACTTCGATTCTCTATCGTACAAAGATATATGAATATTCAAGCACTGCCTTTTCGTTCGAATCGAGAAAAACTTCCCTCTGGCGATTTACCTAACTTTTCGTTCTCTTCACCAACCCCCGACGTTCCTCGGATGACGAAAACCGTGCACAGAGAAATAGAGTTTTCTAATATACACTTATCGAAGAAGGATCTCTTTAAAATGAGATAGATGGAATAGAAAAATTTCCAATCTCGCTTCAACGTTACATATTTATCCAGATTAAACCCGAAATAACAAAAATCTACAAATTTTCCTCTTTCGTGTTGCTTCTCGTATAAATTAATATACATATATCAACTTTGTTTGTAATCGGATTCAATCGTAAAAATATATATTTCGTGCTACGAACGAAAACGATACGAATCAAATTCATTTCGATTATTATATATTATCTTTTTTGTCGGTTTATTATTATACTTTCCCTTTTAACGACATTCGAATTAACTTTTTTTACGTGGAATACTTTTTCACACCTATGTACCACATTTCTAAATAGGTCGAGCGTTTTTTACATTCCCGTTTTTCTGGAATCAACAGCACCAAGGTTTTTATTTTTTTCCAACGAACCATCGTTCACTTGACTTTAGTGATTTAACCAGAACTAGTATTTAAACTTAACTAGACGGTTTATTCGTTTCGATTACATTCAGTATTAAAGTGAAATCAAAATTGTGCAAATATTCTTGTACTAGCAATTTGTAAATAATTAATTAAATAATTCAATTAAAGTGAAGATATACTCTCTTCGGGTTAAAGAAATTTTTCGAAACATTTTTAAAAATAAAATAAAAGAACAAATAAACTTCATGACTTCTTTCGATTATAATACAGATTATAGATTAAATTTAATATTAAAATAAAAAAAAATATGTAAATATTATTATACTTGCGATTAGTAAATAATTAATAAAATAATTAAATTCAAGAGAAGATATATACACTTCTAACAATGAGAGAAATAAATCGAAATCTTTTTTAAAAATATTTTTAAAAAATATAATTCTGCCTAAGAACAAATAAACTTCAGTACTTTTCGAATCGTTGGAAGGAACAAATATCTCGTTTTTATCATTCCGATCGTGAAACGTTTATTCTTTAAATATTTTTTTGTTTTTTCTACTCGGAATTCTTCAGCACTCAATATCCCACTCTCTCTCTCTCTCCCTTTTTCCCTTTTCTTTCTCCCTTTTCTTTGATATCGCGTGCCAAGTCTCATTTAGATCTTCGAGATTCTGATGACCAAGAATAAAAGTTTGTAAAAAGCTTGAATGAAGGGAAAAATTCATCTTGAATAACGAATAAGCTAGATATTTTTTCTATATTCTAAATCAACTGGTACGTAAAAATCTTATCTTGTCTTTGATGTCGCGTCCACTTACATTTCTTATTATTTCGATTGAAATTTCAATTTCGGTTGTTCGAAGGATTAACGATGTAACGAGAAATTTTTTAACTCGACAAGGCCAATTATTACCCCCATCGCGAAACGCTCGCTTTTATCAAATCAAACAATTCTCTCGCACCGGCAAGTTTTCTCATCTTACCGCAAAGAAAAATGAACTTTACGAGATAAGCTAACGGGGGGGTCTTAAGATTCTCTTCATTAAGAGAACCTTTTGAAAAAAGAAGAGACCTATTGCATAGGATTAAAAAAGGAAGAAAAAAAAAATGACAGATCATTTAAATTTAACATTCAAATTTCGACTCGAGAAAGAAATGAAAACTAAAGAAAAAGAAAAAGTATACATTAATTTTATCTAAAACAAAAAAAGAAATAAAACGACATTAAAAAAAAAGAATACGTATATCGTTTTAAAATAATAATTAGATAATTGCAAATTAAATGAGAAACAATTGTGTAAAATTATCTTATAATTAATCAAAAAAGAAATCCTCCTATCGAGATTAATTAATAAATCGACACGAAATTTTGGTTTCTTCGTAGAAATAATGTGCATCAGTACGATGATCTGATGTTTATTAAATAGTCGGATTTAAAGAAGAAAAAAAAATTCAACGGATATACTATACGTGAGTTTTTATATTGCGTTTTAACGGAGAAAACTCCCCGTGGCTCGTGAAAAAGGAAATAACCTCGAGAAAAAGAGAAAGAGAGAGAGAGAGAATAACAAGATCGAAAAAGTCTCATAGAAAGTTTCATCGGAAATTCTTTGCACTCACCCTTTCGAACTTCATTCGAAATTCACGCCAAGTGCGCTGTACGTTAGACCCGACAAACGTGACACGATCTAATACCCCTCTGCTCGATTTCACGAAACTCAAAAATGAGGTCACAGTTGTAAGCGATTGTGCTTAAGCTCGATTTACCCTAATTCGACGGACCTCAACGAATCTCGTTCGAAACACCGCACAATTTCGATGAAGATTATTCGTTCGTCGTTAAAACTCGGACGATTTTAAAGGAAATGACTGGAACGTGTGTTGTTCAAGTGGAATATCATTAAAGAAGACCAGACAAAAGTTTCTTGGGATATAATCGAGTTTATATGCTTGAGACTTGCTTTTGTGATTAAAAAAAAACAACAAAGAAAAAGAAAATATCGCGATTATGAAGTCATGAAGCTAATAATATTGGTGTCGTTCTTGTTGATAGTCATCGATTGGAACGATGACACTTGGAAAAAGTTCGGGCAAGCCTTCGAATTATCGAAAGAAAAAGGTCGATATATCGATTGGACTGGTGAACCATTCGTGGTTTTGGAAAATGACGAGACGAAAATTCAAGAGAGTTTATCTCTCTACTATAGATTTAAACGTCCCAATCGTGTTTATTCGGAAAATCCAAAGACCCATCATCCGATTCGACATGCGCGTAAATATTATCGTTCGGTAAACTCATCCGTCGTAGCTGAGATTAAATGGCCAATCAAAAAGGAAGCTGTGGTCGAAGGTGACCTCCTTTTGGGAGGTTTAATGATGGTTCACGAAAGAAAAGATTCGGAAATGTGTGGTCCCATTATGCCTCAAGGTGGAATTCAAGCCCTCGAAGCAATGCTTTACACTCTTGATCAATTGAATAGCGGTGAAGGTATTGTACCGGGTGTCAAAATCGGCGCACACATACTCGATGACTGTGACAGGGACACTTATGGACTTGAAATGGCGGTGGACTTTATTAAAGGTAAGTACCTTCCTATGGTTGTCACGGAAATTCGAATAAATGACAATGATAAGGGATTATCTTCGTCTTATTTTTTTCTTTTTTTTCTTTTTGCTCAAATAAAGTGATACAAAAATATATTAAATTTTAAATAAAATAAATAGTTTCCCTTGATATTTTTTTTTTATATAAATTTCACATTCGAATAAATAAAATAATACAAAATTTTATTAACATAATCGTTTACTTTGACAATGATAAGGGATTATCTTCGTCTTCTTATTTCTTTTTTTTCTTTTTTCAAACAAAGTGATACAAAAATACTAATAAATTAATTAATTATAAATATTAATTAATTATAAATATATTAATTATAAATAAAATAAATAGTTATCCTTGATATTTTGTTTTTTATATCAATTTCACAGTCGAATAAATAAAATAAATACAAAATTTTATTAACAAAGTCGTCTATTTGAACGTGCAATTATACTAAATAAATTACCATTAAAAGAAATAGAAATAGAAACAAGGGGAAGGAGGAGTGTCTTGTCTATTGTTTCATAGACGAGAATATACTTTCTCTTCGTTGTGATTTTAAAAAAAAGTTCCCTGTCGAGGATCATAAATAAGAGAGCGAGTTCTTCGACGTTTGAATGAAGAAAAGGACAGACCGCGAAGAAAAAGAGATAGGTCCAAAAAGATATAGGTAATAAACGTAAGAGAGAAAAGTTTTTCACTCGGTGATATTTTCTAGAAAAGATACTCGACTTTTATAGACGTTTGCGAGCAGTCTCGAGAAAAAATTTCCACTGTATGATATTTTTGTGCACTCACTCTCTTTCTCTCTCTCTCTCTCTCTCTCTCTCTTTCTCTCTTTCTCTCTTTCATCCGATTACGAAACAAACCAACAATTTAAAGTCATCAGTATAATGTGTTATAAGATAAATAACAAATTTATACTCAAACAATTTGATTTTATTTCGTGCATTTAATCATTTTAGAATTTTTCTACTTTTCTTTTTTACCATAGGAATTTTTCCAAGTATTCTACATATAACATTAATCATACCTAGTGCAGTTTGATTAATCCGTCCTTAAAACAGGTGACTTGTCGATATCGTAAGAACATGCTTCATATTCCTCTCCTACTTACATTGCGATCATTTTTCAAACACGAAGCACCAGTATACCTTTTCATATATTTTCTATTCTTTTTTTTTTCCACCCGGTTTTTTATTCTTCTATTTACCTTCTTCTTCTTCTTCTTCTTCTTCTTCGAGCACTATGGAAAGTTACGTTATACACGTCATCTTTTCAAACTGGAATCTTCTTCTCGTTTTATATATTGTATATGTATATCATACTTAAACGATATCCAAATATTGATGGGTCTATACGGTTAACTTTATTTTATTATCAATTTCAAATATTACTTTATACGTAAGAGATTCGATTTACTATATTTTCGGATAAAAATTTCAATCGAATCAGTCTTTTTCTTTTTTTTTTTTTCTTTTTTTCTTTTTTTTAATATTTTTGCAAATTTATATTATCGACCCATCGAATAATCATATATAAAAAAGAGAAAAAATTAAAAGGAAACGAACGAAATTGATATCAACTTATTCCTATGATTCTTTTCAACTCGGGAAAATAAAAAAAGAAAATGAAACCACGAACGATTTATTTGTAAAATATAATCTTTCGATATAAAAAAACTATCTACATCGAAATAGAGTCGCTTCAGTTTATAGCAGCTAAATGTGTCGACGTACTATTAAATTTTTCGAATACAAAATCAAATCGTATATTATCCTCTTCCTCTCTCATTGTTTCAACAAAAATTCTCGCGATAATAATTCATAGAGATATTTTCAACTTTCAACGTTTAATAAACGTCAATATACGAAATAAAAAGACATTTGAAAGTAATGTCAACTCGTTCGTATATTTTCTTATCTGGAAACAAACTCGGTGGATCTTTTTTTTTTATTTTTTTATAGACGTTTAAAAGGATAAAAAAAAAAAAGAAACAAGAAAAAGCAAATACGATTAATGAACCGAATGGCGAAATGCAACGAATAAATCTTTTGTCGTTTTAGATCAAAGTATGAGTGGGGGGCTTTTACGTTTGCGAACGAACGTAAAAGAGAGAAAGAAAGCTCAAACGATAAATGTCTACAATCTACGAATGTACTTGCTACGTATTCTCTATGTGCGCAACGTTCCAATTGATTCTCGCGAAAACTTGCAATTCTCACGTGGTAACACGCGAAACATTGATGAAAACGTACTATCTATTGAACACGTAGAAAGGATTGCGAACGAAAAGTCCTCTAATTTCAAACTTAATCAATGTACATTTAATAAACGACTCTCGTTTATCTATCTTTCGAGCTTGGGATAAATTGTTGCTGAAAAAAACAAAAGTACAATTGAAAACGGAAGCAAGAATAAAAAAGACAAGCGGTACAATTAATTTAAGGAGCATTTGAAAATCTACATAAGCGAATTCTCGATAAAAAGAAACACGAATTAAGTAGTATCGTGCTAACTTTTAAAAGTAATTTATAACAAAAAAACAAAAAGAACATCTTTAGAAATGGAATTATCGGCAGAATCTAATTTTATCATTTTCCATTAGAGAAGAATCAAGTTGACATTACTTTAGAATTAAAGTGATACACTTCTTAGAATTAGTTTTAAGAAGTTAAGCATACTGACACTCAAAGTTCTCCTTTTACGGTAATCAAATGCAATCGCGTAACTTTACAAACGTTTTATCAAACGATACTCGAATGGGTGTTCGTAATTGTGAAAAAAATATATATATATCCGATGGTACTTTTTTATAATAAAGAAATAAAAAAAAGAAATATAAATATCCGTTCAAAAATATTACGTTCCGAATAAAAATTCGACTTGACTTTTATCGAGCATCTTAAAATTTCAACGAGAAGAAAAGGAAAAAAAAGGGAGGGGGGAAAATAAATAAAAAGACGGTCGAGAGTGGATGCTCAAAAAAACTTGTGAATTTCAAAGTGCACTTGAGCGAAAGAAAAAAGATAAAAAAAAGAAAATGCACAAACCAAAAAATACAAAAAATAAGGATGTCAAGTGGCGAATATAGGATTTAAAATTGAACGATCCACACAAAGTCGTTTAATCTTATTTAATCTCATTTACGTTTTGCAAAGTATAATCTTGCAAGCTTGTTACAAAGCACGGTTAACGATTACCACAAGGAGTTACGGTACTTCAACGATACTAACTTTGATAAGAGAAACTAACACCGGCAAGATCACGAATATCATCCAGACTCTATCATAGTAATCATCAGAAGAGATACATCTACTACTACTTACGAACGCATCAAACGAATCTTAAGTTTCTGCAAATGTTTATAGATTTCTTTAGAAAGTTTCATAAAATGTTGACTTAATTCGAAACGAAACCATAATCAAAACTTATTTAAATGTTATACTATACTATAATAACCACAAAAGTTGTTATCTCTGTTTCCTTCTCTTTATTCTCTTAATAGTACTGATAATCATTCAAATCAAATACCGCTTAAAACACGAAAATTACTCGAGCCCGTAGACGGTTAATATCCATATGCATGGAATATTTGGGATTAAACATACGGAAAATAATGAACTAATCAAATTTCTAACGATTCGTTTGATATTAAACTGGTGAAAATGGTATGAAAACGTAGTTGTATTGTTATTGCAGTAGAATTTTGTGGAACTTATATATAGTTTCTAGGATTAAACTCATTTAAGTAACACATTTCGGTAGTTCGGTGGAAAATATATTAGCTGTCTTTTTGCCCTTTCTCGCTTTCTCTATTTCTCTATTTCTCTTCCTTTCACGTTTTACAGATTCGTGCTCGACTCTAAGCCATATAATCTGGCAGAACTGACCAGCTCGTATTCAACCAACAGCATGAACATGTATATATGTATACGTGCAAGATGAACCTTTCTCTTATAATCTCTTTACGCATTTATCTACCGCAGTAACGTTTTTCAATTTTATTTTCATCGTTTTTCAAAGAAAAAACCAACCAACCAAGCAACCAACCAACTAAACAGAACCAAGATTAGTACCGTCGTACTAATTAAAACATTTTAACGTGCAGGATACACACATGGTGAAATTGGTTCTCGAAAACTTTCATATCTGTTTCTCTCTTAGCGAAATAAGATCATAAATAAAGATCATCAAAATTATATATTCAATAGATACAGTTGAATATTTATCAGAAAAAGACGCGACGAATAATTTCCTAACATCGACTTATTATCCTCATTCATCGAGAATTATTCATTAATTGTAAATTTGTTGAATAATTGAGAAATAATTTACAAGCGTCAAGTATTATAATCCGATTTGAATTATCGAGATATAACTTTTTTTTATTTCTTTTTTTTTTTTTGTTCTTTTTCTTTTTTTTCTTCTTTTTAATTAATACGATACGAATTTACAATATTTTAATATGGAATAGGTCGTCGAATTTTTATTCAAAGAATGACTGCGTTAAATCTCGAAAATTCTGCTACTCGGAATTCTTTAAATAATACATACCGAAAGAATATTATATTCTCTCTTAGAAATTTTTCAAGATTTAGTTGAAAATATTGCGATACCGAGAACTTATGAACTTTGTGAGAAAAAAAGTCTGAAACCAAGACACGGATCTATTCGATTGGAACGTGCTACCTCAAAGAATGCTCGCTTTTGAGACATTCTTCTAAAACCTCTCGACGATCCGTCTTTCTCGATCTTATAAGATCCAACATTTTTGCCGATTCGCGAACGACAAGCATGGAATTCTAGAAAACCAACGGGCTTGTCGATACCCACGACCTCATTCCGGTTTTTTTTCTTTTTTTCTACTATTCTAATTACTTTTTTAATCTAAATATTATACACGAACAATGTACATATAATGAAAAGAAAAAAAGAAAAAAATAAAAGAAAAGAATTTTCTTCCTCTGTTTATAACAATTCAAGTTTTTACAATATTATTTAAGATGACCGAAAATTTTGCACGGACAAAGTATTAGTGGGAAATTCTCGTGAAATACGCGAGAACGTTTCAAGATGGTACCGCAGGGAAACTTCATCCCATTTTATTAATCCGACCCTCTAGGTTTACCACGATGGCGGAAAAAGGACAAAAGAGACATTGCCCCTTTTTTACTGAGACTTGGCACGACAGGATGCGATTAACATTTCTCGAAAGGGAATTCCACTGTTTGAAATGTTAACACTTTTCTCTCGATGCACGGTCTAAAACGATTTCTGTGTTACAAATCAGTCAAGCGAGAATATTGTTTTAACGTTTTAAACAAACGAGATCTTTGGAAAATATTATTTTATCATTTGACTTTTCCTTGCAATTATCGAACATTCCTCGTCTGATTTATTGATGATAATAAATAGATTGTTTAATGGTCAACGATTAATTCGAGATTTTTCAATCCTTTTTGTGTTAGGCTTGAAACTTTTCAACCCATCTATGTGTATATTTCAAGAATTTCCTTTTCTTAAATTAAATTCTAAACAATTTTTATTTTTCCATCCGAAAACGAACTGATATATAAGAAAGCATGTGAAACTTCTTCTTTCGTTTTCTTTGAAACGATTAAGTATTGAGTCTTATTGCACAATGTGTGGTCTTGACGAACCTCTGCAACTGTGTAGAATTTTTAAAAATCGAAATCCTTGTTAGTCTTATTGTTAGTTTCTCATATTTCTTCTATTTTCCTCTTTTACATGTTTACAAATTAGCATACGTTTCGCGTAAAATATTTCGAAGGAATCGGAAAAAACTTTTGTGATCTATTTTCCATGTTTCTTGTCATTTTTTTTTCTTTCGCCTATATTTTTTATCTTTTTTCTTTTACGAAAATCCATATGAGAGAGAGAGAGAAAGAAAGCGAGAGAGAAGAGAGAAAGAGATACAAAATTTCGTATTTTTATATCATCTTACCTATATTTTCATTACATTGGAAATAATTAAAATGATCGATGTTACAATTTTCCTGATTTAATATCCTGGGATTATTAATTTGTACGAATAAATTGTTCTATCCGAAATAAACATATCTAAAATAAATGAATCCGTATTTCTCTCTTCGTGATTTTATCAAATTGAAATTTGTCCGAATTATAAAATATAATTTCACGTTACATGCGTGTATTCAATGAAAATATTCATGAATACTGACGTACATACGTTTTACTTGAAAATCTTATATAAAAAAAAAAATAGAGAAAGTAAAAGGGGAGAAGAGAAAAAAATGTTCAACGATTATGATTAATCGTTTCCCTTTTGTTTCCTTCTTTTTCTTTTTTTCTCTCATTTTCAGCCATCGAACTCGCGTTAACATTGACGAAAGATCGAAGAATTTCTAAACCACATTGGATTATTGCCTGTCGCGAACAGAAACTATCGATCCTAGGAATGGACATCTGTTCCTAGTCGTTGTGAACCTTTCTCGATGCATCTTCGATGAGAAAATCTAGTAGTTTACAGAAGTTTTAGAAATGTGTTCTAACAAATTCTAAACTTTGCTCTATCTCATTTACACTTATCGTTGATCATTAATCTAACCTGAAATTCATAACTTGATTTCCGTAACGGATATACGATATATTCAAGATATTTCTATATATAAATGTATATACCGGGTAGAACCATTCGAAATAAAATATCTATAAATGAGTTTAATTTAAAAAATGACGTAACTTAAACTTTTCATTGTGAATTAATACACTTTAATTATTCATTATTAATTAAAAATAATAATTTAATTATTACTTTGATTTTCACGCAAAAAAAAATTAACTTATTATATTAAAAATCGTAGAGATTATTATATTGAGATAAATTTTTCTAATTAACGATATAATAAAAATATTTCTTTGAAAAATAACACAAGTCTCGCTACGTTACATCAATATTTTGTATCGTAATGAAAAATGGTCATTTTTCAATATTTATACGAAATTGTTTTTACTGAAACAAAATGTAAGTATCCATCGACAAGGAATCTAACTTATCGGAAAGTTGGCATGAATATTTTGAAACGCGTTTAAAAGCAAATCTCGATTTAAAAACAAAATGATTCTAATATATATATATATATATATATTCTAATATCTTTTATAATATTATAATAAAAAAAAAGAAAAAGGAATCGTTCCCCTCTATAAAATCAATTTTATGGAAATTACATAATAATGCATGAACATACCAGTGTTTCAATAGAGAAATTCAAAGGAATTTGTTATAAAGATAATATAATATTTAATATCTCGATAGATATTCACAAGGCAAAATATATATAATATAGTTTCATCTATAAAAAGTGAATTTAGTCTTGATAAGGAGGAAGTTATTGCGAGAGGTAGATGAAATAGCAGACGGGTATAGAACACGAAGTAAAATGCAGAATGGTAATAAAGAACAGCGATTTCCTTTCTAGGTATTTGAAGCGACACGCGAACATTTTACGATCACGAATTTAACGTTATCCTTCTTATTTGGTCTACTAGAGTATACTCGACAATACTAGTAATCTATCTTCCCTATTCCGTTAAAAGATTGATTACTATAACTCGGGTGCTTAATAATTGCCGGAAGTAATATTCGAAGGTTACTTCAAATTGATATAAGAATTTGTAAAAACACGCAATTTAAGTTAAATGCTTTTCCGAGATTGATTCTCATCGGATATATATACATCGCGTTACGCGTTATTAAACCTAATTAAATATTTATTTATTGAGAACGATACGAACAACGAAACGAAATTACGAATATAAAAATTGAAAAGATAGCGAGTACTATTTTTGTCGCAAAAAACATATGTTATTATAATATAATGTAATTACGTACGTATATGTTCAATTTAATTTAACAATAACTTTCTTATAACACGAAACGAGAACTATATACCGTGAATCGTTCTCTCTAAGATTTTTATTCTATCGTAAAAACAAGATCTCGCGTGTTACGAAGAAATATCCGAATTAGAAAAAATTTATATATACTTAGATAGAAAAAAAAAAAAAATTGTTAGGTTTAAATATAAAATCTACCTCTTAATAATATTATAAATCATAAGTTATAGCGACGAAAATTTCATTGCCATTTTCTTCGAGGAGGCGTGAACAATTACTCATTATAATTATTATATTCGTGTGATATGAGTTCGAATCACAAGTTTAAATTATTTTATATCTCGGGGATGTAATTTTCTACGTTATAAATCTTAGCTGTATTATGGAAATAATAAAATTTCGTGTGGATTTTAATACTTTAATAATACGAGAGCGACTCTCCCGAGTGTGTTTTGGTTCGACATTGCATCGCAACGGACCTTTTGAACTTTCGAATAACCCTTTATTAAATATTCTGATAAATATTTTTTTTAAATCGAGAAAAACGAGATTACTTAACCTTGGACAACTTAATTTACTTTAGTTTTACCAAAAAATTATATACCTATACCTACTATTATAAAAAACTTAAGCAATTGATTCGTAGATAAGTAAAGAATTTATTATAACAATATGTGTATATACAGGGTGGTAACTGTATCACCTAAATATTTCCATGGCTTAGAGTCGTATTAAACAATTTTTTAAGAAAAAGTTGCAATAATACACGGGGAGGAAAATTAATGATTGAAATTATTTTTTTCTCTAGGTCATGTTTTTTACAAAAAATTTCAATGTTATCTTTTTTTTAAGTAGAATTATATATTATTTTTGCGATCTTCTCGTAGAGCATAAAAAAAACAAATAAAAATGATTTTCCTTATCATATCATTCCGATCATTTATTCTCGAGTAAAAAATACTTAGTTCTATTTAAAAAAAAAAAAAAATCCATCGATAACTCTCTGAAATCTCGTAAAAAAAATATGACTAAGAAAAATTACTGGAAATCTTTAATTGTAACACATTGTATATCTTACTCCTTCTTTTATTCTTATTATACTTATGCATGTACCACCTAAATTCTCTTCCGAAATGTTGTTTATCTCTACGTTAAATAAATGCAAACATTTCGCGTCGCATCAAAAAAAATTCGACTGACATTTGGCATACTTTTGTTTCGTCTACCACTGATTTACTTTTTCTTATGCAAACTTCTTCTATCTTTACGACTTGCTTCTCCTCCCCGACAAATGTTTTTCCCTTTAATGGATCTTAGAATATGAATTATTCATTCGGTTTTCATCTTCAAGGTATGAACCATGATTAAACGTCTTCTATCTCCTCTCTCTCTCTCTCTCTCTCTTTCTAGTCTAATTATATTTGTTAAAATAATCCATTCCTTATATTATTTATATTCTTCGTGTATATTATTTTATAATGATTTGCAACAATATAAAATTCTTTTTATCGTGTACTTCAAAATTATCTTGATTTTTTGTTGTTTTTAATAAAACAAAATATAAGAACATGTGTAATTTAAAAAAAAAATATGACCCATATACGTGATGAAAATATCAAACGAAATGACGTTTGTTACCATCTCGCTATTATAGAAACATGATCTTATATTTAATATTTTTATTTTTATTTCTATCTTATTAAAACAAATCGTAAACATATCCTTGTCGAGAGTAAAACAAGCTTTGTGTCTCGGTAATTATTTGAATATTTAAATAATACTTTATTGTTATCAATCAAGTGCGGATGAAAGAGAAACATTGACGAATTTACGTAATTTGACGTGGCATTTTCGACCATTAATCGTCGTTGTGTTATGTTGAAAACAGTTATACACCTATACACACGCAACATGCCGTTTTGCTAACGGGTAATTAATTTAAATCGATTTTCAAGAGAAAGTAGAGTGTACAGAACGGTGATGCTGGTGACAAAAACAACCACGATACCTATACATATATACGATAGGATAATTGGTATTTCAGATTAATAGGTTATTTTTTCTTTTCGTTTATTTTTTTATCTTTTATATACAATATTATTATATACGATACACGTTTTAACAGTAGTTTGAACGCGTAATATAAAATATCGTTTACCGATCGTATTACAATGGGATCAAACCCGTTAACAAAGTTTTACGAATATTTTTCACTCGTTGATTCTCCTCTCTCTCTCTCTTTCTCTCTCTCTCTCTCTTTCTGATAACTAAACAGATAAAACTGAATTAACCGAATCGAAAATATCCACGTAACAATACGAGCTTTCATCAAATATATATTGGATGAGCCACAAAACACTCGTATCTTCAAATCAACTTTTAAATTGCACGCGAGAAATCTGACGATGAAAATCGTAACTCTGAAATTATATGAAAAATAGAAAAAAAAAAAAGCTGGTATAAAATATATAGAGATATATATCAGTTAATATCAAAAGTTGCACAGGTCTTCAAATAGGATTATCTGTTTTAACAAACAATGCTGAACACGCGAAATTGCCTCACTGAAATTTTCTATTCGATATCCAATCTCTAAGCGAAAGTTTAAACAAAGGAATATTTTTCCCAAAAACTAGAAATAAAAAATTAAATATTTCTCTCGTGTAACCGACTAGAGAGATTAAACGAATTAATAAAGATTATAATAAATTGTTATTCTTTCCGGTTTTGTCTCGAAAAGTATGTCGTTTCAATTTTAACGAAATAAACCAACAAAAATTAATCTTCCAATTCTTAAAATATTTCGAAGGTATTTCGAACACGCGATAAAAACAAATTGTACAAAATTTAAATATCTAACATTTTTTCTCTTCTCTCTCGGATACACGCATAGAAATAAGAAATATTATTATTTCGATCCTGTAAAATATCACGAGGAAAACGTATTCAAACGTATATCGAAAAAAAAAAGTAGAAAAAACATAGGAAAATATAGAAAGAAATAAATAAAGAAAGAATATCGTTTGTGACAGGTAAAACTATACTAGTCGATAACCGTAAGATATCGATACAGCCATTCTATTTACAGAAATTCTTATCAACGAGAAAACTTCTGTTCGCCCATTCGCGTTTCACATTTTTACATAAGCAACATTTTGTCAGGAAACTCCCTTTTGCTCCTATATAACTTCTCACTCTTTCTCATTTCATACCCCATTTCTATTCTTTCTCATTTCTATTTGCCATTCTATTCGCCATTCTATTCGCCATTCTTCCTCTCTTTTCTACCACACTTTGCTTTTACTTGACGATACCCATGAGTTGCGTTCTACACGTATTACTTCACTTGTTTTACGTCTCTACCCTTAGATTGTGTGCATCATGCATTTTTCATCTCGTTTTCTATCTGTTCTTTTTTTTTTTTCTTTTATTTTTTCTAATAAAAACGATACGAATTTATGTATAATAAAAATATCCTCCAACCATTTTTTGTTGTTAATCCCAAATAACAAGGCTTCGTTCTACTTCCTCTTGTTAATACGCGGGATTATTTTTATTTTATTTTGCAAATATTTTGGGAATACAAGAAAGGGTAGATACACGTTTCTTTTAATCTTAATTATTCATTTAGTTTGACATAAAAGTTCTTTTTGTTTCTTTTTAAATTGATTTGACATATAAATGATTTTTTTCTAACGGATATATATGTATATATATATAGTATAGATATTTAGATGAGAGAGATTCGTTCAATATTTTTATACACGGTGAAAAAGAAAACTGGAAGAGGGGAGGGGAAAAAGAGATTGAAAAGGAAATAGACGGCGGCCTGTGTCCCAGAAATTGAGCAATTCTTTTTTTTTTTTTCTACTCTCCCCTATTTTGTTTCTTTTGACAACAATGTTTTTTATTGTTGTTCACCGGTCCAGAATCGATCGACTCGGTGCATCTCGGAACAATGGAAAGAAAACTGTTCAAACCAACACAACATATGCGCATTAACGTACACGTATTGTGTATATATAAAGAACGATATATCTAGGCTTTGTAAATAATAGCGTCGCATGAAACTCTTTATTGATATTCTCTCTCTCTCTCTCTCTCTCGTTGCTTTATCAAAATTTGTTTCTATGATAAAAATAAAAATCATATATATTTTATATTCATAAAGATTTCTTTTAACAATCTACACGTCATTATTTACAATGGTACTGTTCGTTAAAATCTAAGACATTCGAGATATCTTTTTTATTCTTAATTTTTTTTTTAGATGTTTCTTTCCGTAAGTGTAAGTATAGAAGAAAAAAAATTAGACCAAGCTAGGCAAAAATTTAACAATCCTCCAATATAACAATAAATATATAATACATAATATATAATAAAATATATAATAAATTAATCGAACGTAGTATGGATTATATTATTCTGCTATATTTATTTTGCAAAAAAAAAAAGAAAAGAAAAATGACCAACCCTTAGAACACTTTTGCACGAACGCATTCGTCTCGTTTGTTTAATTATACGAATACAGAAATAATAAATGAGAGATTATTATTATTGTATATTTATTATTGATGGAAAGAAGCACAAATCACAGTTTAATCGAACGAATTCTCTAAATCCAAATGCAAACAGGCACGTTCTCTTTAATGCTCTCTCTCTTCGATACTATTCGTTCTCTCAGGACCATTGTTTTTTACGTTTATTGCATTTTAAAGTATAGTTCTTTACTAAAGGATTTATCGAAATCGTTTTCCGATGTTCTTAAAATGAATATCGTGACTGTCTCTCATTGTTTTCATACATTTCTTAGCGCAGCGCGTGAATAAATTAAGAACGGGGGTGGGGGGGGGGTGACAGAAAAGAAAAGAAAAAAAAAACAAGGGAATTTCACGAAGAATAAGAATAAATAGGGTAAGTCTTCTAACGAGCATGAAAACAATAAATAAATAACAGGCCCCTCTTAAGAAGAGAGATTCGAAGCACAGAAAAGCTCTCCGAAAGAAAAACGAGATCCATTTGAAGCTTTTCTTCCCTCCCTTAAACATTATAAAATTTATTTAAAACCAGACAGATCCTTCACTTGGACACTAATTGATGCGAAAAGCATCATTTTTACTCGCTCGTTCATTCAAATGCTTTTTATTCATTTTATTTCCTCAATTCATACAATTGAAATGCGTGTAATTTAAATCCTTATCAAATTTGTATAGAATATCGATATTTAATCCGATATGGTTTATCACATATATACTATTATAACAAATCCAAAATCTAGAATAAATTTATTTATAAAAATGTGTACTTGCATAAAATGCCAACTTTGAATAATTATTGGGTTGACAAATGTGAGATTTGTAATAAGTTGTCAAATATTTCTCAAAAAACGATACTTTCATTTCTAAATAATGTAAATCGGATTATTCAATAGTTCGTAAAAATCTTTCTGATACTTTTTCATATACATTTCATTTGATATATATGTTCACATTATTTCTTTTTCTGACACGATAAAAATTTATGCGAAAATATTTCAAGAACCGAAACAAATGCCAGGAATAATTCCATATAAATACGTACAATACTTAACGTCACAGAAATAGAGAGAGATAGAGAAAGCTTCTGCCTAAATTTCAATGAATGTATGTATTAATGATTCACGATGGCAATGCAATGCTTGCGAGGGGATTGTCTCTTGAGAAAAGCCTTACAAAGACATTTGAAATGTAGTCGGACTAGAAGTGACACAGCTCCATTGAAATTTGGAGAAAGCTGAAATTTCATACGACCCCTCTGTCTATCTGTCTCTCTCTCTCTCTCTCTCTTTCTCTCTCTTTCCTATCCCTTTATTCGCTCATGCCATTCCATTTTCCTCTTTTGTCTCTTGTTAGTCGTGTTTAAAAGGAACAAGCACAACACTAGGCAACACTAATTCTGACATTAACGTTGACATTGATTTGTTATACGAAATAATTTCATTGCATCGATATTATCATTCCCGCATTCACGAATTATCCATATAAATACATAGATTGAATCTAACGTAATTAATTTTGCATAATAATAATTCCTTTTATAATAACTCTAATGGTCCGTTCCTATTAACGCCACACAATTGTTTCCTGTTTATAGGAAGTAAAGCGAGAGAGAGAGAGAGAGAGAGAGAGAAATAACGTAAAATAAAAAGAGTTAAAATATGTAAATTTAAATTCCCCTCGGAGATATTTTCATCTAGGATAGATGAAAGATATTGTTAAGCATAATTATCCTCTCTTAACATCGTGAAATGACCTATTTTTCCTTATTTTCATCATTCGGAAAGAATCCAAAAAGAGGAAAATAAGAATTGTAAGAACAACGAGTAACAACATGTAAATATATTTAGTTGGCATATCGCGTATCCAGAAAATTGAATACATTCGAAAATAAATCACGTTCTTTCTTTCGAGGATTCGATTTGTTACATCAACATAATTTCAGCTTACAAATATCGAAGAACAATAAATATATCTAACAATAAGTTGTTCAATATCATTTCCGCGGTTGTTGGATAAAATAAAAAAATTATTTAAAAAAGAAGAAAAAATGTTTATTCTTTTTCCGCGAGCAGAAATGAGGTTAAATTGAATTTAGCTTAAAAGTAAGCAGCACTAAACACTAATTCTGTCGGTCTTTCTTGATTTCCCTGTAAGAAAAAGAAAAAAATAGAGATAAAATTCAAGATAAATACTCCTATTGAATGTACAGTTTATTAATTCTATGAAATGATTCAGAAAATAAACCATGGACTCGTTACAGCAGTTCGTTTTGAAAATGAATAAGAGTTGCGAGTGGTATATCTATTAAATGAAAAAGAAAACTTTAATGAAAAGTAAAATGTCAACTTTTTAAACTAGATCTTCTCTTAAGTATATAATTTCGTTTTTTTTTTTATAATTATTTGCCAAATTAAATTCGACTCTTTACAAAATTAATAAATAAAAGTCAAATAAAGGGAAAAGATCAAAAAGAGATAATGAATGGAAAAACGCAGGATATTTCTTAAATGCTATAATATCGAGTATATACTCGTCATATATTTACTTACATATGTATGTAACCTTCATACATTATACATTCTGAATTTTTCTCTTATTTCGTAGATAATCTTTTCTATTGGCAATCCGGCAAATCTAAGATACTTGACAGTATAATTCAACGAGACACTATTATATGAACTATATTCTATAGTCGACAATTTTCCGATACCAATATTAGCCAGAAAACCATTACCATATGCCATATCGTTGTGCTCATAATTCTATCACATGCAGCTGATAATATACATTCTCTAGTATTATCTCTCCTTCTCTCTCTCTCTCTCTTTAATGTGCATGTATTATATCTATGTATATATATAATTACGATTCACAGTAATATTCAAGATATGATAACTCAAATGTCTACGAGGTTGGTGATTAATCAACGTCCTTCCAACTTTGGTAGAAAAGTTTAGTTCGAAAATCGTATCTCGATGAACGAATTACATACGACAAACGTCTCCCCCACGTTCCCCTTTAGTTTTACAAAGTTTTTACACTCTGAAGAACGTAATTTGGTGAAAAAAAGTTTTAGACAAATTTCGTTAGCCGGTAACAATTTTCTCATCCTACAATATGGTAGAGATGTTACCCTTTACTTTCTTCTTTCTTTTTTTTTCTTCTTTTCTTTTTTCTTTTTTGACAACTTTTGTTAAAAACGTCCCGTCTTATATAAGTAATTTGTTTTGCATATATATGAGTGGCTTGAAAAAGGACAGGTTTATAAGTAAGAAATTTTATAAATTTGAGATAAATACAACTGGACGATGTTTTTAATTATGCACTTATCTCAAATTTGAAATACATATTACTTGTATCAATTTTCCTTTCAACCATTATACATAAGATATTAACAAATTAGATAACAGATAAGAGAGAAAGGATGTTAATAACGAAATCACGTATAACGCAAATCGGTATAACCAAGTCTAACGATATTTAGCTAGGACGTAATTTGCTCGACAAAACCTGCCTTACTACTGACACTAAAAGCCCTTGCACGCGTTCTAATATATATGTATGTATGTATATACATAAATATGTCTACACTGAAAGGTCATTATATACACTCATGTCATACGATCTTGCAACAACGGCTCAAGTTTACTAGTATTTTATAGTCCTACGTTCTACGTGCGTATGCGTTTTCTTTACATAGATGCATATCTTTATACCCTTTTTATTTATGTATCAGTGTATTAGGATGAACACTCGGTATACACTTTAAATTATATCCGAAAAGAAGCTTTACGAGTGCACTTTTAAATTACCAATTCTGTATTTTTGATATCATAACATGCTGACATAAGACGTAAGACATATTTTTTTATAAAATTGTTAAAAATACTTCTAACAAAAGAAAATGAAAAAAAATTTTAACGAAGAACTAATGTAAGAATAATCTATCTTAGATTTAAACTATTGTCAAACAATCAAACAACTGTTTTATATTTCATTCGTAGTATTACGTTAACAACAATAATCCAATAAACTACATCACCGTCTTTTATCGAAGTTATCGGGAAAGTATTAAAAGGGAATTTTGAAAAGAATAAAAGTCGTACTCGCGTAGAATAAAAAACGCTTAATCCTCTTTCTTTATCTATCCTACATACGTAGATATACCAACTTTTCTAACATTAGACGTAAAATAAAATTGATCCAAATGGATCGATCTTCTCTCGTAAAATTGTCGAAATCGTTAGTCGGGAAAAAGTTTTTTTTTCCTCAAGGTATAAGAAGAAACTTTCGAAGAAAAACTTTCGTTAGGAACTAAAACGTATAAGGTGCTTCCCGATAACTTCGTAAAAGAGGAAAATCGATAGCCACGGAACAGTTTTTCGAAGGTACAATCTTCGACTCTTCTTCGATCTATAAAATCGTTAAAGAAGATTGAACCATTTGGAATTGAAACTTGTTAAACACGCAATAGCTTACTTTTCAATTAGATCGAAGATATCCCGGCTTTAAATTTATATCTCGACAGTTTTGTATCTTAGAGAATCGTCGTCACTCTTTCAACGTTATCTACAACGACGATTAATTCTTACAACTCTCTCTCTCTCTCTCTCTATCCATATTTTTCTAACGAATTACCAACAAAGAACATTCGTCGAAATTAATCCAATTAAATTGTTTTCTAATTTTTGTAAAAAAAAACAAAACAAAAAAAAATACAAATTAAATTATTTCATAATATTATCGATATACTTATTAAATACGTGACTCGAGAGTTAAGCTGACTGACTAAAAGCTTCAATTCAATTATTATTGCAAAAACTAAAACGCAATTAGAGGAGGAGGAGGAGGAGGAGGGGAAAGGAAAAGAAAATTTATAAAAGAAAATAATCGATAATATCGAAATAATTAAATGACTTAATTTCTTGCGTCTGAGATAATCGAATAATAGAAGATGATACGTTATCGTAATACATCGTGATCCGTTCCATCATAATTCATCAAGAGCCTGATCCCCCTTTGTAATAAAAGTCGATAAAAAGGAAGAAGAAGAAGAAGAAGAAGAAGAAGAAAAAGAAAAAAAGATGTATGCATATCCATCAACACGTTTTTCGTTGGAAAATAAAATAAACGAGGTTCAAAGTGTCATACTCGATGGATACCTACTTAAAAAAAATTACAAATATTAATTTTCCTTGTACTTGGGGGAAAAAAAACACTCTCTCTCTCTCTCTCACTCTCTCTCTCTCTTGCTTTCTTCTATTTTTACAACCCCATTTTCACAAGAAGAAACAATTAATGCAAGCCTTCGTGTATCGATTAAATATTTTATAATAACAAAACAAAAAAAAAAAGTTAAAAAATGCGTCCGCGTATAGCCTGAAAATATTTATGCATGTATTCATCTTGGTCGTTATCGTTCTTTCGTGAAACATTCAATAATTTAACGGAATACTTATCGAACGAAAAAAGAGAAAGAGAGAGAGAAAGTATACAAAATTTATCCGGGATATCCTCGTTAGCATAATTAATACTGTCCGACATAGTAAAAAAAACGTTGTCTATAGTATATCTTCCAACGATTAGATTAAATGATAAACATTTCCCATTCGCGTTTCGTATTTTTCCCCAACATTTTCTTCCTCCCATTAAAATCGATTTCATAAGCGATATATAACATAAATCGTTAGAAACATGCGAATGCAAACGAAAAGCCGATTAAGTGTAAAGTTCGAATATACGCAAATTGATTATCCGTAAATATCGTAATTTGTGTATTAAATATAAAATAAAAGGGATATATATATATAAAATATGGATTAACCGAATAAATCTGAAAATTAGTAATTATCACATTCGTATACGCAAATAAGTAATACAAATAATCATATAATAATCTTTCAAATAAAATAATGTTCCTACTGCAATGATCACGATTCTCTCATTTACATACCAATGTAAATCATCCGACGTTACTTTTGTTTCATCATTCACCGGACAACTCTTTCTATTATTAATTTAACAAAGAATTGTTTTCTTTTCTCATTATTTCAAATAATCTATCTCGAAGTTGAGTATATACTACACACACACATATACCATATATATATATATATCAAAAGAATGAATCAAATGAAAAAAAAAAAAATAGAAAGAAAAAAAGAAATACTTGCCTATCCATGGTCGACCATATTAATCGATTATTCTAGCACGTTGAGTTTGACATAAATTCTAGTACCATTACTTTAACGATGTACTGTATTATTCCGCAACGTCTCGATGCGCGGACAGTTTGATGTATGTTCGTACCAATTCACTGGAACGATGCACATATGTTCAAACACAATATCAGCACAGATCCACGCGTACTTGTATATGCATGCATGCATGCATGCATGCACGCGTATACACATATACACGTACATACCCCAAAACATGCATAAAGGCATGGAATCGAACACATAGTTTGGTGAGAATATCAACGCAAAATAGCTTTGACAGAAATTATCAAACGATTCTCTCTTCCCATGTCAGGGAAATACGTAATATAAACGAGTAGTAGTAGTAGTAGTAGTAGTAGTAGTAGTTTAAAATATAAATCCTCTTAGTTGAAAAGGCTTCTTCCAACGATCCAGATCGATTTTTAAAATCAAACGATCTACTGGATCGTTCGTATACGAGTTACCTGAAAGGAACAACCGATCAAAAGAAGAGACTATCGTTTCTGATACAAACCCTTTCGCGTATACATATCCTAATATACGAACACACACACACACACATATACATACATGTACGAACCATCACAGACAGATATAAATACATATACCTTTTCTCGCTTTAACAGAGAAAATACGATCTGGTATAAAAGTTTCGTACGACCTTACGTTTCGATTGCCGAGGACAAACGAAGCAGAAAACATTTCAGAGGTCAGGACGACGAGATATCGTCAAATCCATATCCAATGGTAAAACTTCCTCTTGTTACTTTTATTTTTTCTTATTTTCTTTTCTTCTCTTATATTCTTATTTATATCTTATTTATAACTTATTTACTATCTCTCAATCTTTTTCTTCCTTTTACTCTTATCTCTATTACTTTCTTCTCAAACGAAAGAAATAAAAGCAAGATGTATCGAAAGTAAACGAAATACGTATGCATATGCACGTAGAAATGAACAAGCGTAGAATTTTTTTATTATAGTAATAATATGGAAAATATTTTGAAAAGCCGTTAAAATTTGATTTCAGAAAATGATTCGATTCGAGATTTTCTTGATCAACGTTTCTCTCGTCGACGATTTATTATTTATTTCAAATTTATTTCTAAGTGTATCGAAAAATATATATAAAAAAAAAGGAAATAAACTAAAAAGAAAACTATCAACGTTAATTAATAATTATTTATAAAAGATCTTATCATTCGTATTATTTATTAACAAATTTTATTTCGTAATAAATGATACACAATATAATGTTCAAGTAAAGTTAATACTACGTTACTTACATTTCCTTTGCTTTGTTAAATAAAATGTTTTCATTTCCTTTGTCCGATCGTTTTTCTTTTTCATCTGTTGTTGTTGTCGTTGTCGTTGTCGTCTTAATCGTGTTTTTCGTTGCTAACAACAAGACAGTTTAAAAAAAAAATAGGAAAAAAATAGGAAGAGTATATTTCTTTATTAGTCTGTGGAGAGAAAAAAGAAATGAAGAAAAATAAATACAAGAAATGTGGTATTCTCATAGTGGAGATAATAAACGAGGCACTTTTTAGACGGTCAAGTGTACTGACAATCGACCTAGTTTACCGTTTCAAGAGGAAACTGCACGAATGACGTGCTACTGTCGCGTTAACAATTTGATCGAATAAAAGTAACGAATTATATATGCAACATATGTAGATAGATATATTATGCGCAATACAACCACAATGGTTTTTATATGAAATACACTGCGGAAGGTAATTTTTACCTCGATATCCTTGACGTATTAAAATCCGATAATATAGTTTCTAAATGTCCTAAGATCAATTTTTATTTATTTTCTTGTTACACCTTGTCTTCTATATTTTTCTTTATTTCTCTCGTTTTTTTGTTTTTTATTTTGTTATATACATATCGTAATCAGTGCTTTTTAATAAATTAATTATAATGTTTAAAGTAGAAATAAGTGGGAAATTTTTCGGGATATCGTTATTTTTCTAAATTATTTATTTATATAATTAATTAAGTAAAATATTGCTAATACGATAAAAGAAATAAATTAAAAATGTATATCTGTGGGTATCGCATTTATGGCAAACTTTTCATAACTTATTACGAAAATCTCAATGAGACGTTTGTTAACGTTGAAATCTCTAAATTATGTGAACTATTTAGAACACCAATAAAGATGAAGGATAATGATAAATTAAAGTTCTGTTGCTTAATGCTCGAATGAAAGCTTTTATTTAAATGAAGAGACAGAGAGAGAGAGAAAGAGAAAGAGAGAAAGAAAGAGAAAGAGTCTGGTATTTTAGATAAAAGTAAAATAAAGATAAGATAAGACAATTTTAGCAAAAATATTTATTATATTATTTAACCATTTGAAAAATGAACGTATTAAAAATTATTAAAAGGTGTCTATTAAAATAAATGAATAATGATTTAAAAATTGCATCGATAAAATAAATCAATTACGTATTATTTAATCATTAAAAACAACGTGTGATTAATGAATAACCGATGACGTCAAAAAATAATGATCAAATCAATAAAATTATAATCTTACGCAAATGACTAATTATTAAATAACAAAATCTCATCGACTAAAAGCTAACAATAAATGATATTAATTATAAAATTAGCAATGCAAAAAAAAGATAATAAAACATTAATAAGAAATCCTCTTATAATAGGAACTATTATACTATAACATTTATGAATAATATGAAAGGTATGCAGAAACAACGAGATTACCACGATTTGACGTGGAAGTACACTCCTCTCTTGGGATGCTAGCTACTCCCTTTGTTGGGAGCACTCGCGATGAATCAAGCTCTTGTATTCGAATACTACGAATGTTCGAGAGATTCGGAAACGTGTGTTACGAATGAATACCTCATGGCTTTGTCAACATGTTGAGAAACCACATTTTACCATAAGGACTTTGATCCGTGCTATACTACAAACAAGCTCACTGTATTTAGTCAATCTCTCTCTCTCTGTGTGTTTCTCTCTCTCTCTCTCTATTTCTATTTCTATCTCTATCTCTCTTTTACTCTCCCTTTATCTATCTATAGTTATCTCTCCATCCCCTTCTCTTGATTTACCCTAACGTTAGCACCTTTCGGCATCGAATTAGTTCCAGCAGGCTGATACCTCGTCAGTACAAAGTACTTAGCTTAAACTGAAATTGAAACCAACCTTATTCTGACCGAACATTCTATCTTCATCCAATTTCATTCGAAAATGCATTTGTTTCTCACACGCGCGTACACACACACACACAGACACAAATACACAGAGAGAGAAAGAGAGAGACATTTTCTCTCTTTCACATAATTAGATATAAATAATTACGATTCTCCCTTTTGTCAGAAGTACTCAACCTTTTTTCCTAAACAGTCTGCACATTGGTGCCAAATCATCAAAAGAAAAAAGAAATATATCATCAGATTGATAAACAATAGGAAATGTGTTTAAACATTATCTTATAATATTCGATCTTTGGTTTTGTTTATAAGGGCGATTGGTTTCAAAGGCACGGTGTTTTAAGGGTCAAGTGTTAATCGGTCGATTTTGGTGCCACCGGGTTGCACTTGAAAGTTTAACTGAGGTCAGTTTAAAGTATGACTGCTCTTTACCAAGGAATAATTTTCAATTATTTTTATCATTTATTTTTTCTAAGATATCGGTTTAATCGACGAGATTCTTTTTTTCTATTTTATTTACGAATTCTGCCTTTGAATATCGATAAGAGAGAAAGAGAAAGAGAGAGAGAGAGAAAATAAAAAATCATATTCGTTGCTTTCGTTCAATATAATATTATATTATGTTTATCGACTAGTAACAAATTTTATTATTTCTCTTTCGCAAAATTTCAAAGTTGTCTTCAGTGTGTTATTGATGTTCCATATTCGTATCTTTTCATTCCGACGATTGCACAAACAAACCACTCGATAAAATAAACTTATTGAAATTGAAAGATGCATTTAATTAGATCGCTTTTAAATGAAAGATAGAAAAAGTTAAAAAGAAAGAAAGAAAGAAAGAAAGAAAGAAAATTTATCGAACGATAAATTTAGTATTAAAACTTTGAAATACGATGAGATTATGAAAACGTTAATGATAATAAATCTGTAATAATCCTCGGAATCTTTTATGCATTGATAAATGTAATAATAGAAAAGAAAGGAAAAGAAGAAGATTTTTCTTTGAATGAAAAAGGATTTTAATGTAAATATAACGTAAACAAGAAAACATTGATAACGTAGACTATTATAAAACAGTCGAGTATACTAGATGTTTACTATTTACTCTTCCTTAATGGAAATGTAATTAAATTACAAACGTGTTACCAACTACATCCTTGAATCCTGGTCCTAGTATAGGAACGCTTGTATATGTGTGTGTAATTACATATATATATATATAAGAAACTATTTCATTCACCAATTAATTTTCAATTCCTTCCGTGTTGCGAACACAAATAGAAAATATCTTCTCGTCACATTTTTCTTCATTTCCTCGGGATAGTTTGTTTAATTACAGTTAAATATTTCAGTTTAATAGCAGTAAAATGGTCAAATTCTAAATGGTCAGAACTTTTATAAGAAAAACAAAAAAAACAAAAAAACAATAAGTCGTTAACAATCATTAATTTTCTAACTGTAAAGATAAGAACGAAAATTGTACACAACACACACACACACAAACATACACAGAACAAATGTATTTCTACATTATAAGTCATTATAAATAAATGTCACCGTTATCCGAACTACCTAAATCACCGTGACTTGTTTCTTCGGCAAAAGATAAAGAAGAAATAAATAAAAAAAAAAAAATAAAATAAAAAAATAAAAAATATAAAATAAGAGGAAAATACAAGAATAGCACGGGTACGGTCTCTGATAAGAGTATTTATCAACCGACAGTGTTGCTTTCCTTTCAGCTTTCGCGAAATACCATTAATCTGAATGTCAATAATTCTCATATATTACAAAACGAAAATGCTCGCATTTTGTCATCGAATCGTAAACATCTATTTGTTCTCTCTTTCTTTCTTTCTTCTTCTGACTTTCTTCTGACTTTCCCCGCCATAAAATAAACGGGGATCTATGGGCGGCTATGGGGTAATGTACACGAAGATTTAAGGACCAAAGAAAAGATTACATCCATCTCGTCTATCTATCCTATTTCTGATACGTACAATTTTCGGATTTAAATCTAACACAATTCATGCAAATTTGTCTACTTATATCACAAATTGGACCAATTTATGCGAAATTAAATAATTATTCAAATTACCAACCCATAATTCCATACAATACACCGAAAATCTAACGAAATATCCAAATAAATGCGAAGAGCAATCATTATTACAAATGAAAATTTGCAAATGAAATTAATTCATCGTTAAGGGATCATTCAAGGGTTGATCATTTTCTACGTCGTTTGACTCAATTATTATATAATTTCTTTAGGTTATAAGAAGAGAAAAAAATAAAAAAAAAAGAAATGATGATGCCAACGATTCCTTCGGAAACACAAAAGTATCGATGTAGTTGGAGAATGACAATCGATCGTTACTGAAATTACTTGTTGCAAAGAAAGTCTCATCCGAAGGGGATAAGGGATGAAACAGACTTCTATTCTCGCTTCGTTACATCGAAATTGAACCGGCGAATATCTCCTATCTCACTCTTATTCTCGCCTATCTCACTTCTCTCTCTCTCTCTCTCTCTCTCTTTCTAACCAACACTCTTCTTATTGCCACTCCCTTTTCCACTTCCACTCAACCTTCTTCGATCGGTTTTATCGGAACAATATCGTCGTAATTTACTGAAAACTCTTTGAAAATATAACAAATTTTTTTCAAACCTGTAATAAAATCCATAACAAATGAATAATAAAACTAAATAAATAATAAATAATAAAAAAAAAAAAGTTACTTCAATATTAACTCGTAAACAATTATTTCTGTTAAAAAAAATTTACCAACCATTCTATCCGTCTATCTATATTTGTTATATATAATTATTATTATTATTATTAAATATAAAAGAAAGTTCATAAAACGTATATCATAATTAGGTTCACTTTTTTCTCTCGCGTCAAGTTGTAACAAGCGAAACGTTAATTCTCGTTACACGATTACCTGTTGTGTTACCTGTACATTTTCATGTTATCTACAAATAAAATGTTGAAATAGTACTACTAATTATCTTTCGGTATATTAAGATTATATTACTTGTCTCTCGACACGATTATTCTGGGCTCGTTTGGTATCGTGTGTCACCTTGTAAGATAGAAATGCTTAAAATAATACGTCAGAATGATGTGTACGATGATATTTACCACACGAGAATTAGAATATATAATCGTATTACGAATATAACACGTTAAATTACTACCTAATCATTATTTCATATAGATTTACGAACAATTTTACTTATACATTTATTATTATAAATTTATATACATATTATAGAATATTTTCGCATTAAAATAGAATATATGTATTATAAATATAATGAGAATGCAGATATTGTTTATGTTAATTAAATTCAAGATCGTTTGATGAGATATCGGTCAAACATGAATCGTATATCAAAGGCTATTAGATTTCTCTAATAATCAAATTATAAATGAAGCGTACGAAATTCATGAATTTCGGGTTGGACTATCAAAGGAAAATGATATTTGCTTCAGAATTTCAAAACTTGAAAAGCCTATTCACGTTTCGATCTACGTATGTGGATACGAACCTAACTGTTTAATGTTGTCATGAAAATACTTAATATAAATATATTGTCTTTCTTTTTAATTTAAATGATAATAATGAAATTTTGAAAAATTTGTAAAATGTATACAAAAATTACGATCCTGTAAATACGTATCTTACGAATACGTAGTATCCGATGAAACATGATAACACGGAACAAATTAGTTGCAATTTTTTATACCTTACAATGTACTATGTAATCTTTTAACCCGCAGAGAGATAGTACTTTGTGAATCCGTCAAGACTAGAAAACAAGACATAGAATGCAAATTATCTCTTTCTTCACGAAGAATGCTTTCACCTGTTCGCGTGATTGCAAATAAATGTAGATACATTTTCTATTCCGAGATTTTTATTATTATTATCTTAATTACTTTCTTTAGTCTCTCTCTCTCTCTCTCTCTCACACACACACATACACACACAATTCGTTTACTTTTTATTCATTTCTTAATTATATTAAATGAAGAATCAACAAATCTAATCTTAGTACGATCCAATATTCCGGTAAGCATTCACTACTGATTAGAAACATACCATGTTGACGTAAACTTCCTAAACTAATAAAGTCTCGTTACGAAGTAACTATTACATTGACAAACGTTGTTTTGCAATAACGAAACAAATATAATCGTTAACTAAGCACGAACACGAATACTGATAAAACTAATCAAATTTTACAATGCTCTCTTTCGTTTGTATCATAAATATAATAAGTTAAATATAAAAAATATTTTATAATAATTAAATAATTAAATATAAATATATTATATAAATATATTAAATAAATTTATTTATTATTATATAAATATATTATATATAAATATATTAAATATAAATATAAATTTATAATAATAATAATTAAATATAAAAATATTTTTTTAAATTATAATAAAAAATATTATGAAATAAAAAATACTATAGAGTATTTTTTATTTCTCTCCCTTGTTCTACCTCTAATGCATTTTTTACGAACACCTTATATTCTCACTCTTCGCACTAAAATTTCAAAGAGGTTCGCTTCTTTTACCGGCATTCTGGAGTCAACAGCGCACGCAGTTTTCGTTTTCTTCAAACGAGTCACTCATCCACGTAATAACCCGTGCCCATTATTACCTGACTTTAATGATCTAACGAGAACAATAGTTTTCAACGTGACTAGACCCATCTACTCGATTTATTTGATCTTATAAAAAAGAAAAATGAAAATATAAAATGAAAGTAACGTTAGCGATAGTGTTATTACTTTGTAGCTGCACTTTAGTCTAATAAAGTTCAACGAGAGTGATATAATGTATATTAAAAGATAAATAAATAACTACGAGAGTGCTAACGAGGAAAGTTGAAAGTTTGGTCAATAAAGGGGGTAGGTTGACTCCTGAATCCCTTGTGTTGCTTGACAAGTAAATCTAAACTCCCTAGTAGATTGTAAAGATCGAATATATTCCCATGTGAACGAAAATCATCAACTGTAACCACTCGTCGTCGTTGTCGTTGTCCTAACGAACCATTAAGCCCATTCAAGTGATACGATTCCCCCACGCAATCGTCGTAACCTAAGAAACAAAAAAGAAAGAGAGAGAGGAAAGAAAAAAAAGAGAAGTAGGGGCGGCATAAGGACGCAAGGGGAAAGAAGAAATGAATAGAAGAAGAAAAAAGAAAAAAAAAGGAAGAGTCGAATGAAAATACGATGAAACAAAAGAACTAGTATTCCCTTCGCGTTTGATTTTCTAGGACAAAGCAATGATTCGTCTTCTCAAGCTCAGTCAGTATTCGTCAGTTGGGAACGATATCAGTCTCTCTCTTGCAGATGCATTTGCATTCCTACCTATCTGCATTTGCAAACTAGGCCTTCGGGATTACAGATAATCTTGAATGGAGAACATTCTGCATATCTGTGCGTGCATAGCGTACAAGATTATTCTTTTAAATTTACTTTTCCTTTCTTTTTTTTTTTCTGTTCTTTTTTATTTATTACAGATCAACTTTTAACGATTTGTCAATTATCATTAGATTTTAATAGAGAAATAAAGAAAAATTTTGTCCGAATAAAAACCACGAAATATATTTTTCTCTCCTCGTTCGATATTGAAAATTAATTTGAAAATGAATCAAATTGATCGTTCGTTCTAATATCATCAACACTCTGAACGTTGGTACACCTCAATTTTTCTGTTGGAAAAGTTACACTTTCTCTTGATATTTTTGTTTTTTCTTCTCGAGTTGAGAACTATGAAGAAGAACCCACATGGCGATGTTTGAACTATGCCAAAAGACCTTCCTTTCTCATTAAACCCTCGTCTTTGCAACTTTCTCGTTACGATGAGATAAAAAGAGCTGGAGAGAATGTGTCACACAACATTGAAAGAGACACTAGAGAAAGAGAAAGGGAGAAAAGGAGAGGGAGAGGGATAGGAGAGGAACGACATTAAAAGCGTATAATTAATTGCAACCGTGACATGTTATTCACACTCGAAAGAACCACTAACAAGCTTTCTAACGAAATCTTTACGTTTTGTTTCAAAGTCGGTTTACCGAAAATAAAAAAAAAATATTTTATGAAATCGTATTAAATTAAAATGTGAAGGAAAAGAATAGAACAGGAAAAAGAAAATAATAGGTCGAATATAAAAAATTATTAACTTCATGCCGTATACTTGAAATCGCTTTGCAGCGCGTCGTAAATACCGACAAACTTCATGGTGTCGTTTTTACAGACGCTCGGAACAAAATCACTCCCCATTACATTTTCCCAAACGCGCCAAAAGAAGTATAACTTTAAAAATAATACTTGCAATCAGTCAATCAAATTCGATTTTCATTGAAAAGAAATCATCAAAGAAACATAAGAAAATCATTTGAAAAAGTGTTACAAAAGAAGTTACCAAAGACACTCAGAAAGAAGATGAAAGATCAAGAAAATAAGAGAGGAAAATGAGGAAATAAAAAAGTTAGTTAAAATCGAAGAAGGGTGGATTACCAAAGTAGAAGCGTTGACAGAGAGATAGTTATAAGTATATAAAAAGGAAAGCAGAGTTGTGGAGAGAACATTCAAAAGTACCTTGCCTCGGGAAACTTCGAATATATGCTTAAGCAGTCAACGTAACTCTTACCCTGGTAGACGAACTTTTTAACAAGCAGTTTCTCTGACGAACTTCTGTAAATAACACTTTTCACGCTTCGTAACTAAGCTCGACGACTACGGTCAAACACGCGTCTATGGGGGTTAAATAATACCGTAGGGAAATGCGAAAGAACCGAAAACAAAAAAGAAAAAATAAATAAAGAAACAAAGATATGGGGAAGAGAGAAAAGAAAAAAGACCAAAAAAAAATGATTAAAAAGAAAATGAAGATAAATATTTATTTATTGTTCTCAACACGTTTCTCAATGAAAGGAATACCACGAATAGGAAAGGGGTAGTGAAGATTCAAGGGACGAAAGATCGTTGAATGAATCCTGCCGAGTAACGCGTATTTTTATGTAAATCTGAAGCATCTCATCTCGTTCCGTTCCGTGAGCACGAAAGCATTGGGCTATGTGCACAATGTAATTTCCAAGCCCAAGCGATCTCGTCCTACTGCTTTTCCCTTGACGCACGTGTATATGTAATAACTATATATGCGTGTACACGAAAGTATATGAAACTATACCTACAGCATATACTTATATATACATCTATATATACACCTATATATACACCTATATATACACCTATATATACACCTATGTACGATATATATATAATATAGTTCGCTGCTTCCTTTCTCCTTCCCCCCTCCCTCCCCCCGAGACCCCTCCCCATACTTATTATCACCATACCTTCGCTGGTATTTGTACAAAGAGATTTCCAAGTTTCTCGCTGGTCTTGTCGGTCCAATTAAATCATTTGCATTCGAGCACATCACCATTCTTAATAGTCGTTATCTATGTATCTCTTCGAATCATTAATTTATATCTCGAGGTTATTAATTTTTTTAATCAGAAATTAATTAATTATTTCTTCCTCTCTCTCTCTCCTTATAAGTTACTTTTTTTTTAATGCGAAACCATTTAATATGGAAAAAGGAAGAAAAAGAACGAACTTTTTGTTGATCTAATTTTTTTCGGCCTCAAAATTACATTACTGTAATTATTATTATTTAAAATATTTCATCGATTTTGTTCTCTCGCTAAAGTATTAAATTAACGAAAAAATATCCAATTTCGTGTAAAACATAATTAACGTTCCTCATCTCGTTTACATTTCTGCATATATGAAAAGGAAATAAAAGTAAAAAAATAGAAAATAATTAAAAATAACCGGGTCTCTATTTTTTGCAAGAAAAAAATCATTATTTTTTCGAATATTATTTACCATGTTAATCTCTTCGTTAATATTTTTTCGAAATAATGTTAATAAAAAAAAAAAGTAAAGGGAAATGATAAATTTGACAGTTTTCATAGATGAAAACAATTAGTTATCTATCGAAATAACACGAAATAAAAAACAAAATATCTATTGGCAAGAGAAATGAAAAATATTAAATCGAAGCGCCAAGGGCTTAGATTTTGTTAAATTCCCAACTGACTGAACCTCTCTGTGAAAAAAGGAAAGAAACGATAAAGAACATTTTATACGGAACGGGAGAGAACAAAAAGGCATTTTTCGTAGGATCGAAAAGGGTGCGTCAAAAGTTTCGGGTGGTATAAAAGCTTCGTCCAATGGGATCGGAAATTAGGGACGAGCCGACATCGATAAATTCGAGTAAACCCTATCGGACTCGTATTTCTGTCTCCGCAAAAATGTTATTCGTACTATTTGTTTTCTATATAACCAAAAAAAGAAAAAAATTAAAAAAAAAAAGAAGGAAGAAAAACATAAACGCGTATTTATTCGAAAGATAAATAAAATATTTTCGTTGTCGTCGTTGTCGTCGTTGTCGTCGAACAAAATTTGTCCTTTCATCCCATTTAAGGAAGTATAAATCTGAAAAAAAAGAAAAACTAAGTGATGAATAAAAAAAAAAGAAAAAAAAAGTTGCGAAAGGAAATGTTTGAAATAAACCTAATCGTCAAATTGAAAAAGAGAGAAGAGTAGGGAAAAAGCTTATAGATTGATAACAATCACATTGAAATAGACATAGGTAACATATATTTCTATACACGCACATTTCCGTTTCTTTTCAACGTTTTAATCCATCCAGTTATAGTTGTATTCATTCGTACATACAATATACAAATGAATGAAAAAACTCGATACGAGAGTAAACGCCCGCCCGAGCATATTTCATCGTGGATTTTATTATTTAACACAAAAAAAAATCTCCCCCGTCAGCGTGTTCGGCTTTCGTGTGTATCGATTGCTTTTGATATTATTTTATGTAAAGAGAAGAAAAACTAAACAAAAGAAAAATGAAATAAAGCGAACGAAAAGCGAGAAATTGACTTTTATTCATCGGACTTGAATAAAACTGTCTTTTTAATTCGAAGCTAATTTTTTAGGTGATAATTTGACGCCGACTAAATATAATAAATATTTATTTTCATTCATCGAAACTTGAAACATTAACTATTGATTTAAAACTAGATCGTCGGATGTTGGGTACATATCTATTTTGTCTGAAATTAATTAATTTGATTCAAACATCAAAATTGACGTTATTTTAAAACGGAAATATAAAATTTTATCTTATAGAAACCTTGTTCAAAATAAATTTTTATATATAGATTCTGTTTTTGAAATATATTTTCCGCAAATCTTTTTTGATTATATTTAACACAAAAACCCTTATTTCTATTTCTTTTGCATGATATTTGAACTTGACAATTCAATCGTTTTTAATTATTTTGTATATCGTATAGAGGCGCAAAAGTATTTTCGATTTCATTTCTATCTAAAAGGAATATTATAAGAAAATTAACGATGAAAAAGAACACTTACAACTTTTCTATAAATCACGTCTGAATGTAATACTGGAATATAGTTGGAGGTTTATCAATGGTCTTTCGGTTGATACCTTATATATAACGTTATCGAAGATAGATCTATGAAATACGCTGACTTTAGATCGAATCTCAAAACTTTCCCTTCAAATCCATTTGATTTCCACGACGATTCGCTTCGTACGAATATCATGATAGAGTAAAGGTTCAACTTCTAACTACAACGTACGATCTATGACATCGTACTAACGTTAATAATGAAATCGAGACCCGAATTTTGAGGTTGATATGCAACGATGAATCCGTGTTAAATTTAAGAACGAAATGAATATAAATCAAAATGAAAAATGCCATTTTTCGGAACAATTCGATCCTTAACACTTCAAATAAAAAATATTCGATTTGATTGATAATCGCAAATTGGATCTTAAATATACTTGATTGATTATAAATATTATAACAAAGAAAAAGAATAAATAAATAAATTAAAAATAAACAACACACTAAGTTTGTCCTCTTCCATTTGACCTAATTAACTTCGGCTAATTATCTTTAACAAAAATTCGATACAATCTCGATGAAAATAATTCATGAATTCCGTTATTTTATTCCTTCTCCGTTATTCAAATACGCAACCTTACACGTAACTCCAGTAAATATTATTACTAAAAGGGAAAAAAAAAACGCGAAAATATGTGCGCGATACGATAGGCAGGTTTATTAGAAAGCAATTAAAATATTAAAAGAAGAAAAACTGTATGGAGAAGGGGAATGCATTTACGTGAAATATATATCTCGTAATGCAGATAATGTATCCTCGAGTTATAATGTGAAAAAATAAAGTATGATAAGAAAGAAAGAAAAAGTCAGGGATAAGAGTGGGAAAGAGAGAGAAAGAGGGAGAGAGAGAGAGAAGTATGATGTAAAGCTGTCTTAAAAAATATTCCACAAAAGAGGCACGTACAAGGTTGCGAACGTGCTCGTAGAAAGAGAGAACTCGACTGGCATTTTATTGATGTTGCAACACCCCAACTGCACACCAACGACGATTATTTTCTTTCTTGTTTTTCATTATTATTATATTACTATTATTATATTATTATTATTATTATTATTATTATTATTATACTATTATTATTATTTTGTTATATTTTATCACAACTTTTTCTTTATTCTTTCTTTCTTTCTTTCTTGATTCCTTTCTTTCACACTTTCGCTCCCTCAGCATTTACCTCCTACTTTTTTTTTTTTTTTTTTTTTTTTTTTACTTTATAAGAAGAAATGCGCGTCGGATAATGCTACGATAGCATTTCTCTCTTATTTTTCTCTATTTCTATTTTTTTATTTTTTATTTTCTTTATTTATTTCTTTCAATTTTCAAAGGATTACGCGTCTCGCAATAACACGTTCCTAATTATTATACGAATAAGGTCAAACGTTCGTTAGGATGAATTAATTACAAGTTCGCGAGAAACTTTGAAGGATTATCACGCATATCTACGTTAGGAAATTTCAACTCTCCCCCCACTCTTCTTCCAAACAGCCATAATCTTCTCTACTCGACTATTCAATTTTCTTACGCGAGTAATAAAGAAATGCAAACAGATGAACTTATTCTTTCTCGCCATTTCGACTACTCCTCCAGTTGCCATAATCCCTTTGGACAACAACTCAACGAGTTCGTAAAGCTAAGTCATCGATTTACGATGTATTTACCTTTATTCTTTTAAAAAACTTTTATTCTTTTCAATATTTATTCCTAAATATGACACATTTGATTTTACATAAAAACTTGTTTTTCTTTTTCACTCGTAGTTTCATTTTTATTTTCATACTTTTGAAAATGATTAAATAAACATGACTATTTCCATTTTTATCAAAACGTTTGAGAGATAATATTTCATATTTTTATATGAATTTGTATTAATGATATTATTAATAAATATCATTAAACCTTAATGTCTATTTTTGTTCTCTAAATATCCTTACAATCGCAAGAGAAAACTGTGGGGAAAAAAAATCTATTTTCTCAGAGGTTTCGAAATGTCTAATTGGAATGACAAAGAGAGAAGCATATCTTTGATTATAGAAATAGATGAAATTGAACACAAAGAGACAAATACTAACTACGCATGTTCCTACTATTACCGGTATTAATTAAATCCTTAATACTGTCACGGATAGTTTACTATCGAGCGAGCAATGCTAACGAGAGTTGGTAATGCAAACCTCTACATATACACATTTCTGAATGCACACATAGATAAACATATATACATTTTCACATACCTATCTACCTACCTATATTGGTTCACAGTACATGTTGTATTAGTAGTATAGTTAAGCACGTTTCACATAATCCTAGACGATCCTAGCAATACAGACGCAATCCAGACACATGTCTGATTTATATTAGACCATTACTACTATTCCACTGCTGTTGGATTGATTGATACTTATTTGCCCCAAATAGAAATGAATATTTTAATTACTATCATTTATAATTAACTTTTACCATTAGATAACTGTAACATTACGAATAATTACGAATGAACGTTGTATCGTGACACTGAAAGATCTCTAACGATTTTTTTTTTTTGTTTTCATTTTATGTGAAATTTATCTAGCACGTTGAAACACATGATATCTTTATTTTCTTAACGAGACGCATGTTAGCCCATTTTCTTTGTGAAAATATTCTTCCTTCGTTAAAATTTCTCTAAGGATTTATTTTATCTTTCTAAAGTAAAACCAACATATTATAATAAATCTTTCGTATTACCCGAAGAAAAATAATAAACATAGAACGCGTTGATGTTATTTTGTGAAATATTTGAAAACGTTATAATACGGATATATATTATCATTTAGGTAGATTTTGAGTGTTTGTATTCACGTGGGAGGAAAAAATGTTTTCGTGTTTATACAATGAAAGAGTGAAAAAAAATAATTTCCGAAAAACGGCAATTTGGTATTGTTCTACGTGAATTGGTCTTCAATTCAACAGGTGCTATTACAGCACTGTTGCGAATCTACCTTGATATCGCAATACGTATACATACATACATACATGCATACATATATATAAATACCTAAATGTATATAAAGTAGACGAACGAGGCAGGAAACGAACGAAATGTTCGTGATATTTTTTACATAATATTTTACGTTACCCGCAAACTCGTAGAAATAAATTTTTCGGATAGATGTTAAAACTGTATAAACTGATAACCTTGAAAAAAAGGGAAAAAAAAGGAAGCAAAGAAAGATAGATAGAAAGAGATTAAGATATTCTTAGCTATTTAAAATAACATTTCAAATGGAAATGTAGATTCCTGGTTAAATGAATATCTCGGAGATAACGATTAATTAAACAATTAATTCATTCGAGGATTCATTCGTTCTTTCGAAGAATTAAATTATTTCATTTCAAGTTTCAACAATGATAGACCAAAATAATACCACCGGTATCGCGTACCGAATCTAATTTAATTTAACGATTAAAAGGCAACATGTTTCATGTGTTCTCAATGAACGATATTTTCTATTTTCTCAGCCAGCTGTGTTCTATCCGCGTATCGAGAAACAATTGGAAAGACTAAAACGCATCTATGTGTAAAATATAATTTCGTTTATCGTCGAGTTCATTATATATAATATAACGAAATTCGACGATATATATATAATATATATATATATAATAAATTATATAATTTAATAATAATATAATTAATATAATATTATATATATTTATTATATATATATTATTATTATATTATTATTATATATATATATTATTATATATATATTTATATATATTATTATATTTATTATATATAATGTATATAATTTCGTTATATTTAATATATATATATAATTTTAATAAAATCGCAATTAAGTATAGAACCGACATAAAAATGATATGATCAAATAATTAACGAATAACATTTCTTTGGTTTTTTTGCTTGTTCTTGTTTTTAGGATCGATAAGCAATATTGACGGAGCGGAATACCATTGCAATAAAACCACCGTTCGTAAAGTTATCAGCGGCGTCGTGGGAGCTGCAAGTTCTGTAACATCGATCCAAGTGGCCAATCTTCTTCGGTTATTCAGAATCCCCAGGTATGTATCTATGTATCTATGTATTTTATGTTATATATAGGATGAATCGGGAAGAACCGTTTCTAAACTCTAGGATTGTATTTTACACACGTGTGTGTGAAAATAATTGTAAAAAAGAAAATAAACTCAAATATTGCTCATTTTTTTTATTAAAGATTCAAAATATAACTATTTATTCTTGTAAATATTTTCTGATTCGCATAGGAAAGGCTTCCAATTGATTCGTATCTTTTTTTTTTTTTTATCGGATGGAGTATTTTTAATACATTGAATTAGTTCAAATCGAGTTATAGATTTTTACTTTCTATATCACGCAAAGAATAATCTTATGGTGTGAGTCAGAAGACCTTGAAGACCAATTAATAAAACTATCGTGATATATTTTTTGAACGTTTATTTAAAAGACCCAATGATTAGAACAATACGCGTGAGGAATTACGTTATGACATTACAACTCGAAAACAAATAACAATCGATTAACAACATTATGCGAACTCCTATTTCACTTTTGATATTTGTAAACACTTTCTATCTACTACTAAAAATCGTGTATCATCTTAATGATATTTCTTCAAAAATACAGTGTCTAATTCTTAACTAACTCAAAAATTCTGTGTCATTTTGATTATTTTTGTTTTTTTTATTTCCTTGAGTGTGAGTGGATAGTTCCTAATTTATTCTCTTTAATTTGTATTAATTTTGAAGAATATTTATTATGCTTGTTAAATTAATTTTTAAGAGACGAATGAGAAGGAACCAATTTCAAAAACCTGTTGGCATGAAAAAAAATGTGTCATCCTTGTGATTCTATTATGTAAGATCGACTAGAACCTAATGAAAGGGTAGAAAACAAATCTTCCTGAACCATTTGTCCCTCATTATTTCTAATGAACCTATAATAAGCTCGTAACCTAAATTAAATGCATTAAATGTTCCAATTTTTTAGCAAAAAAGGGAATAAATGACGATCCTTCCATGAGGCTTACAATTTGATTGTTTTTTCATGTGAAATTATTTTTACGTCCAAGAATTTGGAGCATTTCTTCCGACACACCCTGTATATGTATTATATCTCTACGGAAATACATTTATTTTGTTCTCCATTCGATTAGGAATTTTTATTGATCTATTTTTCCGCAATATTCTACGTGCATTTGACAGAAGAAATAATCGACTTTAAATAAGGAAAAAAAGACAAAAGAAAAATATCTAGATGTTTTTCATATTTTTCTTAAAAATTATATCAAAAGAAATAGTTTATTATTTTTTTTTTATCTCATTTTCTTCGTATTCAAATATATATAGTAGACACACATATATATATATATATATATAAAGAGAATAAAAAGTAAGAACAAAAATATTTCACGAGAAACTGTGATCTTTGAAAAAACGTATTCATAAATAAATAAATAAATAAATAAATAAATAAAAGAAAAAAGGAAAAAGATAAGGATCTACGTTCTAGATTTGTTGTACTGGAAAATCATGTTACTCCTTGCTTACGCTCTAGTATACAGATAAACTTGACGACACATTTAAATACCTACGGCATCCGGCTTACCCAGAATATTCAAACGAAGTCACGTCAATTCGAACAGACTGCATACGATGAATAACACGAGGAAAATTCTACAACTTTTTATTTAACTTTCGATTTTCATTATCCCTCGAATTAAACTATAATCTATATATTATTATTTTTTTTTCTTTATTCTATCGCTAACCAAAATTATAATAATAATAATTCGTATTTTCCATTGATATTAAAAAAATTTCTCATCATTTTATTTCGACTGTGAAAGAAATAATTTAACAATGATATAAAATACATAATATATAAAAAAAAAGAAATAAATAAATAAGAAAAGTGATTATAAATTTGTATTGATTTAAAAAAAAAAAGAAAAAGAAAAGAAAAACAGAACAAAAAAAGATATCGATCAGGACGAAAGAAAATTAATTAAAATGAATATAAAAGGATTAATGCTGGGGATGATTATCGAAGGATAATATAAAAAAAAAAAAAAGAAAACAAAACAACAAACACGGGAAGGATATTAAACTTGTCGCAAATAATCTATCTCGACGATAATACCTATGCTCAATCGCTAACTACTGGAATAAATTTAATAAAAAACGTGTCACGGTTAGAGATAGGATTGCGAAACGCACGTGACCATTCTTTTCCATCTCCCGAATTCAATCTCTCCGATAGCGAGCCGGATTGAAATGACGAGAAGAAAAGAGAATAATACGATACTAGCTTGAATGTCGTGAAATTTGAAATTCTAATCGACGTGATAAAATAACCATGACCATGTGTAATATTGTTTCAATTTATATGGACTAGCACGTACAATAAAATCCATCCTCGGAGATTTCAAATCTCACTTCTCTATAAAGAGAATTACAATATATTACATATGTGTATCTACATTGACACGTAAAGAGAAAAAAAGAAAAAAAGAAAAAAAAAAAGAGAGAAAAGAGAGTTTTGCTCTTGTGAACAAATTAACTTGTCAAACTTTCATCCAACGTTCGTGTGCACGAGCCTAAAAAAGAAAAAAGAAGAAAGAGAGAGAAAACGTACGCACACACACACACACACACACAAAAAAAAAAAAACTTCAAGATAAATTTGCTTAATAGATATATATAAAAAAAAAAAAAAAAAAAAAAAGAAAAAAAAACCAGAAAAAGCAACATTATTCGCGTTTATTTCATATATGTAAATTTCGAACTATAGATTTACCCACTACATCATACTTGCTTAGTCGATCTAAGGAAATACGTTGTAGCGAACCTTTTAGGTGTTCATTTGCACGTACAACACGTAGTTCCTTTCCCTCAGGACTAACGAAATGCTCAAAGAAGATGCAAGAGGAAAGCTTTTCAAAATATATACACGAATTCAACGTATTTACCGAATAAACCACCAAGTTTCAACAATTTTATCTTACGTTGCTTACAAATCTACGGTTAAAAGGGAAACGTAATAATAGATATTTGAATCATTCGACCGAATCGATGGGCTAAATAATTCGTCAATAATTCAAAATTGGAGATAAACCAGAATTCAATTTTTTTCTTCTCTCTTCTCTTTCGTTTTTTTTTTTTTTTTTATTTCTATTTTTTCTCTCTAACAAATTTCGATTGAAATCCGACGATTCGAATCCGCGTAACGAATTTATTTTGTATACCTTCGAGCATTTAATCGCATCCGGTGTTTTTTTTTTCCTTTTTTCTTTTTTTTTATATCTCTACTCGATATTCAACTAACCAAAAGTTTCACTAATTCGACCGTGATATAATATTCTCGAAATAAAATTATTACGAAATAATAAAAGAATTTTATATTTTCAAATTAGCATCGTTTCTTTATTATTCTCTCCGTCATTTCCATTGAACGAATAAAAAGATATATTTATTTGTTATAGTCATTTTTATTTTCTAAATATTTTACCAATAATCCGAATAATTTAATCTTATTATCCCTATAAAAACTATAACTCGGCGGGTTGGTAGTTTAATTAATCGTGAATAAGAGAGAGAGAGAGAGAAGAAAACGACTGCGCTTTATGAACGGTAACAAGATAAAATAAAAAAAAAAGTTTCAAGATCTCTTAAGAATTTTTCCCTTAAGAAATGAGACGTATCGGACTAGAATATAAAGGTTTCGAAGAAAGCATCGCGAATTTAATTTTGGATCGTAATTCTTGACGGCTGGCATAGGGTTTCTCTCACCATTCTAAATGAAACTTGTTGAAACACTTTTTACCGAACGAAAGTAAAGCAGAGAAATTCGCAATTTCGAAAGTGCTAAGCAGCGAAAGTGTTTTATTATAAAGAAGAAGAAGAAGAAGAAGAAGAAAAAGAAGAAAAAGAAGGAAAAGAAAAAGGAGAAAAGAACGGAGTAGTTTGCGAATGAGTCGAAATTGAACGAGTCTAATGAATATAAAATTAAATAAAACACCGATTCTATCTCTGAAAGAATGAGAGAGAACGAGAGAAAAAAAAAACGAGGTACGCGTGAAAAATCATAACAACAAGAAAATGATTTATTTTAATATTCTTTGTCCAGACGCGAAAAAAAATGATATTTTCTAGAAGACTAAAATATTAATCGCTTCTGAAATTATTTATAGTTTATCGAACAATGTCATAACTTATTTGATCTAAATACCGTTCATTGTTACTCTTTATCGTTATTAACTCTCTCGCCATTGGATTAAATTATTATCTAACGGATTGAACTGTATAAACGAACGAGGATTGTCCTATGTCTCTTTCTATCTCTCCTAATCTTCTAAAATCTATTCTAATATCACGTAGGATTGAATAAAGCGATTAATCTACATTGTTACCTATTTCTGTCTAGTTTCTCATAGATATTAAATACAACCTGTCTTCTTATTTAATTGAAAAAAAATCTAAAACGTAAATTACTGCTCGATAAATGATATGAAAGGATACATTGAATGAAAATGAGTGCCGTTGTGGTATTTTTCAATCTGAAAGAGAATACAATTTAAAATGAAAAAAAAGAAAAGAAAAGAAAAGAAAAGGAAAAAAAGCAAAAAGATCAATTTGCGTTTAAGCTTAAATGACACAATTTCTTTAATGACGTACACGCACCGATTTATTCCCAACACTACGAAATTACACCGGTGCAATCAGCGTACAATTGATTAAGTTTCCCTGCAAAAATTTTCTCTAAAACGAACGAATCAAATCTTAAAAGAGAGATCTCTTTCGATAAGGGAAAAGAAAAGAGCATTCTTAATTAAATAGAAAAAAAAGTTAAACGAGTTCTATCGAGAATAATCGTATTTTAAAATTAACTGCACTCTTATATACCGCGACGGCAGGAGTAGAAAAAAGAAATGTTCTCCTTTTCGTTCCATTTTTTTCTTCTCTTCCTTTGTTAGAAATAAATGATTTTAAAATGAAATCACGTATCAAATTTGTTCAAATTATTTGTATAGTCTCTACTCATTTAAATAACACGTCTCTTTTGTATTCTCATGAATTTAAATCATATTTATAATCCTTATATAAATATTCTTCCTCGTCTTATTCGGTTACTCCTGGGAATGTGTTGCAATAAAATAATTCAAAGGATAAACTTTAAGAAAGAGTTTGTCTAAACAACAAACCTCGTTCCGTGTTGCACTCAGAGAGTTAAGTTGAATAGAATATAAACGTTTAGTATTATCTCTCACGACATATATCCATATATCTTTTTATGTACATACGTATTTATCTAGATGCATATAAAAGTTTATACATGGTCGAGAGCTGAGAAACTTCATTAATTAAATAATCCTTAATAATCGAGATCGCTATAAGAGATACTTCGCTCGCAACGATCCTGTATTTTATTGGTAAAACATTCGTGAACAGATCGAGTTTGAATAAAACTAAAACGAGTTTACAAAAAAAAATAAAATAAAATAAAATAAAATAAAATAAAATAAATATTTAAACACGAGAGATATGATGATATATTCAAATATAAATAAATGTTGGAAAATAAATTCAAATAACGAGATAATTACGAAACACAGTGAAATATGTGCAAAAATAATTGGACGAAAATGGAAAAATATCGAAAAACGAAAAACGAGAATAAAAAAAAGTATCGTAATTTATTTCCATCTTTTTTCACGTATGTCTCTCCTCGATATTTTTTTCTCGTTTTTTTTTTTACACTATATATATAGGACCTATATTAAAATGAAATCGACACCAGGAATCCTAATATTTTCCATTGACGCAGTGAAAATTGAAGGGATCGTTAGGTACTTTTTTATTCTATTCATGTATCATGCTTCATCAATAGAACTACCACGCAAAATGGATCACAGGTAGATATTTCTAAGTGAAAATCCACAGAGTGTTCACATTGTAAGAACGAGAAGCACGTAGGCTTTCATGCCGTTAGCCGATATCGAATTTGTCGTCTGTTCTGGCCACTGGTGATACATATATCAAACAAGAATTAAAATTGTAGATATTTCACGATGACAGAATCGATAAGACCGATGAACGTGTATGAGATTTTTTTTTTAAGAAAATCTTACGATTAGAAAATTAAATTTGTGTCCTTACAAATCATCTGACATTTCAAATCTAAATTATTTTCCAAACGTTTATAATTTTAGAAATTTCATACGAAAATGTCTATTATTACATATATCTAAAATTATGCATCAAACTATGTTAAATCTAGTACTCGAAAATGCATGCAATTGAAAAGTTAATTAAAATTACGAAGAAACGTTGGATTTTTCTCTTGTGATTTTTCTGACAATGATTTTTCTTTTGTACAAAAAAATATACGAATGAAAGATAACTATTTGGACGTTCCTGTTACACCGGTACTCATTAATTGGGCAAACGCTAATTAGCTTGAAATCAAGAGTTCCCAATTTTTCTTTATAGTAATTCTTTCTCTTTCTTTTCATTATTTTTCTTTTCACAAAATAATACGAATATAATAAAGTAAGTTAAGTTAATCATTTAACAACCCGTTCATAAATCAATCAAACAAACAATCTTTATTTTTTTATCCCTTTTTTTCCCCAAAGTGTGGATGGATTTCTAAGAAAATTGTATTGTATTAATCTTCGAGAATAATTTTCATTAAAATCTTAAATTCATAAAAAATTAATTTTCATTAAAATCATTTTTCATTTCGTTAAAATCATTTTTAAGAGATTAATAAGTAATAGAAAAAGCTTTTAAAAACTTATTAGCATAAAAAATGGATACAATTTATCCAACAGGTTATAGTATACATCAACGTGTATGAAAAAAATAATGATCACAAGGTCTATAGCTACAATATTGTGTAGGTCAGGTTTATGTCAATGCATTAGTTTTTTTATCAATGTATGTGATCAGGTGAATTCATGGTTTTATTCCAGTATTGAATTTAAAGTTAATCAATTAGCCAGTATGACAAGGTAATATATCAAACGCAATTCACTTTTATATTTAATAGTGATAGTGAATTTGCTCATATTTAATGCTCAATTACGGTTGGTCAGAAGTGTCATTGAATGAAGTGTTATTAAACGACGAATAAACGGCGTCAGTTGTAGAATTTCCCGTGTGGCGTCGTAGATAATGTCAATCAGATTCTCAGGCTGTCTCTTCAAGTGTCCAGAATGTCAAAACAGGATGTGACTTCGAATTGTTCAGGGTATATTAATTTCTTCCTAATATAGGACAACAGAGAGATTCCGGTGGAGAAATTGCGATCAAGTTTCTGAATTAACAACTTGAGAGTTTCATTTTATATCTATGTGATAATTTATTAACCATTTTCATCTTTACGTCGAGTGTGACTCGACATCAATTTTTATCTCGCATGAGGAGCTCCTTTGTCGAGTAACACTCGACGTTTAAATTCTTATTCATGGTATATACCTATTCCTATCGTTAAATGATCGCTTTAAAAATAGGAAAAAAAAAATATATGAGCCGTTTATTTTGAAAGTGGCCTAACTCCATTCTTGGTAAGAAAACGCATATTATTCACTTAATAATTGCCATTATTTTAATAGGAACTGTAAATTGAACACCTTCAGATACACTTAAGCAACATAACTCATTGTTATTCTTTACGTATATTTTTAATTGCATTGAAAGGCAAACCTTTAAATATCTCAATTTAAGGTTAAATGGAGTTAGGCCACTTTCAAAATAAACGGCTCATATATATCTTAATATAGAATAAGATTTTAGCCAATTGGATAGGGAACAATACATTTCCTTTCATTTAAAAAAGGAATAAAATGTATTTCGTACGTTTCAAGCGCATTTTGACAAATTACATGACCCAGTCATTTGACCTCGCGTGGTAAAATTTAGTGTTAAACAATACGTAGAGAGAAAAAATTAACAACAATTATTTACTAACACATTACTAAAGTAAAATTGAGGAACGAGAGAACGTTTTCTTCTCGAGTGTAGCCATTGTATACAAGCGCGTACAAGTAGGGATAGGGTGTTGGAAGTCGAGAGTGTTTACAATTTTGTGGCAACATCTTAAACACCAGCTGCGTGCCTAAGTGATGCATCATGCTATAAATCGAACATTATTTTCTACAAACTAAATATAAGAGAAAATCAAAATAAAGTAATAGGCAGACGTTGGTATCGGTGGAGGCTTCGTTTGTTTCATTTTATCGAAGCTACCACCTCCTCCTCCACCCCTCCTCCTCCTCCTCCTCACCGTGTGGTCATTTTGCGCGGTTTGGGCTTCGAAGGACGCAGCCGGTTCGTTTCAATTAAACGTAACGTCGTATGCTCGCTTCACAAAGGAATTGGCAATTTCGTTTTTCACTTGAAACGCGTGTTAAAACCCCGTTCGATTAAGAATAAAAGTGTCGCAATTTCGATAGGCATATCTTTGTCTGTTCGCGTAAAAAAGAAAAATAAACTAATGAAAATTAAACTAAACGACAAACAAGAATTTTGTATTAACAATCTGATTTACGTTCCCATTCTCGCGTTATTGCAATATTATTATAATCGTATCTTTGTTGAAATTTGTTGAAATATTTTGTTGAAATCTGTAGAAATTTTTTGCAACGAATACATTCCCCATGAAGACAAATCGTGACAATATTACAGAAGAAATATTGACTTTAATAAACGACGAAATCATTAAAGAAAGAAAAGAAATAGAAACGAAGACAAATTTACCATAACACGGCGAACAGAAAAATACAGGTCAGAAGATGCGAGAGGAGAATAATGAGAGATGGTAAAGAAGTATTTTTTACTCTCTGCGGAGAGAGAGAAACAGAGAGAGAGAGAGAACGAAAGTTATGGTAAGGAGTTATAAAAGAAAGAGAAAAAATACAATACAAAAAAGAAAAACCTTGCTTGTAGAATCAGCTGACTTTTCTATGTTATGTCTGACAAACGATGAGAAATATATTCGTTCTTTTTGAAGTATTCTAACAAGATGAAAAAAGAAAAAGAAAGATAAAGATGGAAAGAAAAAAGAGAAACAAATTCTATAAACGGTAAATTAAAAATAAAGTAAACAAAATAAAACAAAGATATTATCTAAGAAAATGATTAGCAATGAATTATCGGTTAAATTATTGGGTTGGCAACTAAGTGATTGCAGATTTTTTGATTGGCAACTAAGCGAGTGTGATTACTTTAACAAAAACCTATATATTTACCTATATATTTACAGGGGGGAGGAAGGGAAACGATTACTCGAGTAAAATTGAATGTTTCCTACACACATTTTAATTTTTTTTCTTATTTTCTTCTACACTCTCGAACGAATAAAACGAAATAAATAGATAGATAGATAGAATATTATTATTTAAAAAAGGATAGTCATTCCCTATAATATTACGTGTTAATAATTAATTATATTACGATAGGTATATCTAGATCTACGAATAAATGTATTTAGTATTACACGAATCTTCCGTGTTGTGTTGGGGTTAAAAACCCGAAAAATCGGCACAACGACAAATTGGCACATTTTAAATTTATTTTAATAATTTCTTTATTATATAAAATTATAAAATTATAAATTTTAAATTTATTTTAATAATTTTTTCTTTTTTATAATTTCTTTATATATATATATATATTTACGTAAGTACTTATTTATAAAAAGAGATAAAGAGATATATAGATAGTTAGATAAAAAGAAAGAGAGAGAAAAAGGGATCCCCTGGAGACCTGTAGGTTTTTATTAAAGTAACCACACTCACTTAGTTTCCAACCCAATATATAAAAATGTTACTACTATTTCTATCGTTAATTAAATATACGAAACTTTTAAATAAATTCTCATTCGAATGCGATCATACAATTTCTGAATGATTTATTTGGATGAGAGTTTTGATTAAATCTGATTACATTCAAGGATGCTAGGGATATTGATATTTCGTTAAGGAAAAGAAACGATAGAGAAAATTGCTATAACCAAGTGCGAAGAGATAACGTTAACTCGTTTCTCGCTACATAAACTCATCTTCTTCCATTTCGCAAGAAACAGATAGATCTTTTTCTAGGCTACCTTTCTAAAGAACTTACCGTTTATCAAATTTCTCATCGTGGCTGGTTGAAATCATCGATCGACCTTGAAACATTTTCTTTCTTTTGTTCTTGGAAAATTATCTTTATAAATTTTATTGATCTAATAAGTATCATTATCGTTCGAATCTAGTTTTTATTCTAAAAGTATCCTCGAATATAAATCAGATCTTATCTAATTATTAATTTGAATAAAACTTTCAGAAAAAATAATATAAGTATATATAATTAAGAATCAAAACTTTAAAAATAAAATAAAGTTAGTTAAATACAGACATATATACAGTGAATCACAGAAGTATTCGAAACCCGTTTCCATTGTAAATTTGAAATAATTGATATTTGTTTGTAATGCTAAAAAGCTTCGAAATGTTTATACACAGAAAGCTATTTTAGTATTATTAAAACTTTCAAATTGATATAATATACTTTATTGCAGAAGAGAACATATTTTATTGTTGGATAAATATAATTTGATTTAAATGGTCAGAAATGAATCTCGCAAGAATATTTGTATCTACGTAAGATATAATAAAATACAATGAATATTTTTGTAAGTAGTATTAGGTTTGTCTTCCTTTGCATTTTATAATGCTTTTAAGATGATTGAGTCTATCTATTGTACGACCTATTTTCCTATTTGTTACGTATAATTTTACTTTTCTTTTAATTTTTCTTTTTTTTTATATATATATAAAATTTATATCAATTTCAAAGTTCAACACCAATCCTAAAATATGTTTCTGTGTATAAGAATTTCAAAATATTGATTATTTTATATTGAAAGTGAGGGCACGTATATTCCTGTGTGACTCGTTGTATATAAAATAAATAAATAAATAAATATAAGAAAAAGAAATTCTAAAAAGTGATACGAATCATTCTCGAGAGTGCGCTTTCATCGTAAATGTATTTCTATCCTCGTCACAACTCACCTCTATAGAAATATATTTGTACAAATTCGTAGAGTTCAAAACCCTAAATTTTCCGTAGCTTTTATCACTAACCATAAGTTTACGGGACGCGTCATTTTGACGCATTTCAAATTTCACGATGAAAATTATATAAAACTTGTATTTGCATTTTGTTTTTATTATCACTTGTAACGACTTTTATCCATTTTAACGAGGAAAACATATATCGAAGTTTATTTTCTTCAAAAGTTTTCTTATATTGAAATTTTCTATGCGATATATCTATTTCTATGACGGATATGCTTCAATTTATATATTCAGCATATATGTTAGTAAATTATATATAAATATAACAAATATACAGCATATATGTTAGTAAATTGGTTTCACCCGTGTAAACGTTACATTAGAAATAAATAATAAATAAATAATAATAAATAATAATACGTAATTTTTCAAGAATGTAATTCTGTCAATTGTAAGCAATGTAATATTGTAATACAATGCAACGACGATATCTAAATCCTATTATCTCAAATAAGCATTGATAATCCGCATAACCGTCACCAACTATGTCCTACATATTAACATTAAAAAATACAGATACAGAAAAGGAATGTAAGCATGAGAAGAAAGAACGAAACGTGGAATGTGAATTGCAATCATATAGATGAGAAGATGTTTTTAAAGTTTAAATTATTAGTTCGTGCATTGAAGAAGAAAATATTATTATAAAACATTTTATGAATTAGTAACATTATTGTGAAATTCAATTTTACAATATTTCGACAAACAGCTTTTCTTTATCATCTAAATAAGATTAGAAGAGGAAATAACATTTTGAAAACATAATCAGTATAAGTTAAAAGTGTTCCGACACGAGCTGTGAATAGAATATTCGCGAAATAAATGTAGAGTATTGAAATAATTGAATAGTAAAATATTATTGAAGAATATATAAATTTTATATAAATATTTTCATATTTTAAATTTATAGTATATATTATAGTGCTTGTTAAGTTGTTTTTTTTTTTTTTTTTTAAAGAAAATATGTTTTCGTTCATGTGTATCAAATTAAAGTGTGTTCGTGGAGTGATTTTACGATGAATTTATATATTCTGGTCAATCTATAGAATGCCTGGAGGCTTTCGGTCAATCTATAAAATATGCTTCAGTGGAGTGTGTTTATAGCACGTGATGAGAGGAGGGCAAAGTAATCTTAAGCTCTTGTAATTGAAACAAACTATGGAAATATAAAACTGTATACACATTGCCGTTAACAAGTTTCGGTTAATTTATAAAATATACTTCAGTTGGGTGTGTTCAGAACACGATAAAAAAAAGGAAAAAACATCTCAAGCTATTTTAAGTGAAACAAACAACGAAACTTGTTTATTCGTACACTTTCCGTACTGTGCACGCACACATGTACGCGTTTTCGCAACTACCTGACTATAAAAACCTAATTCTCCAAATTTTCACATTGTAAAGGTAAAAGGAGAAAATATAGGAAAAAAATCACGAATTCAATTATTAATAATTAAAGATATATTTTGTTATTTTTTTATTATAAACATTAACGTGGTGCTTGGTTTATGTTAGAAATTCAGCTTTTTTTCCAGACAGACCCCACTGAAACACATTTTGAAGGTTGACAAAAACTTGTTAAAGACATTATATACAAATAAATAAATTTTCATAGTTTGTTTAACTTAAACCAGCTTAAAAATACTTCAATTTCCCCCACCCCACCCGATGAGCTCTTAACACAGTTAATTAAAGCACATTTTATAGATTGACCAAAACCATCTGAGCATTCTATAGATTGACCGGACAATCTATTAATATATTCTACTCGATTGTATATAAAAGTTGAGTAATATATAAGACAAGTATATAAGAAATGTCTGTAAAGCTAGTTTTAAATTGAGCCGTTGCAGCTTTGTCGTAGTAAATAAAGCCACTGAAGAGGTATTGAAAAGACATTAAAAATAAAACCTTCTGGTTCTTGGTCTTGATTTTTTATTAAATGAGCAGAGAGCTGCAGAAAAAGAAAAAAGAAAAAAGAAAAAAGAAAAAGTAAGTGGAGATTAAGAAAACGGATTGATCGTTTGAAAGTCGTTTCTTTAAAAGGTACAACGAAGGGACAGCGATTAGTCACCCCGCATTTTATAAAATGAACTTCGTAGAAACGCATCAATCGATAGTAACCTTTGTCCTCTCACTTCTGTCCTTCCTCTTTAATATCCTTTAACTATGATTTTCAGCCAATCGAAATGTTGTATCGTAAAATTATTCAAATGCGTTACTTCTTTATATTTATAACACTAAATAATATATTAATATTTCTATCACGAGATGCATGTAATATTAATTTTTAATTATTTCTTTTTTCAATACGTAAATATGTCTTAAACGTTAATATATTCTACCTGTAATTGTTTATTTTTATCTGCATATATCTAATTTCTAACAAAATATAGAATAATGTTCTGTGCAAAATCAGATCAACAATAACTCTGTTAAAATTAAATAAATAATAAATTAATATATTCTACCTGTAATTGTTTATTTTTGTCTGAATTTATCTAATTTCTAACAAATATAGAATAATGTTCTGTGCAAAATCAGATCAACAATCACTCTGTTAAAATTAATTTAAAAATCAGTATCTGTTTCTTCGTAAGACGAACACTATGTGTTGATATATCTCACACTATTTGTTATAATAAAATCTAATAATAAATTTTTTTCAATTTGTGAGAGAGAGAAGATTAATTTTACATCGAACTTCTGCGGCCAATCGATGACTTATCCCGTGCAATTCTGACGATTCTTCTGTTGTCCATTCTGCTAATATGTTCGTTCCATTCTTTTTTTTTACTTATTCCGAGGCAGAGTGTCGTTTCTATGAGCCGCAATTTTTTTTTTTACGTTGGATAGGGGGCTAACCTGATCCAACAACCTTCCTCCTTTTTCCGGGCTTAGGACCGGCAACATGATCGCTGATCTCGATCCGCTCAGCGATCATGCAGGCGGAGTTTAATACTAAATTAATATTGTTAAAAAAAATCTATAAAAATCAAATGATTAAAAATTACATAAAATATACGATTTCAATTTTTTAACGATTTTATTATTAAAAGAATAAAACAATTCTGTGCCGTTATGATTAATTAATGATAATGTAATTAAATATGTCACTAAAATTGTCGAAGTATGTATTAATGTATTATTCGAAAAATTCACGTGTTTACCGTTTGAAATACGATAGACGAATAAAAGTGATAACTTTTTTCCATCTAACAATAAGGACGATCTCGAACCCACGACTGTTTTGTTTACGTTCTCGCGCAAAACTAATTACCTGGAATTCCGTATAATATTCAAATACACGAATCCCCAAAAGTAATTTGTATACCTAATTATTTATAACTGTAGACGACGATTAAAGTTCGAATAAGACTCGCGTAACACTGTTATATTTCCTTCCATTTTCATTTAAATATCAATATATAAATCAACACAAATGAAATTATAGAAAATAATTCTCTAATCAAAATATATTTCCAAGTAATCTTCCAGTCAGTTTCCTTGAACATAATTTATGAACTTTTTCGTATAAAATATATACGTCATAAAAATACAATTGGTCAATTAATTATAATCCACTTGAAGCCTACGAGGAACGAAAAAAGAAAAAAAAAATTGTTAATACCCAACTAACGACTGATAACTTCACAGATACCTGCTAAATTGTTTAGTATCAACGCTCAATTTATCTTATATGAAAGAATAAAAAAGAACAAGTAAGTGAGTGAGTGAATGAGAGAGAAAGAAAGAGAGAGACGTGTGATAGTAGTTAAAGAGGATAAAAAAAAGTAAAATCCTTGAACGAAGTGGAACCTTGAAGCAGAGAGTAGAAATGAAGGTGTTGACCCGTTAGCAAGGGCTGCCTTTACCTTGGGTCATCGGTCGATATAAATCAACGGATGCCGCCTTTCCCTTGGTGGTTGGGAATGGAGGACACCACTGACAGCCAGTAGTACCTTCATACCGCCACCCTTTGTAACATCCCCTAGAGAAAAAAGAAACGGGCGTTACGTAACTCTCGCTCCATTAGATTACATGCTTTCGCTCTCACTCTCTTCACGCGTATTCACATGTTCCTGTGATTTGCACGACTCCTTCGGCCAACCTAATGGGTGGGTTACCTTTTCGATAAGAATCCACATTTTCTACCGCCTTCCATTATTACCCTTCTGCCACTTTTTTCAACTCCAATCCTGATTTATGTTTACATGATCGAGATCTGAAATAACGATAAAAACCTTTTAAACAGACATAGCAATTTCAAATAATTACATAATTAATATCATTTACTCGCTATATTATTATATCTCGGATGTTTTTTACCTATGAATATGTAAGATTTGTAAGATTTATATTTATAATAGGTAAAGTAAAGTATTAGTAGTAGTATTTATTAATTAATAAATAAATGGTATAATGTTTTTAAGAGATAGAATAATAAGTATCTATAATCTAAAACATTTCTACCGATCACAAATTCGCTCTGATTTATAATTAATTATTATAAAATATTTCTAATAAGATCGCAAAAATGATAATATGTTTGCTAGAATTGTAAGGCAAATAAATCATAGCTTCAATTAACGAAACAATTCGTATTTTTAAGAAAAAGGTCATCAAAAAGAAACAGTCCTCCATTTGATCTACGATTTTTCTCGTCAATCTTCCTATCCCTTTTTTTTCTTTCTCTCTCTCTCTCTCTCTCTCTTTCTCTCTCACCGTCCAATTTGATTACGTAACCTTTTAAGCCGTGTATCACGAAAAGCAATCGCCCTTTTGTCTTTATTTCCTTTTGTGTTCACAGGTCTCCTTCTTCTCAACGAGCCCTGAACTCTCGAATAAGCAACGGTTCGAGTATTTCAGCAGAACTATTCCGAGTGATCATTACCAGGTCAAGGCTATGGTAGACATCGTTTTAAAAATGGGATGGAGTTACGTTTCTATCATATACGAGGAGAGTAATTACGGAATTAAAGTAAGTCATATACACGTTTACATTTGTTATTTTTTATTTTCATGATATTTTTAACACACGAAAAGTAGATTAGAAAATTTGTCACAATTTTTTTCAAACGATCAAATACGAATCAGAGAAAATTCTATTCTCCTTTTCCCCTTTTTCTCTTTTTCTCTTTTTTTTTCTTTTTTTTTATTGGAACTCAAATTACTAGAGATATATTTGCGAGTGTCCATTAGAAGCTTTTGTTCCACCAGAAACGTGATTCTTCTTTCTTTCCAAGAAACTTTCGAGAAAAATAGAAAAGTAAAGAGAAAATGAAAGGACGATTCCAAAGTTCTCGGAGGATATGAAAAAAAACAAAAAAGAAAAAAAAAGAAAGAAAAGAAAGAAAGAAAGAAAGAAAGAAAGAAAACTTGGAAAATTGCACGCGAAAGGTGAGAACGAGAAATTGTATAATAATCGTTTTGATCTAAATATAAATTAAAAGTGATTTTATAAAACTCGCGTTAAGAAACCCTTTGATATTTATTCAAATAATTATTCTCTCGATCATCGGGAAATGATTAATTTTATATTATAATCGATGCGTATACGACAAACAAAGATACGCAGTTTTACTTTTCAGAATATTATTTATTAAATATCATATTATTATTCTCGAATAAAGAATGGTAAATAACAAGAATCGTTTAGTAAGAAACAATAGAAATTTAAACAGAAATATAACCAACGTCGCATGCAGATATCAAAATCCAATAATTCAGAATAGGATAAAATAAAAGAGATGAATTTTAACGATAGTAGTAGTATTGCGAGATAGTACTTTTGTCATAAACCAATACGTAGATGTAACTCGTTTTTCTCCCCATCCATTTTCATTTTCCCGATACACGGTAGCGCATTCTCAAAGGGGCCTACACGTACGCGAAAATGAAATAATACTCTGTGTTCAATGAAGACCGGGTTTGTCAAAAAGAATTGTAAATATTTCAACGAGCTATTCGTCAAGCTCTCTTTCTCTCTCTCTCTCTCTCTCTCTCTATCGGGAAGTCCGTTAAACAAAATTATTCCATTGTAAAACCATGATATTCCTCTATTATCCCCGTTCGAAAAACACTTATCGCTATTCAAAGTACTTAAATGAGATTCCAAAATAGGTCATAGAAACTGCTTCGTCGCTTCCATTGAACTTTCATCTTCGACGATTAAATAGAAAATCCTTAGAAAATTAATGATTTTTTGCAATCACGCTTTTCTATACATATATTTATTTTGATCTCTTATCTTTTTATTACATCATTTCCATTCGAATTTTAATTTGAAATTTCTAGGAAAATTTTAATTAAAAATCAACGTTACGTTGACATCCGCTCTCGTAATAGGGATGATATTATCCGTCTTAAAATCGCATAAATTTGAGATCGATGTAGATCGTAGAGAGAGATAGGAAGAGAGAGAGAAGGAGATGTATGCAATAGACCAATTAGGTATCAATAGAATGCAACATCCCAGATGGCTTCGCTGTAAATACGGCAAGCGATATTGAAGCTTGTTGCAAGACTGACAGGCGCAGGATGATCCTGGAATCAGTCTAGAATCTCTAGGGTATTCTACAGGAATAACATTATCGAATATAAGACCAAACTATCTACGGATAATTGCTTGTTATTGGAAACAAAGATTAACTTAACAGTTACCTACGTATATACTCTACACTAAGGTGAAATATTATTATATTATAGCTTTATACTCGAATAAATATGTTTCTCAATTGATTCTATAACAAATAAAAAGAAAAATAAGTGTAATACAATTATATATCATCAAATATATTTAATACTATTTTATACATTATCGTAAGTGTACAAATCAATTAATTCGTGAAATGAAAATTTCAGATTTTGCACGAAATGGCTAAGCGTTGCAGGGAAAGCATTAATGGATTTCGTGTTTTAACGATAATGGATATATATTAAATGCACTTCTTCTTTTTTTTTTAATATTTGTAAATCATACTGAGAGATAGAATTGTTTCTATATACTTTAAATTCTCTCCTAATGAATAAAACGAAAAGGGAAACCTGTTTGTTATTATTTTTCTGAAATCGAAAAGAAAAATAAAGCAGAAGAGAACGAACAAATAAATAAATATTATAACAGTAATTATAAATTAAATGTTGTTTCGTGGAATAGAAAATCAGTTCGGAGATCGACATACTCAGACTTTCGCGATTATCTTCACTCGATGAACTTTTAATTGGAGAATTCCGTGAATAAATTCAACGAACGAACTTCATGAGTGAAGCTAATTAAAGGAACTCCGTAAGTAGATATATCTAATCAACCCCATCGAATATTCTATGTACAAAGAAACGAGAAAGAAAGGAATATAATTCTACCGAAATGAACTATAGTTATAATAAGATAAACGAGAGATTATGCATTATCTATATAAACTGGCTTTGACAAACGCAATACGTATACTCACACATTCACAATTTTGATTACACAACGCATTTCTATTTTATTTTATATAAATGATAACTCTTAACTGTGTTATAAGAAAATTAGTTTCTCAGTTATTCCAATTAAAAATAACTATTCTGTAGATATTCGCTATTAAATGAACGTCGTAACCGTGAAAACATATTTTCAGGAAATATATTATATATATATTGTACTTACATGGTTACTTGTTAATTTTTCTATGTATATTTTTTTTTTATTTATTTATATTTATTCTTATGTATTCTTTCTTTTGTTTTTTTTTCTTTTTTATTTTTTAATTTACTTATTTATTTATTTTAATATTATTTTATGTACATATGATATTTATTTATTTATACTTATCATTATTATTATGTATCTTTTTATAATTTAATTATTTGTTTATTTATATTTATTTTATTTTATTTTTTTTACTATCAGTATTATATTTATACCATCTTTATTTTATCTTTATCTTTCGATATTTTTTGTTTCTTTTCTTCATGTAACAATGGGTTATACTCGTAAATGTTTGAATAAACGAATAAACGAATAAACGAATAAACGAATAAACGAATAAACGAATATTACACACACACATACTTATCTCTTCTACCTTTTTCACACTTTACCTTGAATATTTTTCTCGTTCGGTTGAAACGATAAGAAACACGAAAGGCATACTAGGAAAAGTTCAACATCAAAAGTGTAGATCAATGACGTTAATAAAACAATACAAAATACACGGTTACGTATTTGTAATTTGTTTTTGCGAGTTGCGAAAGCAAACAAATTTTTTATTTGACAAGTTTTTATTTGAAAGCTGTTACGCGAAAAATAATCATAGATCTATTTCGATATCTCAAACGATTGAGGGGGGGACCATTTTCGAAATCACACTGTTACACAATTATTTTTATTAAGAAACTCGTTAAATAGGGACGAAAAACGTTATAAAATTGAATGATTATTTTTCATGACCTATAAACGACAACGGCTCTTCAAATATGTATTTAGGATGAATTTGAATATGCAGCATGCTAACGAAGTAGTGATTATTATGATCACAGTGATATTAGCATTGATATCGATAGTTACAGCGATCGTAAAGTAAATAATTACAAAGGCTCGTAAAACAATAGCAAACTTCCGTGTAAACTGTTGTTCTACTAGAATTCACAACATTCTCCGGAGAGAAATATGAACGCTTTGGAGTGCGAATGAATATCGATTAATATAAATTAATAATATTATCGGGGCTAACGATGCGATTTATTTAACTCTTCGAAATATGCTGAAAATCGAGACACCTGATTGATCTTTAATTACATCGAATAAATATATATGCATAATTAAATTAAATCAATTACAAATGAAATTACATGCTCGATGCATTCAAAAGTTAATTATCTTGATAAGCATTATGGTCGTTTTATTAATTATTACCTTTATATTTCATTTATTATACAAAAATTATTATAAATGTCATACGAAAACTTTTTCCTCTGATAAAGATTCATCGAAGTTCACAAGAACGGTCAGGGGTCGCGAATTCCCTTCATCTTCCCTATCTTTCTTTAAAGGGTCATGCTCAAGTCATCTGATGAAAAATAAAAGTGATTTTTCAACATTTTTTTCTATTAAAACAATAAATTATGGTTTAATCATGCTTACAAGGGCTCCATCAGACCTTCAAAAAAAAAACACTGCTTTTTTTTAACTCTACACAGTTTTAGGGATTCATTAGAACCACATACACTGTGCAAACACTAAAACTCGGAAGAAATATTACATACATTATTATATACCAGTGGTAAACAACGAAGGGTTGAAAAGTTTAAATCCTAATACACAAGAGGAACTAAAAAGTTCTGAGATGAAAGATAATACTTATTAGAAACTACAAAAAAAAAAAGAAAAGATCGATTATTTCAAAATTCTAACCGAACATGACCCCTTTAAAATGAAAATCGCTCGTCTTTATCCCATCCTTTCATTCTATTCTAGATCATTCTATTGACAATAACGAAGAAGGATTATCTTCAGTAACACGAAATTGACGTTCGTATACTCGACAAAATCCTTCTATTCGTAGCTTACCAAGGAAGAAAATGAAATCTATTGTACTTGTGTATGGGATACTTATATAAAGGCTATCAAATGTCTAAATAATAATTCATTTAAATTTAAATATTACAATTTTCGAATAATTAAAAGATGGAAATAACGATACACGTGTTTCATCATAAATAAAGAGTATTACAAAATTAAATATTATTCATATACGAATCAATCAAATATAATTATCTATCCAAAAATTATGGTAATTTCGTATATCGTTGATAAACATTATCACAATAACAAGTAACATAATTCCTGAATATCCAGGAAATACTATAGTAACTTAGAACAGGTGTGCAATCATATAAATAAAGAGTATTACAAAATTAAATATTATTCACTTAACTAATCAATCAAATATAATTATCATATTCTTCTTCTTCTTCTTCTTTTTTATTAGGACTTTATCCTGTTATAATAGCTTTTTTTATTGCTATTTCTAGGAGCGATTTATTGTTTTTACCGAGGGCAGGTTGCTAGTCTCACCCTCAAATAATAAAAAAAATATAATTATATTAAATATAATTATCTATTCAAAAATTATGGTAATTTCGTATATCGTTGATAAACATTATCATGATCGCAATAACATAATTCCTGAATATCCTGGAAATACTATAGTAACTTAGAATAGGTAAGAACGTGTACCTAATGTGTCTGTGAAATATGTAGGTGCGCGTGTATAAACGGGCCTTCCTGTTTCCTACTACTTGTAATTTATCACGTAACGTCGTTCGCTTCGCTAAAGAAAGACAATAAACAAAGACTGTTCTAAGGTAAGAGGAGAATGAGAAGATGGAAAAGGGTAAAGAAGGAGGAGGAGGAGGAGGAGGAGAAGGAGGAAGAGGAAGAGAAGGGGGTGGGGGAGGAGGAGGAGGAGAAGCAGAGGGACCACTGACCCAGATATTGGGCACTCATTGATTTATGCACGCCGCTTTTCCACTCGCTTAAGCAGAGATCCGTGTCCTGGCTTAGAAAACGCCCAGAACACTCGATCTCGACTTCGATCGGCTACATGGAGGGATGAGTGGGGTGGTGGATACAGGAGGGTAGAGGGGTACGGGCAAAAGAAGAAAAAAAGTATGGTTCCTACTTTGGAAAAAACTGTTCACCTCGTTGCGATAAGCTCCACTCTTCGAATCGATTTTTCCTATTCGTTCGACGACTCTTCAAAATGTCGAGAATGTTAAATCAAGGACATACAAACACATTTACGTAAATTAACGCTTAAAGTAGACGTTGATTTTAATATAATAATTTCTCGATTGTTGTTAACGCGAACAATTTTTGTTCTAAATCCAATAAATATGGAATAAAAAAAAAACTAAGAGGAAATTTTGATTTAATAAATATAGAAATACGAATTTAGAATGTAATCGTCATATAAAAGGTAATATAGGAAAAAATTCAAGATTTCTAATCGAATTAATTGCACTTATTTAACGACATTCTTATATGTATATACACCTATACGTCTACTCATTTACATACATACAACGTCGTTGTAGTTTAAACGCAAAAAAGAATTCTCGTGCCAAACTGCAAAAAAAAAAAAAAAAAACTATTACGTAAAAGACGAATAAGAAAAGGAAGGAAGAAGAAAGAAAATCGTGGAAATTCATGACGCGTGAAGCCCTGAAGTTAAAATCGTAATTTTTTGCCGTCTTTGTTCCCAAAGGACTAAGGGAACATATCTTGTAAGAAAAATTTGAAAAAGAACGGTGTTCGAGAGAGAATAACCTAATAATTTTATGAATGTTTTATGTTTTTAAGCGAACCCTCTTACATATCTATATGTATGTACCTCGCGTTAACGTATTTGTTGTTTAATATCTTCGTTCTCTCGTGGGTCCTTGTTTTTCTTCTTGTTGAAATAAAAAAATTTCTTTATAAATAAAAGAAGACAGGAAGATGATGATGAAGCGCGTAAAGTAAAGCGAAAAAATTCTTTTTTTTAGAGGAGTGACGTAAAAATCTTCCCGAGAGTTAATTCGAAGTACAAGGAAGCCAAAAAAAAAAAAGAAAAAGAAAGAAATAACTCGCGGAATATATAACATCACTTGTTGCATATAGGTAACCATAATAAAAAAAAAAAAAGAAAAAAACAAAAAGAGTAGCAATTTTACGGCCAGAAATATAATACTGCATTTAAAAGCATTTCAGAAAAAGAATAAAAGTGCAATTAGAAAATAAAATGAAGAAATAACGTACGAGAAAAGTAATTCGTCTAACGAGAAATGAAAAAGTATATCGGATGAGTGAATTGAAGATAAAGAAATCTTTTCATCTTTCATATAACTCGTGAAAATGAAAATCCTAGATATTATCTCAGTTCGCTACTTTTCCATATTTCTATGATGTGTTGTACGTGCGGTACACAAATCCTTTGTACTTCTTCTTCTTCTTCTAACTCTTCAACCATAAATTATATGAAGAAAGATTATATTTACTGTAAGTTTTCTTTTTTTTCTTTTTTTTTTTTTAATTTATATCGACAAAGAAAAATAAAAGGAGACATTTCCTCGTAAAAAATAATGATTTCTCATTTCGCAGGCTTTCGAGGAACTCGAAGAATTACTAACGAAGAATAATATTTGCATCGCAGTTAAAGAGAAATTAGTTAAAGATTCTGGAGTGGCGGAAGAAACGGCTTATGATACTATTGTTTCCAAATTACTTACTAAACCACGTGCTAAAGGTAAGAAAAATTTATTTGCTCAAAATATGGGAAAGAATTGATCGCTAATTATGGAACTAATATTAAGTAAACTGATTTCGTAATATATTACGAAAAATATTATGTAATATATATATATATACTATACAATCTTCCCGAGAGTTCATTCAAAGTACAAGAAAGCAAAAGAAAAAAAAGAAAAAAAAAGAAAGAAATAATTCTCGGAATATATCAATATTTCGGAAAATATTATAATATCTATGATAAAAATAATTTCATGAAATATGCGTGTGTACAAGATGTTGCGAATGCATACAAATGAAATAGAAACAAAAATTATCTTATATTGTAGAAGGAAAGGAAAAGGGAAGGGAATATTCGATATTTAAGATAATCAACTCGAATAAACTTAATGTTCCCGTATAAATGTTAAAATTGTAATAAGCCCAAAAAAGAGAGAGAAGTTTTAAATAATTTTCACGTACGACTTCTTCCTTTCCTTTGATTGCAGCTCCTTGAAATTCAACTTCTACTTCGGTATAGTTAGTTAGCTTCATACACGAGGCAAATACAAAGTTCATTTACGTTGGGGGGAAAAAAAAAGAAAAAAAAAAGTTATTCGTTAAAGGGAATAAAATGTTTTTTTTTTTTTATTTCTCGCGCGCGTCATCGTTTTATTTAAAAATACTACTGCCCACGGAGAATAATTCAATTCGATAATTCATCTCGTTAAAATTTAACTCGTATTTTATGAAAGCGAGTGTATTATACCGTGGTGGCTTGTGCATAAATTAAAAGATACAAAAACCGGATGCGTTATATAACTTTAGAAAATGAAAAAGGTAATAATTTTCAATGTTCACAAAACTGGACGGATAGTGAAGGAAAATGGCGCAAAGTTAGAGGAGAAAGGAAAAAAATAAACATAAAAAGACTAATGGAGCAGAGAAAAGATATCGTAAGGATGAGCCTGTATATAAACAAAAAATAACGTTTCTACGGAAATAAATAGCTCGTACTATCCCATTGCACCCCATACTCTAATTTTACTTAAGCAAAATGAAAATATACGCGTATTAATGACTAAAACGAAACAAAACGACTAATTTTTCTCGTTAAATAGCAAAAAGAACAAAATATCACGAAGTTTTAATATATAATATATTAATACATTTCGTGCTATTCACAAAAAAAAGCACCAAAGAGACTAAAAAATACACCTCTGATGAATATTCCGTATGAATAGATAAACCGAACGCACAAAAAAAAAACAAATTTTCAAAAGTTAATTTACTTATTTATTGTAAAAAGTAACTGCAAAAAGGACATAGGTGTATTAATTTTCAGATACTGGTAATCCTGAAATATTGCGCGAATAAATAAGATATACGAGGTATTTTAAAATTGGCTCGTGTATTCCATAAAACAGAGGACACGTTCGCAGCATCGATGTTGGGCTCCGTTAACCAGTGGGCTCGATTCCCGCTGGAATTCAAATAATAAAGGATCATCCCATACATATATTTTGCAAAAACATTCTCACTTATTTTTCTCTAACATCTCGCGTTTAATTAATTATTAATGCTATGCGTTGAAACTTTGGAAAGAATAATCCGATAAACGAATATCCGATAAATGTAAACTATTCCTAACACGAGATAGGTAGACTTTTCAAGGCATCTAACTCGAGCTAAAAATCTAATAAAGTTATTCAATTCAAACTGTACTAACTACATTACATATCCTTTATCGCACAACTATACGTCACATGTAAAATGTTATAAAACTATAAAATTAATTATATATATATATATAAATGCATTTACATATAAATTTACAAACTTTATCAATAAATCAAGCACGGCACGTACAAATTCTAGCTTTACCCACAACTCTACTAATTATATTATACAACTTGACGCGACATAACACCAATAGTATAAGTTATTAGAAATGTCAAGAAGAAACAAACTAGGCGACACGATGACGCGTTCAATTTAACGCGTACACAAATTTTAATATAAAAACTTCAAAGAAATCTAAAAAAATGATACATAGATAGATAGATAAATAGATAGATGTTAAGAGAAAAAAAAAAGTATGTTTATTTTTTTTGTTCTAACAGGTTGTATAATATTTGGATCGGATCAAGAAGTAGCAGGAGTTATGAGAGCCGTCAGACGGTGCAACGCGACCGGTTCATTTTCTTGGATAGGCAGCGATGGATGGAGCGCACGAGGTTTGGTGAGCAATGGTAATGAAGCAGAAGTTGAAGGTACACTTTCCGTTCAACCCCAAGCGAATCCTGTCATGGGTTTTGAGGAATACTTCCTAAATCTCACTGTCGAGAACAACAAGCGAAACCCTTGGTTCGTCGGTAAGTGAAAGTTAGGCAGGGATATGTATGTATATATATATATATATACCCCGTCAAACATTTCCCAGGCAACTCTTTAAAACAAAATAACTTTACGTGCTAACACGGTATGTGTGTATGTAACCTAGGTTTTCATTTATCGTTTCGTTCCTTTTCGTGCTACGTCCGTGCGGCTGCGTGACGACTGACGTACGCCGCACACTTTTAATTAACGAACACTTCCTCCTCTTCCTCCTCCTCCTCTTCTTCTTCTTCTTTAATCTATCTTTCTTTATTCTCTCCAAAAATTATATTCATTTATATCATCGTTACAATATCATTATCATTTTCTATATCATTTCTCTTTAATATTATACCTAATTATTTTCTACATTTATTTTTGATTACCCGACGATGTAGGAGGAGAGGTATTTTTATAAATCAATAAAAAAAAGCCATTTTATCATCGATTCCCTTTCGACGTTTTAGAATTTTGGGAAGATCACTTTCAATGCCGTTACCCAAACTCTACTTTAACGCCACACAATCAAAAATATACGAAACCTTGTAGCACCAAAGAACGACTTACCAAAGAGAACACAGTTTTCGAGGATCAATTGCAATTCGTATCAGATGCGGTTATGGCTTTTGCCCATGCATTCAGGTACGAGATAATTAAATGTGATTAATCAAATAAGACGAAAAGGTTGAATAAATAGAAAAAAAAATGTACTATTCTATCTCACAGAGACATGCATAGGGATCTTTGCGGTAACAAAACTGGATTGTGTTCTACAATGAAACCGACCGAAGGTACAAAGCTTTTGGAGTATCTACGCAAAGTGCAATTCAAAGGTGAGCAATTACGTCGCTTTCAAAGAAAGGCAATTCATTAAACGCAATTGGTTTCCCATTAGCATTGGTAACACACAATGATTCCATTTAGTGAACTCAAATATGTATCTAATTACTTGAATTAGTCAATATATTAAATATTCTATATTTTATATTTAATTAAACAATATAGAATATAGTATTGTATGGTACTCAATTGATCGATAAATAAATGTTCAAATTATTAAATAAAAATAGTAAAAATATTTTATTTATTTAGATATCATATAAAATACTATAAATGTTAATATTATTTCATTTGGCCAAGTTAGTATGATAAAAGAAGAAACAATAATTTCTGAATAATATGATACATCCTTCCAATATCTATTTCTTTTTTTTTTTCAAAGGTTTGAGCGGCGATGAATTTCGTTTCGATGAAAACGGCGATGGCCCAGCAAGATATAACATCATACATTTCAAACAAACCGAACCTGGCGTCTACAAGTGGATACGCGTTGGCAAATATCTCGAGGGAGTTCTACATTTAAACATGTCTAGTAAGCTACCATTGCAAAGGATTCCAGAGAACATTCTCAATTTGCTATTTCTTTAGGAACACCGTACACATTGGATACAGTGTGCTTGTTCATGTATTTGTTCCAGTGGTTCAATTTAAGCTGGGACACAATCAGACACCTGAAAGCGTTTGTTCCTTGCCATGCGAAGTAGGCCAAGCGAAAAAATATGTCGAGGGTGAAAGCTGCTGTTGGCATTGTTTTAATTGTTCTCAATATCAGGTAACTCAATATTTACATGGATAAGAAAGATTTACACTAATTTCTCAAGATGTTAACAAATTATTAAAAATAAATTGTTTTGTGTTCTAAACAGATTAGACACCCAGACGATGAAACGCAATGCAAGAATTGTCAACAAGGAACAATACCGGACGAAACTCATTCTACCTGTAGCGAAATACCCGAAGAATTCTTGAGACTCGAAAGTGGCTGGGCTATCGGTGCTATGTCCTTCTCAGCTGTTGGAATACTAGTAAATATCTATTTTACAAGCTATTCGATAAAATGAAAAATAATGTTTAGCAATAAACTATTTAAAGGAAGTAGCTTGATGGATCAAGAAATGTTTTGAAAAGGATATTAAATTTTTGCTCGCATTTTTGAAGGTAACTTTATTCGTCTGCGGTGTATTTCTAAAACATAACGACACGCCTGTCGTTCGTGCTTCCGGTCGAGAGCTATCTTACGTCCTTCTTACTGGAATCTTACTTGCTATCTCGTCACGTTTGCTCTCGTACTCAGACCAACCGATATTGTTTGCAGTATTCAAAGGTGAGTTATCTCTTAAACATTTTCTCTACTCTATCCGACCAACGAATACAAAATTTTTTGTTTTTTTGTTTGTTTTAAATCTACAAATGTACGATGATCTTTCATTTGAACGTAAATATCGATTTTCATTCTAACCGAACATTTTCTACAGATTCAGTGCTGGATTTTGCTTTACCGTAGTCTATGCAGCACTTTTGACGAAAACTAATCGGATATCGAGGATCTTTAACGCTGGAAAACACAGCGCTAAAAGACCGTCGTTTATATCACCAAATTCTCAATTGATCATTTGTTCCGGTTTAGTAGGAGTACAGATACTCATTAACGTTGTTTGGATTGTTATCGATCCAGCTAAAGCTATGCATCACTACCCCACCAAAGAGGATAATTTGCTTGTTTGCAATAGCTACATCGATGCTAGCTATATGATTGCTTTTGCATATCCTATATATTGATAGTTGTTTGCACTATTTATGCGATACTCACGAGAAAAATTCCTGAAGCCTTTAACGAAAGCAAATACATTGGTAAGTAAATGATAATAATCTAAAACAAATACGCGTACATACATTCATTATTCGATTAAATATTATGCAAAAACTTATTCTCTTATATATGAATACAAGTTTGTGTGAATATATGTATGTGTGTGTGTGTGTGTGTGTGTGTGCGCTAGTTTATTAAGAAAAATATCTATTATTATTAAATTATATCTTTAAATACACTAATATAATATTCATTTTTCAATTAGACATTATGTGTAAATTGACTTATTTATTATTAACATAAACGTTGAATGCCATGCTAATTTCGCATGGGCATTGCCCGTGGGACCAACACGATTTTGTCATTATGCGTTACATATTATATTGAAATATTATTTAGAACAGATAAGTTAAAGTGTATAATAATGTGCAAAGCATTTATCTTACCGAGGATTCACCGATGACCCCGCGAGGCGTTACGAACAAACTTTTAATGCCGATCATCGGTCGCCCACATGGCATTCAACGTGTTAATTATTTTTTTAAATATACTCTATACATTTAAATTACTCAATTAAGGTTAACCCCATACAACATGTATTATAAATGAAGTATGAATTACATAATAATAATTTAATTAGGCTTTACTATGTATACTACCTGCGTTATATGGCTAGCCTTTGTTCCACTTTATTTTGGTACTGGCAATCACGTTGCATTGAGGATTACTTCGATGTCAGTTACCATCAGTCTTTCTGCTTCTTTGACTATTGCTTGTCTGTTCACGCCAAAGGTAAAAAAAAATTACAATAAAAAATATATGTATATATATATATATAATTTCCAAAAAAGTATCCTTAAATAAATCGATCGAATTTATCTAAATCTTAAAACTTTGTTCATTTACAGTTGTATATTATTTTAATTCGACCGGATAGAAACGTACGACAAAATATAATGCCACCGAGACCTTACAACACTACCAAAAGTTCAGCTGTAACTGGAACGAATGCTTCGAGCATGATGGCTCCTGTTACATTGACCGCCGTAACTTGTGATCAAAACAAAGCCGTGAAGAAACATATCATCAAAACTACGGACTGTTCCACGCAAAGTGAATGTAAGCATTCGTTAATCGCATTTTTTGTTTGTTTATCTAAACGAATAGATTTTTGTTAATATTCCTTGTATAACTAAATAAAAAATATGATATATAAATTAAATGTAAATTATTAAAAATAATTTAACGTTTTCAAGATTTCGAGTTGGAATTGAAAGAACGAAAGAACGGAAAATCAACTCCGACGTTAATTTCACGCGGAACCCAAACCCAATCGAATAACAACGAAAAGGAAACAAACGAAAGCGTTCACCGTGTTGTTGACAAAGAATCGAAAGAAAATGCGACTACAACGAGGCAAATAAATAATACGAAAATAGGAAACGGACCTGTCAATCAAAACGACGTTACTTTATAGCAAAATGATATTATCATTGAAACGCCAATCATTGCGGCTAATTTAAAACCGATCTCGAAGAAGCCTGTAATTGTATAAGCAAGCACAACAAAATACTTTTGCAAGTACATTATTGTAAAACAAGATATTGTTATAAAATATTAAATTATATAACGAGCAATTTTTTCATTACTTGTTTAGATAAATTCTAAAAATAATGTCGTATAATACATTGTATCAAATGACGGACGAAATTTACATCCTTCAATTTTCAACTACATACATATAAAAAAATAAAAAAATATATATATATATATATATTTAACATCTATTGAATATCATTAGTCGAAAAGAAATTTGAATGTGAAACTGAGATAAATAGAACGAGTATTCTATTAGATAAAGAGAATCTGTAGATTCTTCATTAAAAAGAAAGAAAATATATCCTGGACCATAAGGAAAAGTGGAAAATAAAACATGTGTAAATACAAAAAGGAAATAAATCTACTAATTGATGTTTCATCGTCCAGTGTTTAAAAGGTGACTGTGATGATGTATGGACGTGCAAATATAGTATGTAATAGGTACATTATATCAAACGATTAGATGTGAGGCGTTTGTAAATCGCTGAACTAATTTTCAAAATCTATATCAATCTAATAAGAACGAAAAAATAATAATTAATAATAATAATAATAATAATAATGATATAAATAATAATAATAATAATAATACGAAGTTACATTTTCGAAGAGATCGATGCTCTAAGTTGCTCTGTGATTTAGACGTAACTAAATAAAATTTTGTATCTCTTCTATGTATATAATATATAAGAGAAAATCTTCTCTCTCTCTCTCTCTCTCTCGTATACACCACGATTCATGCCATAATATATCACATGCACAATTATGTTAAAATTGTCGAGAGAAATTATCTTTGTAAATATTTGTCGATATTTAGTCGAATTGATTGATTTATATTAATCAATAGAGAAAAAAAAAAGAAAGAGAGATGAAAAAGGAATAAAACATATACATAGATAATGTTGCCAAAAAAATACTTAAAATATACAATAATTATATAATTATAGTATATTTCTTTGAAAATAATTGTAACATTTGTATAAACTAATAATTCCTGTGCCATATTTACGGCAATAAAGATCTATTGTACTCACTTTCTCTGTACATATATATAAAAAAAAAAAAGAAAAAGAAAAAACACTTTGTATATAACATATACATACATGTAATATCATCTATAAATCGATGTTAACATTTAAAAAATTCAAAATATTATACTCTGACTTAGAATACAAATATGCTTATTCTTATCAGAGTTATCTGCTATTACACAATAGCAAAGAAATGATTTGAAAAAAAGTGATCTATAACGTAACAAGCATTGATCTTTCCTACAGTTTTTTCCTTAACATTGTAAAAGTTTAGAAAGAAATATATTCGTCATAGAAGATAAAAAAAAAAGAAAAAAGAAAACCAAAAGATAATTTGTACATACGTGTGATAAGCTCATTATCATTAAATCTTACGAAATATTTCTAATTCGTAACGCGCGAACAAAGATCAAATTTTAATTATACTTTTAATCGTGCACATGTTTACATATGTATGCATGCATTATGTATGTATGTATGTATGTATGTATTTATGTATGTATGTACGTATACATGTATATCGAAAAAATTTTTATTCGCAAAGCTTGTTACTTTGAATTCGCTTTACAACGAATCCTCAACGCAAATCGATTCATATTTCTGTGATTTCGTTACGTTTATCTGAAACTTTACGAATTAAAAAAAAAAAAAAATAAAGATATGTATAAGAAAAAAAGAGAGAAAGACGAATGATGTAAGTGCGCATGTGTTTCTGAAAGAAAAAATAAATAAATAAAACGAATAAGTTAACAAACAAATTCACTTTCTTTTTTCTTTTGGCATTATCATTTTATTTAAATTTTATCTAAAGTTTTGTCTAACGAAACGATTTAAACGAGAGATTAAAGAATCGTTACTCTTACAATATAGTTTTTATTTATTATACGTGCACACGAAAAATGTTGTAATTTACAATAAATATTATATATATATATGTATATATATATATAAATATATATATAGAGATGTGTGTGTATATGTATATGAAACGCTTTAAATATGAAATTCATTTGTTAAAAGGACAAAGTTTATACATTATAGAGAGCAGAAAGTAACTTTTTTGCCAAGTAAAGATAAACAGACGAAGAAAATTCCCCGTACATATGTTCTTTCCTCTAATTTGATCACCCTAACTCGTTCTGGGATCACCCCAATTTCTTCGTCGACGACCGATCAACCTCAGTTCGCGAAGTAGATGATCCTGAAAATGCTGTTGAAGATCCTGAAAATGCTCCTGTAGATCCTGAAAATGCCCCTGTAGATCCTGAAAATGCCGATCAGGCTTATGGTTTGTCATTTTTTTTCAATAAATATACAACGTTAAGAGAGAGTTCAAGAACATTAAAAGAAATAAAAACAAAAAGAGAATATAAAAGTATCTTGAAGACAAACTTTGAGTATTAAAGAATGACTCGCAATATTATGGTTCATAGCCCAATTAAATCATTAAATAATAAACAGCACCTTTTCCTTAGTTCATCAGCACTATCGTTAATAAGAAGACTAATGTTGACTATTGATAAGACTATAATTAATATTAATCAAATGTATAGAATACGCAATACAATGATTTGCAAAGATTAGAAATAAAAGAAGACCATAAGAAAGCCAAAGTCTACTTTAAACTTTTTTCTCTATAATCATCCTCTACATTTTTTCCCAAACACAAATCTATTTTAATATCGACATCTACGTTAATCAAATAATGACAAGACTTATTCTTTGAGATTAGTAACTATTCATTCTGTGGACGTAAAGGAGAGGCACCAAGGGATTAGAGAAATAGAAAAGCCTCACTAAAATAAATTAATTTTTATTCCATTAGCAATTACAACGCTTTTAAAATTATACTGACATTCACATTAGCTAAGCTACATCAATGGTGTTAAGGTATTGACCTTCTGGATATAAAATCTTTAGTCAGTAACTATTTGCTCATTTAATCACGCTTTTTTCTTCAAGCACTAAACAATTTAACAATTTCGTGTCTGTATCAAAATTTTTCATTAAAAAAGGAGGTATTTGATATGACCGAAAGAATACTAATCAATTATTGTTATTTTTATAAAATGAATAGTAACAATATATAATATTAGATATGGACTATAAATTCTATCAATCTAAAGAAGCTTTCGTCTCGATATAAAAATGCTATATATATGTACATATTAATGAAATGTACACAATTTCTAAACATTTAAAATTCCATGGAATATATTCTGTATTCCCAATAAAAAGGAATATCTTATGTTAGATTAAACACATGAATAAACATGACCATGTTCACCACTAGACTTGTGTCATTAACTAGACAACAAGCAAACTAATTCATTGACTTCCCAAATAATTCATTATTACATACATTTGTATTAGGGCTGTTTAAGAACCAAAAATGAAAATTTAAATATTTTTTTGACTTCATGTCAAACTAAAACATGCAAACCAAGAAATGAATTTCCTACAAACAAGAAGTCCATTATTATACACTATTAAATAAACTTTCGATGTATATATCTTGTATATAAAATCCTTCTCCTATCATATCATTACAACTTCTTTCGGCAGTATTTGCATACTTTCTTTTTTTTTTTATAATGAATCCCACATAGCATGTATAGATGTTATTTATTCATATTAGTCCATGAATCTATATTACTATATATTTCGTTATTATACATGAATAATTTGAAACTTTTTCAATATCAATATTGCACTTAATTAATAAATTCACCCCCTTATTTAAATTCTCCTATTTCGATCTTAAATTAAATTACTTTATAAAATTAAGAATTTGAACAAACCTCTGGATATTTTTATAAAAAGCAAAATTTATAAATTTAGATTATTATTACAAATGTAATTATAGTCTACACAAATTTGATTTTTGACTGTGCACATGTATATATTCAAGATTTGTGTATCTTTCTAAGCTTTTAATTTCTCTCATTTATCCATTCCATAAATATAACAATAACTATTCATAAGAAATAGAACCTCTCTCACTCTCTCTCTCATTCTCTCTCTCTCTCTCTCTCTCTTCAATTGAACATATTTATTTTAAATGATAAAAAATTATTGCATTTTATAATAATAAATATAAATTTAAATAGAATTTGTGCAAAATAAATTTTACACAGAGCATATAATATATCCTACAACCCTATCACAAGAAAATCATCCGTTGTATAAAAGTTGATAAATAACTTTAGGTTTTCCAAAACTTACCACTGCCTCTGATACCTTTCACTTTCTGCTGCTTTTTCTTTAGATCCGGTAAGGCTTCTCTACCAGATTCGCTCCCACCCGCACTAGAATTGCCTCCAGCTACGTCAGCTTCTTGCACTCCACAACCACCAGCTTGTGCAGCAAGAGACTTCTTTATATTGGTAATCTGTGAAATATTACCAAAGACATTTAATAGAATTATACAAATTACTTATTTATTTAAACGAGAATATTTAATATATTGAAAATATTACTTACATCCCGTTGTATTCTTTCTTTGTGATAAGTGGCTTTTTGTTTTTCTACATTGGCATGAGTTACTTGTTCTTCTATACAGGCTAAAACAGCATCGCAGGCTTGTCCCCAAGCAGATAAAGTTTCCGCAACTACTCCTGTATCACCAGGTCTAACATCGCGTCCCAAACCAGCATAATCTACTTCCAACTGAGAATTCTTTTGGTCTAATTTACCATGTATTATGTCCGCATAAATAGCTTCTATTATCAGATCCTCTAAATCTCTGACATTTTTTATATCAAGTTCTTCGAGCAAGATCGAATAAGGTATGCATTTAGACTTAGTCGCAAGAGTCACAATTGTAAGATGCTGGAGCTTCTTCTTTTGTGTTGGAGTCAATTCCAGGACTTTATCCTTATTTTCTAAATATTGTTTATATGTACCATATGCAAATAAATTCAATGTATTCCAGTATTGAACATATGGACCGTTTTCCAATTCCTTAATATTTGGCATATCCAATAATTCACCAAACACATGAACTCCCGGTGTTTCTACAGCTTGACGTATTAATTCTAAGGCCGCTGCACCTTTAGCTGTCTTGGCAAGCAGCACGAACTGTTCCAAAGGATTACTCGTTGACTTTTCAGTGGACGTACCACCAGTCATCTTGAATCTATATAAAAAAAAAAACATTTATTACAATTTTTATTAGCATTTACATCATGTATGCATGGTAAAAATACAAGAAAAATTGTTCTTTCTTTTTGTTAATAATTTAAATATTAAAATAACCTATTATAATCACATAAGCAAAAGAAATTTAAATGAAAATACAAGTATTTCGTTATATATAATACAATGCATGCATACAAGGTATACATTATAAGAATCGAATATTAAAGGTTAGGTAATGTGCGTTTTCTACTTATTCGTATATATGAACTTATAATTATTACATTTTTATTAAATAATTATCTAGAATTAAAATTATATATAATATTATAAATATTAAACATACATTGTGTGTAGTTAGCTGTCAGAAAATACGACCAAAATTTCAACAGTTATTCACTCTTTTCATAGATACATTCTTTTAATAGAATTCATTGCGCATGGATTAACCTTCTCATGCATACACAAAAACACATACGTGAAATTTACATCTTTCGAAAAATAGTATAAATAAGAAATTAGAAATTTTATAAAAGAGGAATTAAATAATGAGAATGATTCTAAATATATTATATGCGTCATTATAAAAGTAAAAAAAATTGCAAAATTTACCTTCTTTCTTTATCTCGCAATGCTGTCACACTTTTGAAATTTTGATTACTAACCAATATAACAAACAAACAGTGCCACCAATTGGCGGTAAAATTAAAAACTAAATTTACATATTTCTTTTCTTTAAATTAAACTTCATATACATAAAAATAATATTCTTTAAATATCGGGAAAAAAATTTATCATTTTTAATAACAAATTTTAACAATTTTCAACCATTCAATTATTCTCTCTTATTTGATTAAATTATAATTTCACTAAGTACAATGTTTTTTATTATTATCAATATTATAAGCCAACCTTAAATTTAAAATTTCTATTTACACACATGTTGTACAATAGATTTTTAATATTTAAATACGATCAAAAATATTAATATTTTATTTGTATGATTTTAAATAATCTTATCAATTTTATTATGATAATATATTACATCTATTAATAAACTTACATATTCTTTTGTATCTATGCACATGCACTTCTGCAGAGTTACGTAGGTTGTCAACACTGGAAGACCGAAAGTTGCACTTTCCTCTAACTTCGTTCATAGTATTTGACAGAAAAATGGAGAATCTGTTGTTCTTTGATACTTGTTGAAAACGTAATAATTATTATCGTTAACATTTCTTTCTTCTATAGTTCTATTTCTATTAATGAAAAATCGTGAAGGAAACCAATCTTGAGATTATAATTCGTCGAACAAAACTGTGCTTATTAACATTTAACATACATATACACAAACATACACACACATAATACTTTAAAATGAAGCCTTTGATAGAATTCGAGGAGTGTTTGCGAGACACACCAAATTTCGGTAAGAATTATATTGTACTTAACCTCATATATTTAAAGAATCATACACATCATTGTTTAAATTACTTGCAACTTTTTGGAATATACAAGTATTACTATTGTTCACAAATATATTGATAATATCCTCGTACAATAAATTTATTTAATTACATTTATTTTTTATTAGATCTTGCATAGAAGAAGTTGAGAATAACATAGATATTTTGGAACAAAAACTAGACAAGGTAACAATAAATTTGATCACGTTAATATTACATTCTTTAAAGAAACATAATTTTGAATGATCATTGTTTATATATCATAGGTATTAAAGAACTGTAGCACGATGATTGATACTGGAAAAGCTTTTGTCGGACAACAAAGGTATCTTAGCACAGCGTAATGTGTTTGAACATATAACGCTTTATAGATTTCTGTATTCTTACAATATCGTTGTTATAAAATTGATTTAATTTTTCAGTCAATTTGCCAACAGCTTATGGGACTTATCATTATATTTTAGTAACGATCCTGAAATAATGGCATTTTTAAATAAGTTAATACATTCTATGCAAGAAATGAATAAATTTCACAGTATATTGTTAGATCAAGCATCTAGAACTATCATTAAAGATCTGAATATATTTATGAAAAGGTAAATTTACATGCGTTAATTGTATATTCTTTATTATCAATGTAGAACTATTTGTTTAATTTAATTCAATTTAACAGCGATATCAAAAGGGTCAAGGAAACGCGTCATTATTTTGAAAAAATATCTACAGATTTAGACATAGCATTAAACCGCAATTCGCAAGTTCCAAAATCACGACCCACGGAATATGAGGAAACTTCAAACATTTTATCAGCTACTCGATCATGTTTCCGTCATACTGCTTTAGATTACGTTCATGCATTAACGATGATACAAACACGCAAGCGACATGAAATATTGGGCTCTCTGTTAACTTATATGCATGCTTGCATAACTTATTACCATCAAGGTAGCGATCTTGGCCAAGACTTAGATCCATTTTTAAAAGATCTTAGCGAAGATCTTGTTAGAATGAGAGATGACTCGAACAAACTGGAAAAGGAGATGGAGAACAGACATATTTATGTTACTAACAGAGATTTAACTCCTTCGCCTATTCTTGGCAATCCAAAAATGGAAGGTTATTTATTTAAAAGAACGAGTAATGCATTTAAAACATGGAACAGAAGATGGTTCTGTTTGAGAGATCATCAACTTGTCTATAGAAAACGAACTGGTGATGACGATTATACTGTCATGGAAGAAGATTTACGTCTTTGTACCGTCAAACCTGTAGTAGATTGTGATAGACGAAACTGCTTTGAAGTACTAAGTCCAACCAAGTAAGTTAATAATCTAATAAATTCTTATTAAATTTCTCTAACATTTCTCATTTCAATATAGGAGTCATATGCTACAAGCTGATAGCGAAGAAGCATACCTAGCATGGGTAACTGCCATGCAACAAGCTATTGGTGCTGCTATTCAACGAGGAATGGGTACTTTATCTACTACTAGTTCGCAAGAACTACAATTAAGAGATATTAAATGTACACGACCACCACCTAAACCTAAATCGAGGTAAATAATATATTTATAGAATAAAAAACAAAAACATTCTAATACATTACTTTGTTTTTTTAGAGTATGGGAACAGCTATTAAAAATTTCTGGAAATGATGTTTGCTGTGATTGCGAAGGATCAAATCCAAGATGGGCTAGTATTAACCTAGGCATTACACTTTGTATAGGTAAATTTCATTTATAAAAAATATAATTGAATTATATCCAAAACATATGCATATATAATCAATGCATACTTTGTTCTTACACATAGAATGTTCTGGTGTACATAGAAGCCTTGGAGTTCATTACAGCAAAGTACGTTCTTTAACATTAGACGATTGGGAGCCAGAAATATTAAAAGTTATGGCAGAATTAGGTATACTGTAGTAAATAACGTGTACGAAGCATTACCAATTCCTCCGAATATGATTAAAGCTACACCAAAGTGTAATAGGTATAACTTTGAAATTTTATTTCTTCTACATTACTATGAAATTTGATTGTAAAAATAATTGTTTTTATTTTTTTAGTAACATACGTGAAGCGTGGATAAGAGCAAAATATGTTGATCGTATGTTCGTGAAACCTCTATCTAACATTATTACAAATGAACATTCACCTAATCAAGAACAAAAACATTTTCGTAAATGGAGTGTTCGTAAACTACGCCGTAGACCACGCAGTTATGATCTTGATTCTTTAAACCGAAATAAGACTATTTTGAATTCTTCCAAGGGAGCTTTGTGTTCAAGTTCAGATGATAGTAAACATACATCAATAGAAAGTTTAAATTCTGTTGAAAAATCAATATCGCAAAAAACTGATACAGTTTCTATAAAGTCTGAGAATTCAAGTACCGATGTAAAAAATAGTTCAACCCTATATGCAAAAATATTAACTCCAACGCATAACGATGTTAATGAAAATAACAGTCTCTGCAAAATCATTCATTCGGAGTCATCATCAAGCAATGAAGAAGTACTTAAAACAGATGCTACGAAATTTGAAGAAAGTGTCAATGTATGTGATAATATTACTTCTGATATAAACGATACACCGAACAATAAAAACAATGGCTCGGAAATACAAAAAACTGAAAAGATTATGTTATCCGATGTATTGATGTTTGGTTGTGATTTACCAAAATCAATGATAGATGGTAGTTTAGAATTAAGTTCAGATCAAGATTCAACAGCTGGGGAAGATGAAGAGTTCGCCGACGAAGAAGACATTGAAAATTTACATCCCGAAATGTTACTTTACAAAGCAGCGGCTGCACATAATTTACCTGTTATGTGTGCTGCTTTAGCTGCAGGAGCAGACAAATTGTGGTCTAATTTTAATGATAGAGGCCGTACTGCTTTGCACCAAGCTATAATAAGTGTATGTATAATTAGTTAATTATATTCAATATTTATGAACGAATGAATAGTCGAATAATTTTTATTTATGTAGGGTTCTGTAATGTCCTGCGAATACCTCCTATTAAATGGTGCTCGTATAAATTGTCAAGATGCAGATGGAAAAACACCTTTATACTTAGCTACAGAATTAGGTTTGTTATCTGACTATATGTATGAAGGATGGTAAACAAATTTTTATGCATTCAATATGTTGTCAAAAGACTCAATTATGATATCGAATGCTCATAAATAATAAGAATTAATTTAAATTGAAAAGGTTAATTTTATGACCTAAATTAATTAGATATTTTTAACTCCTCTTGAATACACCCTTAAAATATTGGACCCTTTTTTTATCAACCTACATAATAAATATATCTAGTAAATATTTAATATATCATTTTAATATATATCAGGACATACGGCCCAAGTCTGTTTGCTATTAAAACATCGCGCGGATCAGCATATTGAAGATGAAAGTGGTGTAAAGCCTTTGTCGATTGCAGTAAAGGAAGCTAATGCTGATATTGTTACCTTGTAAGTATAAATATATTTCTAAATAAAAATTTGATTTTTATTATTATTATGTTTTTTTTAGGTTACGACTTGGATTATTAAATGAAGAAATGAAAGATTCTGAAATAGGTGTTACCGGGGATGAAACATTTAACGATGTTGTACGTGACTTTAGTCAATTAGCTTGTTCGCATCCAGAACGATTACAACGACGAAATGAAAGCAGCAATATTCCACATACACCCGAATGAAAAAAACTGAAGTTCCCAGGTGGGAAGAATGGATATATAAAAAAAGCAATTTGTCTTTCAGTTTGCAGGGTAATGCAAGTAAAATATAGAAAGCACGTAAGTATAAATAAAATATAAATGTTTGTATCTTCCCTACACATTAATAAGAAGAAAGTAACTATGCATAAAAAAGAAACCAATGATGAATGACAAATTAATGAATCGTTTATATTGGTACCTGAGATTTTCAAAGCATGTAAACATAGAAATGGGTATCAAATTTATATAATATCCGAGCTATCTGCTTTTTGATTTTTTTTAAATTATAAAAATAAAACATTTTTTTCTTCTATAAAAATATAAAAATTTTAAAAATCATGTGGTCTATCATTTATATACACATCATGCAGTTAGAAAGTATGAAAAAAAGCCTATCTATCAGTACCTAATATATTGTTAATACTGAAAATAACGAGTAATTAAAACTGCATTTTATAAACAACTATTTGTTATTTACCATTTTTATGCTTAATGATGTAATAATACATAGGATTAAGTTTGATAAATTTATTGTCTTTCTATGTTTGCTATTGATATCATATATAAATGCATAGTTTATATGCATGTTACTATCTTCTAATCTATAGATAGATAAATATATATATATATTAAAAAATTATACTGATTATAGTACAGTATTACATGAAAATGAATTTAATTGATATTTAGTTATAGATATTATTAAAAATAAGAGATCATTATTTGCGCGTTAGGATTATTATTAATTCATAATTCATTTGCATATGAATTAATAAATAATCAACCATGTGTGTGCATGCAAAACAAGATGCCAAAAGTTCGCTTACTTGTATACTAAATTATGGATCTGATACTATATTCGAATATTTTAATATAGTCTTTCTTATTAATAAATTCCAATTAAAAATATATTGAACGAATAAAACCCATACTGTAATAGATATATATATATATATTGTATGCTCGTATAAGAACGTATATTTGTTAAATGTGTATGTATTTTTTAAAAAGTACTTACATTATTTTAATCATCTAAATCATATAGTAAGATTTTATTGATTACTTATGATTTATATTATATCACTTAATTTATATCTTATTTATATCTTGAATACTTTGACATTTCTACTATTTCTGATTTTATATTCAAACTGTTACAATAATTTCCATAAAGAATTTCTCCAATTCATTTTTACTAGTAATGCGTACTATTTCGTTCTTTTTTTTTAAGTAATTAATTTTTATACTCCATTTATGATACATTTTATGAACATTATGTTAAAATAATATTTTCTAATATGGTATAGATTTGATACAACATTCCTTTAAATTAGAATTCTTTTAAAAAGAACGCTTTGCTATTCGTAATATACGTAATCTAAATTTATAGAAAATATACTAAAAAAATTTTATGAAAAATCGAAAAAAAATTGTAATTACATCTGAAGGTACGCATCGTATAAAGGTACCTGATATTTTATTACTATGCTCTCAAGTTATGTTATATACCTTTACTTTTATTTTATATATTTACTACAAAATGTTTAACATAAAACGCAAACGCGGTTAGTGATAGTTACCTTTTGATTCTATTAAAGTATCGTTATTTTGAGATCTACAATATAGAAAATCTCTCTTATAGAAAAGATAAACTAAGAGTAATAACAATAGGATACTATTATATATAAATAAAGAACATTTGTAGGATCAATGATCCGAAATCTACGGCAGAGTTTGCAGTTTAAAAAAAGAATATATAGGCCAAAGCCACCATCGTTGTTTCAAAAATATCTTTTTACACGAGATAAAAGTCTTCTGTAACGATTTGCAACACATTTGACTATTTTATTTATTTTTTTTTTAATATATATAACAAAAGCAAACAAAAAAAAAACGAAAAATATATAAGAAAATTATTTTCAATGGCAATAATTATTTCATACACATTACATTATGATTTGTACATTACAAATTCGAAAACAGCCTAATTAAGAAAATATATATATGCATATATTTCAATTGAAATATATATATTTATATATTTATGTATTTCAATTGAAATCACCGTTCTCGTTATATTGAAAGAAATTTTATGACATTTTATAAACAACTTATTATAATTTTGATACGTGACTGATATATTAATGTACACAATCTTCTTCAATGAATGTTGATACTGCCTTTTTGCAAAGATCTGTATTATAAATCTTTATGTATAAACTTGCTGTTACATGGAAACAAACATCTGATAATTTATAATAATAAATATTACGGCTATATATAGATATATATGGACAAACAGATTGTTATTAGTAAGATATAATAATTACTCAGTGTATAATATTGTATACAAACTTCTATAGCCTGTAAAACGATACAGATTATTAATAATTTTTGTCTTATTTTTTAATAGTATCTAGTTCATATGGTGATATACAATACATTCATATACTTAATTATTACGAGTAAAATAAAGATATGAAACTAGATATATAATTATTAATATGACTTAACTATTAGTTACATATATACCAGTAAATTTAATTATCAGACCCGTTTTTACATTTTATGGGGCCCCTAAAAGTTAATAACAATAGTGGAATTTTTAAATGGAAGAATATCTTATTAAATAATAATTAAATCCAATATATGAAATTAATATTTATGCACATAAATATTAATTTATACAATAATATTAAAAAATTAATTATTTTTCTTTCTTTTTAAATATTTTGGCGCCTTGCGGGGGCCCTGTGCCACTGTACAGTTCACATACCCGTTCTTAATTATAATTTTCCGATACTTTAAATGAATATTTTATATCTTACAATTACTTACAATATATATTCTGTTAAATGCTTTAAATAATGCTTTAAATACAACAAATTAAGTTTCCCATATCCTCGATGAAATGTTAACAATAAAAAAAATATGTTGTCAACCAAAATGAGATAATTAATCATAAATTATATTTTTTTTTAGTATTATGTATCGTTAACATCTGAGATAAATCTGTTATAAATTATGTTCCACTTTGCTCCATGTAACTTATTAATAATTTTGAAATATATTAATATTCGATATTTTTGATTCGAAAACTATTTACTATAATGATCATTAACAATATACGATTGATTCATATTTTAGCGGGAATTTATCGATACTAGTATATGTATTATATATCGATTTTTTTTTTTTTTTTTTTTATTAAAAATAATATAAGGTACAAGGCGTTGGTGTAAACCAATGTAGCCAAATTATATATCGATTCATCGATATTGTACGATGCGCCATCTAGTGTAAATGCAAGACATCTTTTTTTAAATTGAAAATATGTAATAGAATTGTTTTCCTATTATTTAAATTTACAAATAGAAATCTATCAACATTTTTTAAGTTTTCACAATATTTATTTTATATATTATTTAATTATCTTATTATTCGCATTTAAGAGAGAGAAAAAATAGTATTATCACTTATTTATATATAAACTCATTTTAAAAATCTTATCTGATTGATGATCATAAAAATAATGATTAATATTGTGTATATGTATAGAAATAAAATTTCGTTAAGTTGCGTAATTATTGGTTAAAAAACAGGAAAAATTATAAATAATTTAGAAAACTTATTTATTCGTCAAATAATCAACAATTATATTGGGCTGTAAAACCTTTCGTTCTTATATTTACCACATGAATTTAATTACTATATATGTATACGATAAGTATGTATAGTATTCACAAGAAACTCTTTTCGTAGTTTTATATAAGGGATTAATAAAATTCATTAAAAAATGTTCGTATAACAAAAACATATTTTAGATACGCCGTATCGAAGCGTTATTAACTTGACAACATTCATAATGATTTTTAAAGGCACTAGTTCATATCTAAATCGGTTAATCCGAAAGATTTAATTTAGATGACTATGAATATCGTTAAATATCTTTACACAAAAATCTTTATGAAAAATACAGAAAAAAAATAATAAAACTATATTATCACTCATACTTCCATATCATCGTACCAAAAAGTGTACTTTTCCTCACATTGTTTACACTTACAATTCTATTTTCTACTATTTTTTATCTACATTTGTTTAAATCTAGCGTTGGCAATTTTTTTTTTTACAAAATCAGTTTGAATAAGTTCGTTATGCTTAAAATTCAGTTTGCAATTTTATCAATTACGATCGAAAACTTCGTAGTAAAATATAATTAATAAAATCTTAGAATATGTAATTGACAAATTTGCACCATGATTAAATATTCTATGTCATTATAGTAATTTATTTTAATTAGAATCAAAAATTGTTCGGTAAGAAAATATTATTGTTTTCATCGTTAATGTATCAGGAAGTTAGCTCAAATTCTTTGTATCACAGTGCACATTTTGCACTATTCGTCAGAGAAACGGATAAAATTATGATTAAAAAAACAAAAAGAAAAACAAAAGTATATAAAATTGGCATACTTTCAATAATCAGTACTTGTATAAAATATGTTATCGTAAAATAATATCTACAAAAATCGTGATATGGCTTAAAGTACATAGCGCAGTCGAATAGATTAACTAATAGTTTTACTACAGAGTAAATACCTACAAATATATATGTGTATGTGTCTGCGTGTATGTGTGTATGAGTGTAAATAGTACAAAAGAATCGATCTATAGAAGAGATATATAATGCATATTCTTTGTAAAAAATACATTTCCTCTTATAAAATACTTGTGTAAAACGTAATATTCTAGAGAGAATATCATAGAAAAAGTATAATAAACTACTAAGGCACATGTAATGTATCAAACAGCACTCATTAAAGGCACTTAAATACGTCATAAAGTCGATCAATTAAAAAAAGGCAATATTACCCGCGATAATTGTAAAATTTATCATAAATACTTTCGCGATGCAAATGAATTCATTGAATCATTTGCAAGTACCTATTCTCCTCGAGTAAAGAGCTTAAAGATGACGTCATGTCGTTAACAACCATATTTGCGCTAGCTGGTAATGGTTGCGGCAAAGATATAGGATGAGTAGAACTTGATACGCTGGTCTCGTGCATATTGCCAGACCAATTTCTGCATTGTTGCACATACTCTAATGTTCTCCTGTAAGAATCCTGTCTCATACCTTGCGGTGGTTTAACCGGAGAACCTTGTTGTGATTGGCTTATATCTTTGCATTGTATCTCTAACAAACTGGTACCACCCTGTTCTTGATAACATTGTTCTCCATAACCCCACTGACAATTACAATTATATTGATGAGTATTAGGAGGATTAGATCGCATCTGACAACCATGGCCACAAATTTGTTGTTGTTGCATCCTACCATTACTTTGTAATGCATTACACAACTGTGGGGATGTTCTCTTAGGCATTGAATTATCATTTGTAATATTTTGATGATGGCCACTATTTGGATGAATACACGTTTGGACTTGAATGCAGGAATTAGTCGTTTGTGTTTGTTGCTGACATTCCTGTAATCCGCTCATGTTATTAATGACTTTAGTTTGATTTGTAACATTCATTTGCGAACAATGTGGTGACATTAATGTACACTGATTAGTGTTTCCAGTCTGCTGATCCAGATGTAAACTCGTCATTTGACTATTAGGTGTTACCACCGGCCTTGTTGAACATTGATTAGTCGTTTGAGTACATTGTGAATTAGGATGGCTTATAGTAGATTGACCAGATAGCATTGCTTGCTGCGTACAGTGTGGAATTGATTGTTGACAATTAACATTTGAACGCGTTTGCATACACGATTGTTGACCCATCGACGTATGATTGGCCGATACACACGTTTGATTGGAATGATGGTTCGTTTGATTGCCCGCGGTGCGATTGCAATTGGAATTTAACTGTACCTGACAGCCATGATTGGGATAATAATTATGGTACATGTGATTTTGTGAGCAATTTCTTGTAAGTTGAGCTGAATTTTGTAACATATTTTGTGATGTATGTTGTGGTGCTAAAGCACCAGCTGCCGGAGAAGTCAATGGCTGATCACTTATATGACTAGGAGCATAGTGAGACCCTGGTGACATTACTTGACCACTTGCAGGACTCGCCATTTGTGCTGAAACTGGTTGAGATGCATAATTGGGAGGAGGTGGACAATATTGGGAAGAGGGATGAGTAGGTCGAGAACTTGGACATTGATTGTATGGAATAGGAGAAGTATTTTGATAATTTAGGCAAGATTGTTGGGAAGACTGCTGAGCCGAATAACAATTTTGTTGATGCGTTTGATTGTAATTACAAGCAGGTTGCATCTGTCGTTGATAATGTAAGGGATTTGTACATATCGGTGATTGACAAATAGGTAGAGGACTGCTCCTATAATTGTTTTGATTTCCACCTGCTTGTACCTGTAAATTATAAATAATTCCTTAAATAAAAGTATTTATATAGATACTCTATAAAAAAAAAAAACTAAAGATTATAACTTACTTGATTCAGATATTGCATCATTTCGTCTGGAATGACGAGTTTATTTTCCACCATTTCACCTTCCCCAACTTCATCCAAAATAACTTCTTGATTTGGATGAAGTTCTGGTAATTGTGCTGATCTTGGTCTAGGAGGCATAGGTGGAGACGTTCTGTGTACCTGATGTCCTCTTGCAGGTTCAGACATTCGTCGATCACCGGAAGGTTGAGTACAATGTTCACTAGGATTGTTCCAATCGTTTGGTTTACCTTGGATACCCTATATTGATAACATTTGTTTAATATATATAACATTTTTTTCTCTAAACAGGAATAATTGATATTGATTGAAATAATACCTGCAATGACATGTTTCTTGTTTGTAGAACCAGATTACTGGTAGAATACTGTCCTTGTATATGACTCGGAGGATTAATTCTACCAGACGTTGTGCTCATTTGACTACTTCTTCTAGAAGTACCAGGACTAATAGGATCGTAAAAACTCCCTGGTCCAGTAGGTCCAGTTCTTACAGCACTAATACCACTAGCCTGGCTACTTCTTCTACTACCAAAATCGGTTGATCTCATACTGCCATAATACGTACTAACAGTACTGTTGCTGTCTCTCCGAGGTTCGCTCAAAGGTTGCAATCTAAGTTGTAAATCCGATAAGCTCGTTTGACGAGCTGGAACACCACCTTCCATTTTTAAATCTGTGATCCTCCTGTTCAAGTCTCCGATATTATTCTGAGTCCCAATGCCACGAACGCCTCTCATACCGGACACGCTAACCGGAAGCGTTGGTACACCCTTGGCATTCAATCTTCCTTTCATTCGATTCCTCGAATTAGCTGTCGCTACCTGTTGCTGCTGATGAGATTCTATTCCACCAACCTGTGAATAATAATACTATCTTAAGATTTGACAATTCAAATGATAGATTCAAGAAATAAAAGTCGTTTAATATCGTATATCTTTACTGCTTGTAATCGGATAATATAAAAAACAAAAATTATGCGTTATTCTGATTGAAGATCTCGTTTACCATAGCACGAAGAGCAATTGGAAGATCGGCAATGTCTAAATCGTCAGGTTCTTCGGTCCATGGTTCTTCCGAAAGATTAGCTCCGTCGTTAGTAAGAGTACCTACACCAGTAACTTCATCGTTACAACCTCCAATAAGAGGACTTCCTTGTTGTTGCATCATTCCAGGCGGACTATTGGCCTCGCTCTCAGATTTGACGCTAGGACTCGATAAACTCGGTGTTTTGGGATGCAAATCTTCGCTTCTACTAGGACTATGTCCTCCTGCACCTGCTTCATCGCTTCCACCACCATCTCCGCCACCACCTTTATGCTTTTTATTGGCATAAAATTCCGCTCCGTGGACTGTCTTTACGTGTTTCCTCAAGGACGAAGGGTCCGTGTACCTTTTTGTGCAGCCGGGTGCTTTACAAACGTACGGTTTCTACACGCAAAAATATTTATTATCACAAGGATCAGCACACAAAATGCAAACTTTAAAAAGAAAACAATTTCTTAGTGAAAGCTAATTTACCTCGTTCGAATGCGTCCTGTTTTGATGTTTCGCTCGGTCGCTAGCATTGCTAAAAGCTTTGCTACAACCTGGATATTCGCAGGTGTATGGCTTTTCACCTGTATGAGATCTCAAATGAGTTTTTAAATTCTCCAGTCTCGAATATGCCTTGAAACAACCTTCGAACTGTAAGAATAAATTTATCCAATTAAGAAAAACGATCCATTTTTATAACAAATTTTATTACATTTATATCGACAAAATATGTTATCCTATTAAAATGTTGTTCTCTTAACATATAAATGAACGATATTATATCTACGTACCGTACATTTGTGAGGTTTTTCACCTGTGTGCCTTCTCATGTGTACCACTAACATGTATTGTGCCTTAAATGGTTTTTCCTCTCTCGAGCATTCCTCCCAACCACAAACAAAGCTCTTTTTATTAGCATGTATATGATCATTGTTTATATGCTTCACAAGATCATCCTGTTGAGTGTAAGAAAAAAAATCACTTAACCAATGAAAACAATTCTTCATATCGTGATAGTTAAAAGACAAGGGAATGCATTTATAACCTGAGTTGGAAATTCAAGGCCGCAGTCCCTCCAATGACAATTCGTTTCAATGAAGTCACCAGGCTCATCTCGAAGATCCTCGCTAGGACTAAGTCCTTGAGGATGGGTCGGGGGAGCAGTGGTCGTTGTATTGGTGGTTGTAGTTGCTGGCTCTCTTTTTACCTTGGTAGACGTTCTTCTCGATGATGTGTCTGCCTCCGCGGTGATTGATCTTGAAGTTGTTTCCGAAGCTTTTCTACAGGATTCTGCATTCTACACAAAATAAAGATATTGATTGTAATTTATTTTGAGGTCATGTCCGGTGACTTCTCCGAAAAAAAGTGCTTTCGCGTTGATAACAGAACTAATGAATGCTAGGGGTCTTTTAGTGACAAAAAAATGGGTCTTTTAGTAAATACTTAAAACTAGAATTTGGACGAAGGAACCCCTTAAATCAAACCGTTATTCTTCACTTTTATACAACTTGTAAACACAGTTGGTATATTATATTGTTTATAAATTTGTATAAGTACCTCACTCTTTGGTGGTAATCCTCCATGAGGAGCAAGGGTCGTCGTCGATGCCGTAGAATGAGGTGGTACACAAGAATAAAGTTGCGAGTGAGACGAAAGACCGTGCGCATGAGGGTGAGAATGAGGGTGTGGAGGCAATGGCGGTGGTGCAGGCGGTTGCAAAGGATGCGTGTGAGGCAAAAGTGCCGCCGCGGCGGCGCTTCTCAAAAGGTGTGCCTGAAGCTGCTGCAAATGAGGCGCCATGCCAGGGTGCATACCTAACGCTGGGCTCATCGCTATAACAATACACCCAGAGGAATTCATTCAAATATTCTTTATAGGCAAGATATTAATCAATTATTCTCTAACCAAATAAATTGTCACTAAAAATCTTTTTTATATAAATATATATATATATTAAACTAGATGTCGTAGGAAGATTGGACTGGTTAAAAAATCTTGTTGCAACAAAATCAAAATAACGTTCAACAAGATTTTTTAATCCGTCCAATCTTCCTACAACACCTAGTTTAATAATTTTATTTTCTGGACAAGATAAAAACCAATTAAATTAATATATATATTATTATAAAATTTGTATATTATTAAAAAATCATTTTTATATTTATAATATATTTACATAAAAATGATTTTTATATAAAAAAGAAAGTAAGATTTTCTTATACTTAAAATGAAATGTGCTTTAATTAAGATCTACATTCTTATTATCGTCTGTAGTGACATTTTCTCTGTTTCGTAAAATATTGTTATTTTTATTTTTAATTTTGACCACTTTTATCACGTTTACGAAAAAGAACAATTCTCTTATATATCGTGTAACCAAAATTTGTTCGATCAGCTTTGAATAACGACATCATCCACCTCGGTGTCATTGACAATCGATAACCGGATTGCAGGCGACATAATGTTAATTCTTTTTTTATACTTTCGTCTTGTTACCACTTTTTTGGAATTCAATAACACATCACACGGTATGTTTTTGTTATATATTTGATTATACAGAAATTACTTCTAATAAATAGAATAACGATAAAAAGGATGATAAAAAGAAAAAGTAATAAAAATGATTGAAAAAAGCATTACTATGAGAAATAGTATTTTGCACAAATTGACGATAGAGGAAGATAATCATCGAAATCGGTCTACGTCCATTCTCTTGACAGTCACATCACGACAAAGCTAACTTCCGGCACGTAGGCTTAGCATGCATTTTAATTGTCGGTCTCCGGTCTCTTGTAAGGTTGTTTAAAGATCACGCGAAGCGTGCAGATACAGAATGATTTTGTTCGTAACTTCTGTCTTACTTGAATAGACGATGAATAGTCTTTCGATAATGATCGTGTGAAAATGATCGAATGCTTTTAACATTTAACGCAAAAACAAGGAATGTCTTTATATAACATCGATAGGAACGTTATTTGAAAACATTTTACTTTCATCGCGATAATATCTATTTAAAGAAATCGTCTAATTATCTAAGCATTTTATGTATTGAATGCAATGCATAACATTGTCGTTGCATGCTTAGCTAATTCCGTAGATAACCTCGCCAATTAATATGTTCATCTTGTCTTTAAATAAAACGTGACGGGGATTAGAAATGCATTAGTGCTTTCCACTTGTAGACCAACGTGATATTATTTTCATTCCGAGCGCGTGAATGCTTTTGAAACGATGTTTAATACAAATAGGATTATGATTCAAAAAATTAAAAAGACATATCTCGTAGAACTATATTTACAGTGTATTGTGCACATTTTTTATGTCAAATACTTTTTTTCTATTTGTTTTTTCTCTTTTTCTTCTTTTTTTTCTTTTTCTTTTCTTTTCTTTCCTTTCTTTTTTATTTTCAGAAGCTCAACAACTCAAGCGTGCTTCGAAGGTAAATTTAAAACGTGAACGTTCCTACCGTCGCTCGTAAGTGCCACGCAAGAGAAGGGAACGATCGACGTGCTACGCTTCTTGAATTTTAATTCGTTAATAACTTCATTTAATCGCAAATTACAGATGGTCCTTAATTCGCGAGCAAGGTGGGCCCCGATTTGGGGTAAGCACTTGACTCTCACCCGTATATAGTTAGGTACTACTACCTACTACTATACATATACCGGTCGTAATCCACTTGTATAATGTCTTCATGCGCGCCAGAACCTCAATTTACTGCTACTGCATCTCGATCATGCAACGGCTATGTATATCGTTCAACATTAAAAGGCCTGGATGATTACGATGACAAGGAAGCTTTAATTTCTCAACTTAAATTTCTTCTACTTGTCTTTTAAGATTTATCATCAACCTCGTATGTCTATACTTTGACGAGGTCTTTTTATTTTACAATCTTATTTTCTCATATTACAGTTTTTATTTTCTTAAGAGAGATAATTGACGTCATCCGTGAAAGATGGTAGAAGAAAAATGTAGAAAATCATAGGAGTAATATCTTACCAGCCGATAAGTGACCATAACTGCCACTTGCGCTACTACTTCTCGAACCATTCACGATGGATGCTAAACTATTTGGACTGAATCTAATCATGCTGTCGATGTCGAAGCGATCGGAGTATGGTGAACTACTTAGGGCTCGTTTCCGGCTAGCTCTAATCGCCGATGCTCTTGGACTTCCTAATCTCGATGACGCTGAAACTATAACAAAAATAATAATAATAAATATATATTATTTTATCGTATAACAAACAGAATCAAAATAAATTATTAATTAAAATAGGTGTAGCAGGAAGTTTTGACGGGTTAAAAAATCTTATTAAACGTTATTTTGATTTTGTATATCAACAAGTCAAAACTTCCTACAATACCTATTAATTTTATTTTCTGGACAAGATAAAAACAAATTAAATTATTAATATTTCTACATATTATATCATTTTCTTTTTATATTAAGATCAATTAATTTTCTTCTCTTTAAATACAAATAATAATTCATTCATTGTAAATAAACATTCTCGTATAGTGTGATACAATATTGAAATCTTTCCATAATCAGGAAGGTAAGAGTAAAAGGTAAAGAAGAAGAGGGCTGATCTTGCGGGTTGAACGATTTAGCAGCGATTTGCTTTCGACCGCAGCCCAAACGACAAACCACTTTCTTAAGACCGCGGTGGCGGCTTTCTTGTACGTACACTATCGTTGGTTATACGTTTTACTTCCATACATCCCTCTCCTTCTCCTCTTCTTTTTGATTCCATCTACTTACTCTTTCTCTCTCTTTCTCTCTCTCTCTCTCTTACACGCGTATTCCGCAAGATAAAACCATTCCTTTTATCTCCCTCTCCTTCTTTCCCTCTTTCTCTTGTTGCTTCTCGACCACGAGCAACCCTATATAGAGAAGAGAACGGAATCACGAAGAAGGAACCTCTTCTTTCTTTCTCCTGGCTTTCCACTTGGTTGATCGCTCGTTCACGCACAACAGGTATAGAGTTACTCGTGGCTTGGTAGTTATGCTCCTTTTCTTGCCTCCCTCATCTTCTCCCGTGCAATTTCTCTTTTTCTCTCTCTTTCTCTCTCTCTTTCTTTCTTTCTTTCCGTTTTACTTAGTCCTTCTATCTCAACTCTTCTTCCACTGTACCCCCATTCCGCAAAACCAAGCCACCATGCCACCAGAACAGTCTTTTATCCTTTCGTGGGTTATTAATTCGACCGGTGATCCAATTTACGGCGAGTACCAACCAATGGAAAGACGGAAAGGTAACGTATTCGGCGGTACGTTTCTCTGTCTCTTCAACATCATGTTAAGGCGAATGGCCCTTTAACCGTCGTATCTTCTTTCCCTTTTGCCGCTTCAAAAGAATCATTTCTCTCTCTCTCTCTCTCTCTCTCTTCGCAAGCCATCGCCTTTTCTCCTTTTTTCTTTTTCTTTTCTTTTTCCTCTTTGTTTCTTCTTCTTCTTCTTCTTCACCTTCTTGTTCTTCTTCTTTCATCTCGATCGAGCGTGTCGTGAGCGTTAATTTAACGAAACGAGCTGCTTCCTATCGAGTCAACCTTGTCAAATATATTGCTCGGATGTTCGACAAAATATTTATTCTTTTTACCATAACAAACATTTTTCTTCTTTTTTATCATGTATATATTTATAGAAAAAATTGTATACCTTGATACAATAAATTTGTTGGTAATAATAATCTTGGAATACGATATTGAATTGATACAACGAGAAAAGTGTTCAAGAAGTATAGGTACAGTGAGACCTTGTTAAGTGTAAGCCTCGTTTTTCGCAAACCGATCTTCTCATTAATCTTTAGTCTCAGCATTTCCCCTTACCACCACCATCACAACTACCATCACCTTCTACTGTCACGTGATGCAGTAGACCCGACCAATGACCATAATTCTCGTCAATTCTTCTCCTATAATTTTGAGATATTGTTGAAATATGAGTAAATATTAGCTTGTTCATATATAAATATGTATTTTATATAATTCAGCATGACTAAATACAACTGTAATAATCTAGCGACAATATACAGTAGAACTTATACAGAAACAAAAATTTGTTTATCGATTTAACAGTGTATATAAATGTAGCTCTCGAAATTTCGTATTCGTATTCTTATTCTAATTTGAACGTGCATCGAATAAATTTAACAAATATACCACTCGTCTAAATTAAAAACATTAACAAATGCGAATATATTCTGTTTAAAAAGGGTTTTTTTACAATTCGTTCTGATAAAAATATAAACCAATGAAATGTTACAAAAATGTTGAAGATAATGACAGAAATGGAAACCTCACTCGTTGTTTCGAATTAAGGTAGCTTGCGTTTGACGAAATTTCACTGTAAATAAATTTGGAAAAAATCGATTGTACGTCGTTGATCCAAAGTAAAATCAATCGAATGATCAAAGTTTGTTATTTCGGTTAAACTAGTATCCCTTATCTAATCAATTCTCAGAGTAAGACCCTTTTCGTTGGATCCTTTGTCGTTGGATAAGTCCCAACGGAGATTAATGAATATGCGAAGGAACCTTCGCTTACCTCCTGGTCTTTTCTATCTCTCTTTCTTTCTATCTTCCTCTCTGTCTTTCTCGCATCGAGATCGTGCCTCTCGACCAGGATATGCGAGGATATCCCATGAGGCCTACACGGCTCGGTAAGTCGCCGCTCTTTTCTCTTTCTCGCGAAGGGAACATGGGATTGAGACATGTAAATTGGTGCAATCGGCCACTCCGATCGACGCGGTTCACCCGATCCTACTCTGCTACGCGGCGCATGCTACGGCGACTACAGGTCTCTTCAAATTCGACTCGTAATACAACGAAACATCAATTCAAATCAATCTAAATACGTTTACTTTCCAACTAGAACAAAATATTTTCTCGAATCAATCGAGAATTCCTTAATCAAAATGAATTAATTGATTTGTATCACTTTTATTTATTCGTTTGATCAATACGAACGATAATTGAGTTCTATAATGAACCAAATAAATGCATTCGACCAGTCAATACGCAAAAAAAAACATATATAAATATATGTGTGTATCGATAAATGTAACATAGCTAGTAATATATAAATATCGAGTAGAAGAAGAAGTATTGTGAGACAACCTGTAGGGTAGGCGCTAAGGTGTTAATGAGGTCATGTCGCTCCGAGTCGATTCAATTATGCAGAGGTAGCGGTTAACGAGGCCCCGTTTACCCTTTCAGTCGTCTTTTAGCCTCTCGGCCTCCTAACCGGTCGATCTCCTACCTGCTGTTAAGCGCTACTACACCTACGGCTAGCTGGCACACATAATTCCTCCGCACGCAAAACAGCATGCTTCGGCTTGACTCGACTGGCAAGTGTCCAACCTGGTAGCGATCGACAACGTGACGAAACTCCAAGAATTTGAAGACATTCCACTTTCGTTATCCTCTTGGTATCTCTCTCTCTCTCTTTTCTTTCTTTCTATCTTTACTGTGGCGCGTGGGAAATGTGATGAGAGTGATTTTTTCCGAACGACACCACGAAAAGTTTGAAATTATTGAGGATTGAGTTATGTTTTTGGTAGGCAAAGAAGTATAACTTCTTACGTGCTTCATAAGTACACACCAGTTTTTTTTTGAAAAGACGAAAGGTAGTTCGGAATACATATTCCAAAGTCTAAAGTTACGAGAGAGAAAGTTTTCTCGAGAGACTTTAATGTGTTAATTGGTTGCTTAATCGATCGTGAATTTACTTTGTACGTTCTCTGGATCATTTTAAATCGATTACAAAAAATGAGAGTGCGTTTAAGAACCCAGTGTACGAATCCTAGTCAGTCTTTCTCCAACCCCTCTTTACGAGAGTGAAAGGAAGAGATATGTGTAATTGTGCTTATCTTATCGAATTTTCTGGATCATTTGTTAAATCGATTACAAAAAATGAGATAAGATATAGCTGCTTTGGAAGGAAGCCCAAGGTACGATCATCCTAGTCCAGTCCTTTCCTCACACCCTCCCCTTTTTTATCTTTTTGTATCTCCGAGTGAAGAAGGGAAACGAGATATCGGGGTCGAATATCGCGTACGCTTATCCTTAGTCGTTTTTCATCGCTATGGATAGATCAACGCAGAGTTAACTTCGAGCTCGAATTCCATGGCTATTCGTAGAAACGGTCGAACGGAACGCTCGAACGAACGGCTCCCTGGGATTCTAACCAACCTGATCTTTTTAACGGTGTACAAAATTCCCTGTTAAAAAAAAACGTTTTAAACACGAATAATGTTATTCCAGAAGCTCTTACGCATTTAAACAATCTTTTCAGTATGTAATATACTCCTTAGTTCATCATTTGTATTTATTAGCAATTTTTTAAGATGTATATCGTTTTTACTTTTATTTTTAATCCGAATAACATACATGTATACATTCACATAGTAATCAATCTTTTATTTTCACGACTAGATAATATTGCTCAGTTTATGAATATGTCTACGTTGAGTAAGAGAAGGATGAAATATTTGAGACACTGTCGTTTGGCAAAATTTTTAGAGTTTTATCAATTGTGCTCTCCAATGTGGCATCTAAATTGTAGGAACCATGATCACATAAAACTCATCATACCTCTTATAATTATTTTAGCTGTATTAATAGAAGAATCAATCTCTGTGTAATTACTTTCCATCGGCATAGAGATGTTGTTCAATCGGTTTTTATCTTCTGTCAAATATTATCTAAATGTCTGTGACTATCTTTATGTTGTGTTTTTTACCTGATCTCTTTTGTGAAAATTTCTGTATATTAATGGGTGTATTATATATTATATATATATATATATATATATATATATATATGAGCCGTTTATTTTGAAAGGGGCCTAACTCCATTTAACCTTAAATTGAGATATTTAAAGGTTTGCGTTTCAATGCAATTAAAATATACGTAAAGATACAATGAGTTATGTTGCTTAAGTGTATCTAAGTGTATTAATTTACAGTTAACTAACTCTGAAAACTTATGTGTCCAGAATTACCGTATTTACTTGGAAATAGAATTAAAAATCTTATGCTTTATTAATAGATAATTTGAAGCTGTACATGTTACCGTGGGTAACCGGAAATAATTGACAAATGGAGTTAGGCCTCTTTCAAAATAAACGGCTCATATATATATTTTATTATATATTTTATTTAACTCCGCCTCTGCATGATCGCTGAGCGGATCGAGATCAGCGATCATGTTGCGGTCCTAAGCCCGGAAAAAGGAGGAAGGTTGTTGGATCAGGTTAGCCCCCTATCCAACGTAAAAAAAAGAATTGCGGCTCATAGAAACGATACTCTGCCTCGGAATAAGTAAAAAAAAAGAATGGAACGAACATTTAGCAGAATGGACAACAGAAGAATCGTCAGAATTGCACGGGATAAGTCACCGATTGGCCGCAGAAGTACGGGGCGCCCACAGAAAAAGATGGCGCGAAATTTAACAGTGCAATAGGCAGAAAAACGTCGTTACGAACAGGCAACTTGCCTAAACTAAAGATGAAGAAGAAGAATATATTTTATTTGATAAATAAATAAAAAAATTATAAATAATACTTACCGTCGATCGAAAAGGAAACTCTGACGATGCTAGTGTACTAGATGGTCCTGTTGCATGGAGTATATACTCTGGCCCCAAACCCCCCAGTCCTACGAAAAAATGATAGAACATGTATAAAAAAGCAAATGATATGATTAGATTTAAAAAAAAACCACGATGAACCTTTTTTGCTCGAACTATGAACAAACAATATCGTGTATCATCATTGTTTACAAAAGGGAAGTAGATCTTGAAGCATCGGTAGATGGATCCGTATCAAGGGAAAAAAGAAGAGAAGAGAAGAAGTAGCCTTACAAAGCGCTTTGTATGAACTATTGAATATTTTTCCGCCGGAATGCGGGCCCTTTTGATAGAATTCAACTAGAGGCGTATACCCAAGAAGGTTTCAAAGTCTACGATCGTCAAGTTCCAAGTACTCGAGATATTGTTTCGAGATATATTTAAGAACTCGATCGAGATTGATTCAACTAATAATTTCGTGGTAATATTGAGCTCATCTCAGTTGTCATCAAAGAACTGATCAAAATTACTTCTCCCTAATTAATTAACAATCATTTAAAAATCAGTTCTCCCTAATTAATCAACAATCATTTGAAATGTCGCTTACGATTTTAACCCTTTGCACTCGAGCCCGGCCTATTTCAAGTGTCAACTCAACCAAACTAATTACAGAGTGTAGTATTTATCAAAGTTTGTTTTTTTTTCGACATATAAATGAATAAACTGATGATTTTTATTATTCTATATGCTTGTTTGTTTATAAATGTTTTTAAACCTGTAAATGTCTACTTAATTTGGCCGAAATCGTCTCGAGTTGCAAAGGGTTAATCTTTATAAAAAAAACAGAGAGAGAGAAAGAAAAAATATAAATAGCGATAAAAATTTTGTAAAGTGTCGATTTGGATTGTAAATAACAGGGAGAAGAGGTTTTAAAACATCTTAATAGTAATCGTCGCGAGACAAGGGACAATAAAGGAAAGTGCGTATTCCCCGAGGCCGTAGGCCGTTCTAATTATCCGAAGACAAGTACAAGAGTAAGGTAATTACCGTGTAACGAGGCGCTTGGACTGTGCGTGGAGGCCTGAAGCTGATGATAAAGGTGGTCCATGTAGTTGATCCGGAAGGGGGGATGCAGGCTCGTATGCTCCGAGAGGGGTGACTCCTCGGAGGAATCCCCGCTGGAAATCCCGTTTCCGGCGGTCCCCCCCCTCCAACGTTTCCGCCACCGCTCGTACCCCCACCTTCTCCTCCGCCACCACCACCTCCTCCCCCAGCGCCCCTCCTCCTCCACCACCACTACTCCCGTTTCCACTGCCTCCGTTACCGTCCGCTGCTGCTGATCGCTATTGTGCTACCGGACAATCTGCAAATTCAATATTTACATTGATCATTTTTTACATTCTTTGAATAAATTTATGATTAAATTGTTCTTTTAAAAACGTGTATTAATTAAGATTTTTCTTTTAGTTTGATTATTTGATTTCTTTTATGGAAATAATATTGGAATAGAAAGTATTTAAACTCGTGCGAGTTGTTTAATATTTGAATCAGTCTTTTATACATTTATAATTTTTATTCATTATTAGGTGATACTATAATACTTTTTTAAGCGCAACACTAGACTTGTGATTAATGGTCCTTAATCATTTTCTCGAGAAAATTTTGTCCATTAATTACAAGTAAAGTAAACAATTCCGGACAGTAAAAGGTATCTTGTCGCATATGATTAGATTAATTACTCTCTCACGAAGTATTCTGATTCAGAAGATTAAGTAAAACGTATGTTATGAGTGACAACGTTTCGTCACGCATGAGCACAAGGAAATGGTCCGGGTCTTGTGTACTCAAAGACTTTCTTTCTTTCTTTCTTTCTTTTTTCTTGCTTTCTTTCTTTCTTTCGTTCTTTCATACTTCTCCGTATTTTACGTAGATATTATCAGCTGTTTGTGATATCTAAACAAAACAAAAAATCCTTTCTAGGGAACAACTACCCGATAGGTGAAATGAAATAAAGTAATTCCGTATTGAAAGATTATGTCAATTTTTACTTTCATCACTTTTGCGACACCTCGTTACAAATTCACATACTTTTAATCGCACTTCATTTAATACTACTTTTATATCATAGAAATCAATGAACGAGATACTTAAAATTATTTCAAATCCAATCCAACAAAATCATCAGTTTCATTTCAAAATAAGATTGAGATCGATAGATATTAAATGTTTACAAACAAATAGTAAAAAACAAACGAACGGTAAATACGATCAAAACCGACACATTTTCTCAATACAATTAATCTAATTTTAAGTTTCACGCCATTGAAGAAAATATTGACACTTGTCGAAAGTTATCTTCTGTCACACAAAAATTAGATAAAAAGATAAAAAAACCTCGCGACCGTTTAAATATTAGCCTCTCTTGCTTCCGCTAGTTTGCCGAGCAAAGTCAACCGGTCGGTTAAGCCGTTTGACTTTGCTCTCGCAAAGAGAGAAGTCCCCCTGTCTCACACAAATTTTCCTTCCACTCTTTCTATCCGTCTTAATTCATTTACGATCGTAGATGAATTTATCTAGATACTTTTAGTTTTTATTTTGTTTCATACACGTTTAATCGTTATAATATCGTACGAGTAACACAGAGCGTGTTCATTCGAATGGGGTTGTTTTGAATTTGTTTAAACGATTTTATGATTACTCTTATTATTTTATTGTTTTTCTTTTTAACGTAACGAATCGATATCTATATGCAAATACATACAAATAAATTATCTTACGAATTGAATGATATTAAATGGAATTAAAGGCGATTAAAAGAAAGATCCAAAATTGTATATGAAAAAATGAATATAAAGATAAAGAAAAGGGGGATGGGGGGAAGAAGGAGGGTTGGGGAAAGAAGAAAAGGAGAAAAAGTAAAACGTGAAAAAAGAGTAGGGAGCCAACGGCAAGCAGGAGCAAGAGATAAACTCGAGTCGTTAACTCGACACGCCGGAAACCGACGCATCTATCTTTACCTACACAGTCCGTCTGCCATGGAACCTTTTGACATTCCTAAAGCCTTCGAAGCGGTACTTTCGTAGGCCTTTCTTAAACAGATTTAAGTAAGACTCTTTTGATCGAACCGACCGCCAGTTAAAAAAGTCTCATGAAAATCCCATGGACGTGCTTTCTTGAATATTAAAATACCGGAAATGAAAATTATTCTTATAGGATATTTTGATCGATGTATATTCCATAAAAACGATGATTTTCTTTTTCCCCTCGAGGTTCTTTATTTTTTGTTTTTTTCTTCTTACCAACAAATATCAAAGGGGAAGAAAAAAAAGGAGGGGAGAATAAGAATCATGACTTTTGAAAGGCAGAAGAGAAAAATGACGAGGTTCGCAAGCTCATTAACGTGACTCGTGTTAATGAGGCAAGTTAAGCAAAACATCTGTTGAGGAGGTTTCCTTGTTGAGCCACGTGCAGATACGGATAAAGAAGATGACGTGGAAATGTAGTCACGTGTCAGGACGAAAAAACAACGAACAAGGAAGTTGGAACAGCTTAAAAGACTTTTATCTTGGTAGGTTGGTTGGGGTTCTTCGTAAGATTGTTATCGCAAGATAAACTGTCAAAATATCAATCTATTCGTTGATTTCTACGAAATGAAAATTCGTGGAATAAAAGATATTTAAAATGACGGTTCCAAGTAATACGTGGCCTTCGGGAGATCGTAAGTAAAACGTAAAAACGTCATCAGGGGAGGGACAGAATGTCGTCTGGAACCTAACACTTCCATGGGGTCTCGAGTTATGATATTTATTGCAGCGCCTTGCTGAATGCAAGTCACACAAGACTCGCTTCTCGAGATAGTAAAGCAACCATATGGTAGATGAGCTTGGATGCTGAACGGCACGCGCTTGTTTCGCAAGAAGCGACGAAATAAGAAGACAAGCGAGGAAAGTGCGATCAAAAAGTAAGAAACATAGAAAAACGAAAAAAATGGAAACAAGAATTATTGCCACAGTCGTGAGAAAAAACTCTTCATTCCTTTTTCTCATGCTGATAATAATATTATTTATAATAATTTTGTATTCTTCAAACGATAAGAAAAATATCTAATTGTAAGTAAAAAAGCTTCGAACAATCTCGCAATACAAAATGAAAAATTTCAAATAAGATAACGAAACGTATGAAATCTTAGCGATCTAAGTGCAAACGTTAAAATGCGATTTCGTTGAACTCATCGAATCATCGAGAACGAATTCCGCGTGATTTACAATCGCAACCTTGGCACTTTGCCACCGGTACTTTGTGCCGAATTCCAGAGAACGTTGATGGAACCATAAGCGTTAAGAGCAGACTCTATTGCGAAAAGTCGTTAAAGAATAAAACTAATTTGGACTTGCTTTTCTTGGAAAGTATGGAAGAAAGGATTGTATGATAAAATGTTGACAACGAAATCTTAGATGAAAAATATGAAATTGTTTATTTGGAAATAATGGAAAGGGTTGATTGGTTGTTGGATAAATCTTCGAAGATATACTACACCTATGCAGTTGAATACTAAGGGTAATAGAAATAGATTTTAGATAGTTTAACAGATTTGCTTCGAGTGACAACCATAAGCGCGATATTTTGCGAGGCGTCGTTGCTTGCTCGATGCTTGGTGCTCGGCACCAAGATTTCTCGATGGTAATCGAGAGGCTCGTTAATCAAGATATTTACACGCGTGATCGGTCGCTTCGGCCGATCGATATGCGAGCCGTCGTTGCGGATCTATCGAAGGCTTGGCTCCGTTGAAAATCCAGCTTAACGGCGCTATATGCTAGCTCGCGGCGTTATTTATAGGCTATTTGAAAGCTTCGCACCACCTCGCGCGCGTACGTGCGTCTAATTCATTAAACCGTTCGCTTGCTCGCTCGTTCGTCCTCCAAGGATAAAATCAGGATGAAGAGAAGAGAAGAGAAGGGAAGGGTATTTCGTTAAGGATACGAGAACTCGATCATTTCGTACTATCTGACACCGAACAATCTTTTTTCTAATTTACAATTACAGATCTTTTCATCTTCTATATTTATTAATTTTGTAAATAATTTCGATTTGGAAAAAAGAAGTAAAACGATCGAACTCGTATACGATCGAACCTTCCTGAAAAAAAAAGAAAGAAAAGAAGAAAAAAGGACCCGATTATCCATCAAAGTAGATAAAATCCCTGCGCCGGAGACTGTTTTCCATAGCCGATAACTACCGCAGAAAGGTCCTCCTCTTTCTTCTTTCGGGTAATTCTCGTTTGGAGAACGGAGAGTAGTCGTTCGTTCGCGCTTAGCATTAATGCGCTTTTTGTGTTTCCGCGAAAGAAATTTATCGCACCACCCGCTAGATTTATCACCGTTTCCCTTCTTTCTCTGTGATCTCTCTACCACTTTCGGAGGCGTGCGTCTTTTAACGGGCACTAACGGATGCGAGCCGTGTTCCAAAGGGGGATGGTCGACGTTGGAATATATTCGTCGAATAATATTCCCTAACGTCTAACGAGGACATTCAAAACGGCGCTAGCGTTGTTGTCGGACGACTTTTACGCTTCTTCTTCTTTTTCTTTCTCTTTTCATCGTCAGTTCTTCCACAAACTCAATCGTAAATCCGATATAATATTTGCTTACTCCTATGATTCCCTCCTATTACCTTTTACTCTCGTCATTCTAAATTTTCCAAAAGAAAATCGTTATTCAGTCCACTCAAAGCAAGACACACCACTCATTTAACGGGCCACGAAGTGAACCACTTTAATGAAGTAATTCGTGCACAAAATCGATACGCGTTACTCATTGAATTATTCATCGTTCCGGTAATTCAGCTTGGAAAACGACTCGTTTCGATCGAAAGAGAAAAAGAGAAAGAGAGAGAGGTAGAAGAGAGGGAAAGAGGGACAGGTAACACGGTAAACACGATCTCACGATATACGAATTATCCTTCCCTCCACAGAGTTTCCATTTTTATGACTCTATCGTCGAACGAGTTAAAGACCTGCCTGTTTTGCTTGGATTTATCGAATAATCGAAAACAGGTCTTTCAAAATATCTCTTCTCTCTCTTTCTCTCTTTCTCTCCTTCCTCTGTTTTTATAGTTTTTTATCCAAATAATTTATGATAAACAAAATTATTCGAGATTTATCGTATAGATACGATTAATTCAACAACAAAAAATAAACCTAAATAATTTACGTATTCTGAAAATTGTTTTTTTTTCTTTTTTTTTATCAAACAATCTAGGAGTCAAATGTTGTCTTAAATTATAACTTAATTAACGTCGTTCCTCTCTAGCGCGAATGATTTTTCTCTTTTCTCGTGCGTTTTAATCACCTTCGTGATCTGGAAACTAGCACGCGTGCAAAACTATCACGAAATGAGCGTAAGAGAAAGAGAGAGAGAGAGAGGGAGAGAGAGAAAAGTTGGTTCATCAAATATGAACCGTATTCGTCACGCGCACATCAAAGGTGCCGACAAGAAGTGCCCCTACTGGTTCTCTTCGCATGTATTCTCTCGGCGAATGCTCGAGTTTGTTCGTAGTGGTAGTAGAGAGCGTATAACGCGTCTACCGTTCATTAGACGATACAGACGTTTTCGCAATCGGTTCTTGCGCTTGTTTATCATCACTTGATACAGACGTCAAGACTCGTATTAAATTCTCTACTAAATTATACTTAATTTTTTATTTCCATTTAATATTTAAATGCTAAAAATATATAGATATATATAAAACGTTTAGGAATTCAAAGGTGTTTCTAGAAATACCTAAGCATTTAATTCGAAAATGCGCGCACGCAGTTAAAAGAAAGAAATAAAATAAAAAAAGGAAACCAGCAATTGGCTTAGCCAATAAGTAATGTCGAAATTAGCAATATTTTATAGTACTTTATATGCAATTAAACAATTTTCTAAATATTTCTAGGTTCGGTTAATAAGAAATGACCGAACGTAGAATGTTCTTTATTGAGATATAAAATGTTGAAAATTTTCGACATACTTTTTGGGACAACCTAATGATATTAATAATAACGTATAGGAAAGAAAGAGGGGATCGAGATAAAGAAATAACAACGAGTTTGAAAAAGATAATAGAAGAGAAAGATATATATATATATATATAAGGGATATAGGGAGTGGGATAGATGGGGGGAGATGTTGGTCGGCAAGAAAGAAGGAGAGAAAGTGAGAGAAAGAGAAACTCGAAAGTAACGATCCGGAGTACGGTAGGCGGAGATGAAAAAAGAAGAGACTAGGTTCGCAGGTAGGCGAGGAACAAATATCGTGGGTATACCGACGGCCGTGACTAATGACTCTATTGATGCGCCGAGAGGAGCTTCAACGGAAGAGAAAGAGACCTAGCAGCTAGCTCTTCGAAAGAAAGAGGGAGAGAGATAGTCGAAGGTCGCTCACCGTCACCGAAGAATTACCGTGCTACGGATATCTTTCTTCCAACTCTTAACGATTTCTTCCAACTCACTGGAAGTTCACACTTTTTTATCCCCCACTCGTCGTCACAGGACAAATCCTTAAACGCGCGTTCGTCCTCGGACGAATGACTTACTCCAAAGTGTTCTCCGGAATTTTTCCGAAGAAAGAAAATGTGATTAGGAAGATAGTAAATTTGAGAGATTGGATAGAGATAAGAGCAAAGAAAAATACAACGGAATATGAGTCGTCTAATCGAAAGATGAGCTCGTCGAAGTTCAATTTCATGTCGAGTTTCGAGTCATCCCTTCTTCTTCTTCTTCTTCTTCTTCGTCTTCTTCGATACTTCATCTTTTCCTTTTTTCTCTTATTTTAGTTTCTTATCCTTGTGTGTCCTGACGAAGAGACGATGAAGATTTTAGTTATGCCCCTAACCCCATCCTCTTTCTTTCTTTCTTTCTCTTACACTTACACGTATAGAGACACTCTTTACACACAGGCACGAAGTTAGAGCGAAGCGACTGCATTTTGTCATGGTTTTTAGGGTAGAACGCGCTTTTGATTACCTCGCACAATTGCCTTCTCCTCTCTCCATCTTTCCCCGGTCCTCCTCTTTCCTCCCTTTCATGTATATACACATGGAAACGCGTACACACAGACACCTAATGCGCAAAACCTCTTCTTGCCTCTGTTGAAATCACCAACGGGTTTCTTCCTTGCTTTGGACACGTACTGTAAACGCCGCTTCACGCGTTATTACGTTGAAATCGCTGTCCCGAAGTATAAAGAAGAACAAGAAGAAGAAGAAAAAGAAGAAGAAGAAAAAGAAAATGAAAGAGTTGATATCGAAGCCAAATTTATTCTACCGATTCTCACAACATCCCCTATTTTAACAATCATTCCTCCCGGTTCTCGTCGCCGATATCTTTCTCAATCGCGAACAAAATTTATTCCAATATCGAATATCCTATTTTACAATCATATTGTTTTTCTCTCTCTCATTTTCTCCATTCTCCATATATATTTATCCGTCTCCCCCGTTTATTTATTTCTATCGTTATTTCTCACATTTAGCAGTCTTTTATATTTTTTTTTTTTTAAATACGAACGAATAAAACTATATATGAAATTAATCCACGACTTAAAAGAAGAGAAGAGAAAAAGAAAAGAAAAGAAACTAAAAGGAAAGGAAAGAAGAGGAAGAAGAGAACAAAAGAAAAAAAAAGTCGATCGTAACTTTCCATATAGTACATAAAGAGTTAGAAAGAGAAAGAGAGAAGAGAGAGAGAGAGAGAGAGGTAGAGAATATTTATTCACTGGTTTTATATATCCCAGCTACGAGTCACGGTAACTGTGGCTTAATCTCGCGCGTACTCTCGCGCCAAGCAAGGTCAGTACGAGCGCGACTTACAAGATACTCTCTACCCTTCTCTGTCTTTTATTCTATATCTTTCCCTCTCTCTCTCTCTCTCTCTCTCTCTCTCTACCTTTCTTCGTGGTCCTTTTGCGCCTCCGACCTCTTCTCTTCCTTTTCCTCTTCGCCACCGCGCGCTAATAAAATGCGCTCGGTTCGTTCGCTTCTCCCCCAAAGAGACCTCTCTTTACATTTACATGCGAACTGTTCGAACTGCTATGCTCTTGGATTCTACCTCGGCCTTCTCACACTCTCCTACAAATATATATATATACACACACACACGCACACTTATACGCAAGGTCTCTCCTCTTTCTTCCTCCTCCGCAAAGCATCGAGCTCATGAATTTATCTCGGAGATCCTCTCTCACTTAGTTTCTCTTGTTGTATATGCATGCCCAAGTGAAAAGGAGTATGTGTAAACTAGAGAAGAGGAAAAGAGAGAATGAGAAAGATAGAGAGAAAGGACAGAGATATTGGATGACATAGTATCACTGGACCAGTTATACGAGACGTACGCAAATAGCCGTAAAACCGATCATTGAACTTCTCTACTCGATCGATCGATACTTTCAATGATTCTTTTAAAAGTTAATATTGAAAAACCTAATTGCGTGTCGGGATGAAGATGCTGCCGTTGTCTTCGTCCTTATCTTTATCTTTATTGCTTTTTTTTCTGGGATGGTGGGGAGGGGTTTAACGAACTTCGATAAATCCCAATTTTCGATTGTAATCGAGAGAAGTTTCGAAGTATTTTAAAAGAGATGTGGGAGAAGGATAGAGATAGATAGGGGGAGAGAGAGAGAGAGAGAGAGAAAGAAAAAGAAGAATTAAAAGAAAAAAAGAAAAAAGGATAAAAAAACAGGACAAGACTGCCAGACTGCCGGCACTGGGCTGCGCGTGTATCCGCCCACGTAATCTTGATTGTCGACACACCACCACCTCAAACACACTCTCCCTTAAGAATACACCAACGAGAGGATACCACCATTCCCTTTTCTCGACACACCTTCGAGTACACACGGATGCCCGTGGCTATGTACGTGCATTCGGATGCGCGTTCTGCTGATGCCATGGGTACCACAGGGACGGATTCTATCTAACTCAAGGAGCTTTTCATTTTCGTATTTCTATGAAAATATCTACGTCTACTTTATTATGAATTATGTCTGTCCGGTTCAACGTGATAATATAATATGTTTCAAGATATTTCAAGATACCCCGTGCGTGCGTGAGAGCGAGCGAGCAATTGGATGAAACGTCAAAAGTTTATAATATTTCTCTGCTTAAGATTACGAAAAGAAAAATTATGAAAATTTATTATGAAATAATAAATTCATTGTTAAGAATTTTATTTTTCTTTTTTTTTCCAATGACGAAGGATTCAGACGAAAATGATAGTTCGTTTCTGTTATTAATAATTTGGCATTTTCTATCAACGAAATTGATACATAATCCAAATTCTTATACGATCTTTTTGTTCTTTTGCAACAAGTCAAAAGAAATGGTGGAAACAATTAAGAGAGATAGAGAGAGGGAGGAAGAAAGGAGGGAGGAGTATAATGACGAACGGATAAAGGTATATTCATATGATAAAGAGAGAGAGAGAGAGAGAAAGTGATAAGAAATTGGATAAGAATGTAAAGACGAGAGGATAGAAGTGTGCATGCCTGAACTTGCATGCATGTATATACAAGAAAGAACGAATGGGCCGGTGAAGGAAGGAAGGGCTGGGGAAGAAGAAGAAGAAGAAGGAGAAGAAGAAGAAGAAAGAGGAGGAAAAGGAGGAGGAAGCTCTCGCGGAGCCAAGGTGGAGGATTTATGAACGATCGAAACAGGCTGCGAACCCTAGTCCCTCGGCTTCGTCCAAGACTTTTTGCTTGCTATGTCGGTCTCAGCTCGACGTAGTATACGCGCCCTATAGTGGAACCTCCACCCTTTCCCTTTCCCTCCTCCTCCTCCTCCTCATCCTCCTCTTCTTCTTCCTTTCTTATTCTTTTACTTCTTCTTCTACTTCTCATTCCACTACCATGCGTTAAAACACTATTTCACTCGCCTCTGATTTCGATTGCATGTTGTTTGCCTTTTGGAACGTCTATGAAAAATATATTGTCCCCGGATAGAAATAATTATATGATATATTGAAAAAAGAAATATTTATAGAAGATCATTTCTTTATTTAACAAGAAGAAATTGTTCTAAACGATTCAATATTACACCGTATCAACAATGTAGTAACTAATTATTTAACTTCTTACTTCTAATGAGAGTCTATTAACTTGGCAAACTCTGCTACTCCGTCAAGTTATCTTTACAATGTTAAGATAGACAAAACAAAGAATCAGAAAAGAAGAAGAAGGAGAAGAAGAAGAAGAAGAAGAAGAAGAAGAAGTGTAGCATGACAAGGAGAAACAACAACGTCGATAGTAATGGTAGTGGTGGTGGTTACGTTGGATCCATGACTCCATGGGGGCCTCACGCTGCCACGTGGTAACGTGGGTAACTTAATATTCCAGGTAATAAATAAGAGAATGCAGCTCTGTCCGCCCAACAAACCCCCACCCTCTGTTCCCTTTCTCCCTTTCTTTCTCTCTCTCTCTCTCTTCTTTCTGCTCCTCCGGGCCAAATAGCGAGACGCCCACGCTTCTCGTAGTACCCACAGTCCCAATGCTTCCAACTCTTTCCCCCCCCCTTCCACCCCTCCCCGTCCCCCTTCTCCTCCCACCACCTCTTTTTCTGCATCCTCCTCATCCTCCCGAGTCGACCAGCATCACCACCAGCGGCGCTCTCGGACCCCAGCACGAAAACTGCAGGACCCACAATAACCTCTCGTGGCCCGCACGTTCAACACCCGAACATTATCTTACCGAGGCATCGCGTAATTAAGTTATTACGCTCGCGGCGTGCCCACGAAGAAATCTCACTACGCATGATCGGGACCGTGTTTCTTTCTTCGAGAGCTCGAGATAGGGTTAAACGATGATTTTCGACTTGTTTTTTTCATTTTTCGGTTAGGAGAAAGGTCAAATCCTATTTAATTTGATTATCTTCGATGTTCTTCAAAGCTATCAAAAATATTCCGTACGTTACGCGAAATAACATTTATTATAAGCGAATTGCTTTGATATTCGAATGAGACTAAATTGCGAAATAAATCTTTGTTTTTTTAAATGGATTCTTGTTTCTTTTTTTCTTTCTATAAGACGTTCTCGATTAAGTCGAACAGTTTTTCTCGCTTTAATAAGAATGCAATTAGCGGAACGAGGTATTTCTTCAGAAGTTCGGGGAATCGGTAAAAGTAAACTCAAGAAGGGACGATGGAAATGTCCTTGATGACCAACGAAGACGAGAACGAAGAAGACGCGAGGATCATTCGCTAAATAAGAAATTCTGAAGCAAGACCACGTACCCGAAATACATTCTACCGTAAAACCTCATCCCAGGAGACCGAGCTGCTAACGTTCCAAAGACAATTAACCGAGTTCCAAGCAGTTTTTTTCCACTTCGTCACTTCGACGAGAGACTCGAAGTAACGTTGATCAAAACGAATGATAAAATAAGTAGTCAAACTTAAACGTCTAAATTAATAACTTTAATCATAAAATACAACGAATTAATTACGAATCAATTCAACAATAAATTCTGAATATCTTATTAATCTATTTTACACTCCTATTATTCTCCTATTCTAATCAAAGTATACAACATTTTTTAATGAAAAATTTTTATGCACAATTTCTCATTCTAAATATCATATTTTCAGGTAATCCTCTTAACCCTCTATGGGCCAGTGTTACTTTCAGGTAACATAATAATTTTTCGGCATTCTACCAAATAATTTTAGTTTCTTTTACGAGATGACGTATAAATCTTAATTCTATAATGTCTCCGAGACAACTAATACCAATATTCATGATGGTTGCTAATACCATCAACCTGAAATAACAAAATAAATGTTATGTAACCTGTCTGCAATAGAACAAGCATTTTTTCCTTTTTTTTTTTCCATCTGCATATATATGTTTATAATTGTTGATTTTCAGTTGATAATTTTTTTTTTATTTATAACAAAAATTCGACCCATAGAAGGTTAACATAAAATCGTTGACAAAATTATATAAAAAACTGGTGTGTGTACTTATGTACGCACGTAAAAAAGGGGAAGAAGAAGAGAAGACAACTTCATACCGTAAATTTGAAATCGCTTTGCCGCGCATCGTAAATACCGACAAACTTCGTGGTGTCGTTCGGAAAAAAATCACTCCCATCACATTTTCCCAAACGCGCCAAAAGAAGTATAACTTTTAAAAACGATTTTATTGTAACAGACCCGTATTTGAACTGGTTAACGAGTACGATAAAAATCTTTAGATCTACAGAGAAAATCTTGTAGATTTTCTTGAGCAAGAGTAGTTTCGTTGGAAGGGGAGTAAGTAAGTAAGTAAATACTAGTATCCCATGGAACGGAAGCAAACAACAGTTCGGCACCATATACGATCTTTAAGTAGAGAGGACAAGAGAGAGAGAAAGAGAGAGAGAATGAGTTCTGTTGACGCACGCACGTGCGTTCGTAGCAGACAACGAGATAAACAGAGAAAGAGTAGCACATGCCGCAACACAGGATGCTAAGGCAACGTTCACGTGGTCATTAAGCTCAGGAAAACACGGGGAGGTGTCCTGCAATTAGCGACGACAAAAAGCTGCATCGTTTCAGAAGGAAAGAGAAAGAGAGAAAGAGAGAGATTATAATATAGAGTCCTCTCTCTTTGTTTCCCTTTTTTTTCATTTCAACGAATCTGTGCGTCGAAGAAATGAATCCGATGTACAAAGAGAGACCAGCTGGCCAACGAGAATCCGCCAGCTTATCGGTGATGAGCGAATTGCAACTTAATTACTTCTTAATTATTTGTAATTTCTTCCAATTGATCTCTCGAGATGGTAAAAAAAGAAAAAGAAAACCAAACAAAAAAATAAAAGACAAACGTACGATCTTTCTCAGCGATCCTGAGAATCCTATTGGCAATGAAGAAATAAAAAAACAAAAATTCGATCCCAAACGAAATCGTAAATATCGAAGTAACGTAGTAGGTATGTCATTTATATCGGTTCATTGGACACGTTAATTGACTTTCTATCTTGTGATACCTGAGAATGATTCACCGTTGGATCTGTTCTTTTTCTTTTCTCGTAATCCTTGTGTCGTGAGAAAATAAAATAAATCTACGATTTCCTCTGAGAACTAATATCTACATATGTCAGGATCACTTTCGCAATCGTCGTCGAATCGGATACGAGTAAATACGTACGAATGTAATGTATCATTTGACTAACCAACTGTAAACCGAGTTCCGTTTCTGAATTTATCAAACGACTTTAAATAAATGTCAAAAAATCGATTGATTAAAATGTTCATTCGGCGATCAGAATTTTATCGATGTTTTTTATTTAAGTACCATTTTTCTAATTGAAAAAAAAAAAGAAAAAATAGAAAAGAAATGACGATTCTTTGTGTTGGAAGAACGATTTAAAAAAGGAAAGCAAGAAATGGAAAAAAAAACGAAACGGCGAAAGAAATTCGTTCGGTGGACGAGAGAACGGAAGATTCCCTGGAACGGGTGACACTGACGAGTTTACCGCGAGCAAGGGAATGAAGTTGGTACGTAAGAAAAGAGGATGCTGCTGCTGGGGAAGAAAAGAGGATGAGAAGGGAACGAAAGGGGAAACGAAGAAGAAGGTAGTAGAGAAGGAATGCCTGTGCGTGGGTCTTGCCTCTTAGACAAGGTTGTGCCTCAGAACCGCGTCTCTATCAGCCACCATAAATAATTCCCGCCGTGCTCGTCCCTACTCTTGTCTCTCTCTCTCTCCCCTTTCTCCCCTCTCTCTCTATCTTTCTTTCCAATGCCGTTTTTCGGGCAGCCCTGTGAACACAACGTGAATACGGTGGCATTGTTGGTTGTGTCGTTGTGAGTCGGTGGAAACCTGCATAGATGCATCTGCGCGCGCGCACTCTTAAGTCCTTTTAACAGAGATAGCGTTTGAAAAAGAAGAAAGAAAGGAAGAAAAGAAAACAAAATGACGAGGGGGGATCGAACCAAAGCGAGACTTTCTAATTCCATCCGAAGAACCGAATTCGATCTCGAATCTTAATTCTCCAACGTTATGCGACATGAGGAGGAAAGAAGGTTGAGGTTAGGTTTGAGAGGGGGCTGGCTGGCTTTCCTTTTAAAGCCTTTCCAATCCTCTTTTTGTCATTTTCTTTTTTAACCCTTTCGATTCGCCATCGTGAATTCGTGCGAGTGGGAGTTAATCGTATTCTCTGGGTTTTCTCGTTCGAGAGAATGAGAGAGAGAGAGAGAGAGAGAGAGAATGATCCCGGAATACATTTCTAACTTTAAGCCGTTTTACAAGCTCTCCTTTTGGTCGAACGATTTTGCATAATCAATCGATCTACACATATATTTGGATGTACCAACACGTAGATAATAATAATACTCGTATAGAAGCTTTCTAGATGATTACTTTTACGATATTTATGATTTATTATATGATCGTAAGGTGATGTATTTTCTCATTTATGTCGGATTAACTCGTTAACCGTTTACACGTTAACCGCCACGCAAAATTCACATGTTATGCTTTTAGTAGTTTCATGATTTTAAAAATGTATAATGATAAAATAATAATAAATATGGTTACATCAAAATCACATTATTATTTATAGAGCTTTTTATCTTGTTAATGTACGTGGGTGACTATTCTGGCACTTTGGTGCAACCGATTACACTTGATAATTATTTTGAATTATTTATTTATGAATATTGTTAAAAATTGCACATAAAAATATTACTACATAGTAAGGAAATTGTATTGGCCAGCCTTAATTTATACTTGAAATATTTATGATACATTATTTGATGGAAAATTGGATAGATGTTACTTTTTATATTCGTACAAACAAATGGACTTATAAAATAAAGATATACACGGTGAAAATGAATTTCTATTGCATAGAAATGTAAATATATGATAGATTAAGTATGATAAAAGATCTTCATTCAGTCTTACAAATGGAATAGCGAAGATATTTTGTGTAATAAAATTTGTAATATTTTAATTAGAAAATCCCTAATTGTTGAATATTTGTACATTTGATTTCAAAGTATTTCCTAATTAACTATGATATTCAAAATTCTTTAACTAACGACGTTCGTAACAATGTTGACAATTATAAGTATTTAATGCATTCCGATCACTGACGATGACCATCGTGATGAAATAAACGAACCAATCTGCGGTCACACGATAACCAACATGGCGGTCAACGCGTTAAACTTGAAAAGACAAGTTAATCTATGCATTTTCTATATTTATTCGGAGAAAATAAATGATCATCGTCATTTAGAAATTCTAAAATCAGCTTATATATTACAACATATTAATAATCTCGTAAAATAAATCCTATGAAAAGGGTTATCTCCTATCTCATAAAAATCCTGAAAAAGGGTATTATTGAAAAGTAATTCGTTTTGAGGAGATAACGAAGTTGAACGGATAATTAGCAACATGTCCTATAGAGAATGGTACTTAGCAAAGGCTAGATCGTACGAAGAAGGAAAATTCGTTGATCTGGAAAAGGAAGAAGGTCAAGGGGGAGGAGGAGGAGAAGGAGGAGGACGACGACGAGGAGGAGGAAGAGGAAGAGGAGGAGGTAGTCGAGGCTTACGATCACAGAGAGTTTGCCGGCTAACGCGCTGTTCGCAAGAAGCGCGTTCCTCGTTAGTGCCGCTAATTACGAACTGGCCGCACTCCCCTCCGGCTTCCCCTTAATGAGTGCTCTAGCGAGGACTGTGAAAAAAGAACTATAACGTTGCTCGGCGGAGGATAACGCGCGCCTGCGAGAAACAGAAAGAGAAATAGAGAGAGAAAGAGAGAGAGAGAGAGAGAACCAACAACAACGAAGGATAAGAGTTGGCAGAAATCGTGGCGAACCTTCTGCGGAGACGAATTGCAACCAAGAAAATACTATGCTAACATAACAAGACAGAGAAACAGAGACAGAAAAAGGGACACGTAACAAGAAAAAAGAGGCATAGAGAGAAAAACAGGAACACAAAATAAAAGAGAGAGAGAGAGAGAAGAAAGAAGGGGTTTTAGTGAGATGAAGGTTGGGAGGAGGAGACCTTAAAGCCTTAATTACCAATTAAGCGCGTGGCAGAGATTACGAAATTCTCGAGAAAGAGAAAAAGAGGGGTGGAGACAAGAAGGGGAGGGAGGAGGGAAAGAGAGCAATTACCACTGCGAACGGCCTCGCAATATCGATGCACGATCAGTGGCGTAAGTTTGAAACCAATCCGCCGACCTGATTGTCCGATTGCGTTTCATTGATTACCTTTAAAAGCTTCTTTTCTTTTACCCTACTTTACGATCTTCTTTGCTACCGAGTTGAAACGTTCTCCTTATTCTTCTTCTTTTTATTTTTCTTCTTCTTCTTCTTCTTCTTGGAGATACGGTGTAATTTTAATGATACAAGATTCCAATCTTTCTAACATAGTTATATAGAAGTAACACGAATGTTAACAATTGTTACATAAGTATTTATATTAATAACAAGAAGAAATGTAACTAGCAACATTTTGATATCGATTGAAAGTGACAAAATGATATAACGAGAAAACTAATGTACTTTTTTCATTTGTAAAATGCATTGGACATTTATAAACGTTGCAACATGTTCGTAGGATAATCAAATGAAAGTGGAAGCAAACGAGAGATATCTATCTACTCGATGTTTACAGAAACTTGATCGAAATCCTTAAAAATGTAGAAACGATAGTAAATACCGATAAATACTTACAAATGTATGTGCGTATACATACATATACGTACATACACATACATCGAAATCCTGAAAGATCAAGTTGCGAGAGGGAAAGAAAAAGGAAATAAGAAGAAGATAAAGATGAGAGAAGTGCAAGAGGACGATCGACTAACATAAGGGGACGACAGCGTTCACCATTCCATGCGGCATTTCACCTTGAAAACGAAGTCAAGAAGGCGGAGGTCTTTATTCGACTTGCGAAGGCGAATCACGTCCACGCTTGAACGAGGGAAAGATGCGGAGAGAGGGCTGAGGGGAAGAGATATCGTCTCGTAACAAATATGTATCTCCCTTCGTTCACCTTAATACTGCGTGTAACCACGTGTGCTCTTCTGCGCAAACATATAACGCGTAAACAGACTAAAAGAGAGATACGAAAAAAGAGTATGAGGGAAACTGCCTTTATATGTATATAGGAATACGTATATATATATGTATGTGTGTGTATGTATATAATACGTATTCCTATACAAACATCATTTATTCATTTATACGTGTATATATTTAAATAACATGTATGTATGTATAAATACACGTATAGATTACTATTTACATCTTCCCGATTGTGTTGTTATACTCACACACACACACCAACGTATTTTTATATACATATTTAATTTATATATTATATATCAAGTTTGTATATATCTACGCGTGCAGATTCGTAGGATTCGCATACACGTGGACACTGGTATGAACAATCTTAGTAAAAGTACACGCGTATTTCTATAAAACCATAATTTATATGTTTTTATATATAAAATACGTGTACGCGAATATACGGATAAAATATATATATAGATGGTACGAAAAGGTGGAAGAGAGGATGGAAAGGATGTTCAATGATGTGGCACACTCTCCGAGCACGACGACAACGACGAAGACGACGACGAAGACGACGACGACAACTAACATAAGACGAGCAATCGTTACCAATACCAAGACGTGTGTCCTTACGGATCCTACTACCTTTTGCCGACGGCAGCTCTAACTAACTAGCGTACACGTTCCCGTAGAACCGACCAACACGTCGTTTCTTCGTACGATCTACCCTAGCAATGTACGTGAATCGCTTTCGAGCTGCTTCTTTTTTTTCTTCTTCTTCTCCTTCTTCTTCTTCTTCTACTTCTTCTTCTATTTTTTTTCTTTCTGGCAACGGTCGTAAATTATTTCTTACTTTTTTTTCTTCTTCTACTTTGAAATATCATAATTTCTAAATACGTCGGATAAATTTATGTACATAAATTTAACGAGTTAATTAAAAAAAAAAAAAAAGAAAAAGAGAAAAAATGATGAAAATTGATGAGAACTTATTAATTATTATTCTATACTATATTATTAAAGATAAGAAACGATATTAATCATTGTTACGAAATAGTACTTACGATTTTACGAAATCTCTTACATCCATCAAATGGACGTAGAAAATCCTTTAATCCGTGTGTCTAATTATTAACTACTTTTCGATGAATAAGATAAAACCAGAGATTAAGGGGGAGTATTTTGATCAATTCCAAAAACGTCTCGAAGCCATTGCTAGAAGGTAGAAAAGAAGTGGACTCCCTAACAAAGGGACGTCTGCTCGGCAGAGTCCCTGAGAGCGCGGGTGCGCGCATGCGTGCGCGTCCTCGTGATTACGTTCGTGTTCCTTCGGGCATCCTCGTGTCCGAGTATTTTTCCCGAGGGGCCTTTAAGAAGGATTAAGGGTATGAACACGTGACGTTCTCGAGGTCCGAACAGAACCACTATCTCTCTTTCTTTCTTTCTTTCTTCAAGAGTTCAAGAGTTAAAGGTCAGAGAGAACAAAAATTAAAAGAAGAAAAAAAGCAGAAAAAGTCTGGAAAAGGTCCTAATCTCGTAGATAAGAAAAAAGAAAATTAATAAATAAAAATATATCGAATATACAATATAAACAAACAATTTTTTGGAAGGGAAATAAATAGAAAAGATAACCGGATGCGATTAGGATCGGACTCGAATATTTCATTTTTCTAACGAATAGTTTTTTTTTTCTTGTCTTTCCGTTGGCTAGTGTAATTCTAGTAATTTCCAAAAGAGTTTCTCTAACTTGGCAAGAAGTATCATATATACGGAGAAATAATCTCGTATTCGTGTCACGAAGCCTTTTTCGATGCTTTGGCTCTCTTCGTGGAAGGTCCAGCGATGATATTCAGTAGCTTCGAATAGGGCCGACGAGCAAACGGTCGACTGACGGTCTCTATTATACCAAAAGGATCGAGCCACAAAAAGTCGATACGTCACCTACTTCATCTCTCTAACAACGAGAGACTCTATTCTCTCTTCTTTTCTTCCTTTCTTCTTTTTCCTTTCTTTCATTTCTTTTATATCTTTTTTTATTGTATCGCATCGAAAGCATCGAAGCTCTCTTCTATGAGATCCTAAAATTCCTCTAATCGTAAAACCAAATTTTCTAACAAAATCGAATATTTGCTCGATACTTTTCTTTCTTATCGTCTTAAAAGAAATTATTTCCATCTTTTTCTTATTTTCTTCGTTATTTCAGCAGAACAAAAATATATAGAAATCGATCTTAGTTAGGTGGATCTGTTGAGTTATTTCGTTGCAAAGGTTCTTATCGTGTTCTGTCAACGAAGAAACCCCTTACGTTAGGTACGTTACATACTACATTCCCGTAGGAGCATCAAAGATCTCTCGAATACCCCGAAAGCTTCGAGTATAAGAGGTACTTACATACTAGAGAGAGAGAAAGGCAGAAATGGATGAGAAAGGAGCCAACCACGAGATGTGTGACAGAGAAAAAAGAGGAGAAAGAGGAAAGGAAGGATGAAGATAGGGTAGAAAAAAGAGAGACTAACTCCGACTTACTTGTGTGTTGTAAAGAGACAGAAAATATCGAAGGCAATAGGAGTAAAAGAAGGAAAAAAGAGAGAGAGAGAAGAGAGAGAAGAAGACGGACAGAGAAATCCTCAAGCTGCTTACACGTGGCGACAGTCGCGATGTATTCACGCGTACGCAACGTATTTATAGCGGCGGGCACATATTGTCGAACGAAAACGTCTGAAAGAAAATGAGAGAAAAGAGAAAGAACGAGTGAGATGGAGTAGGAAAGTAAAGGAAAGGAAAGGAAAGGAAAGTAAAGTAAAGGAAAGGAAAGGAGAAGGAAGGAAAGTATTTTTAAAGATCTTTTAGGGTAAAAAGAGAAATTTCTTCTAGCTAAACGATAACTGTCAGCTCATAAATGTCACTTAATCTTTTCAGTGAAACGTGTCAATTATAAGGAAAGAACGTTATGGCTAATCCGAAGTACCACCTATATATCGAGCAATCCAATAGCCTATTGTTCCAACGAATATGAAAATCTTCGCGTAGAACAAATTTGGGAAAATCTCTATTGAATATCTCCAGATCGTTTAAAACCCGTCTATTATAAATTTGGTCGATAAAAAAGAAGAAGAAAAAAATAAAATAAAATCATAGGAAGTCCAAGTTAAAAGAGTATAAGAAGGAAATTCATCAAAAGTCACAATGGCGCGCAAATAGTCGTTTTCATACTCTGAAAGCATGCATATGTACCTTTACTCCTTACACAGCTTTTTGGTATTGGCAAGTTGTCGATTGTTTGGCAAACAAACGAAGCCGACGCTATGTGCTTCCTCGTTGACAGCCTCGCACACGCCTCGGTTTTCGTTCCTCGCTCTTTCTGTCTCTCTCTCTCTCTCTCCCTTTCTCCGTCTACCTAAACCTTGTTCCTACACCCTCCCCTCTTCGCTTGAAATTGCTGGACCAACAAAATAATTATATTGTCGCGCATAATTGTTCGCCACGACGTCGAGTCGATTTAGGTATGGTCGAACGAGCCCTTTCGTGCCGGAAACGGGCTTTTGCACCGCCTCCTTACTGACTTAGAGAGCGACAAAGACGAACAACAGGGAATGAGGAGAGAGAACACCAGAGCAAGAGAGAGAGAGAAAGCGCGAAAGAGTTTTAACGAGACGACTTCGTTCACCGTTTGAATCCAATCGGTTTAGGTTGGGGGTATACTCTTCGAAATTCCTCTCCCCTATTACGATCATTTTCTCTTGACGATATAATCGACGTTAACCTCCCCTCCTTCCTTTCGATAAACTCTTTTCTTCGTGTTGGGCAGAGGTGTAGGCGCGTTGAAACAAAGAAACCGGAGAGCCCGCAAGAGAGAGAGAGAGAAAGCGCGAAAGAGTTTAACGAGACGACTTCGTTCACCGTTTGAATCCAATCGTTTAGGTTAGGGTTATACTCTTTCGAAATTCTCTCCCCTATTACGATTCATTTTTCTCTTGACGATATTAATCGACGTTAACCTCCCCTCCTTCCTTCGAAACTCTTTTCTTCTGTTGCGCAAGGTGTAGGCTTCGTTGAAACAAAGCAAACCGGCACACGCCCCCATTTCCTCGCGATCTAACACGATTATTCCTCGGCATCATGAAAACCCACCGAAAGCAATGCCCCGAACAAAAGTTTAAAAAACGCGATCCCTTTCTTTCTTTCTTTCTTTCTTTCTTTCTTCCTTTTTACTTGTTTTTTTTTTCTCTCTCTCTCTCTTTTTTTTAAGAGCTTCTCTCCCTTTGAAGAGCTCGAAGGAGGTGGAGGAGAAGAAGAAGGCGAGAAAGAATTGACGATTGGTCCACGCGCGCCATTTCGCTTCGGCGATGCGTGAAAATCGCCAGATAATGGCGGACTCTCTTTCACTCTTTCTACAAAACCCTTCCTCTCTCTCTCTCTCTTTTTCTGACGATACACACATTTGATTATTCTTCGCTAAACGATCGTAGGTATTATTTACAACTGCTCTTTGTTTTTAATTCGCCGATAGATTTTATTGAAAATAATTCCCGAACCGCACGTTTATTTTTCCACGTGGTTGCATTACCTTTTGTGAAAAGGTGCTACGTAAACGTAATCCTTCTTTTCTCGATTAAATATCCTATAAATCTTCCTGCAGAGCAAGCTCGTTTGATCCTTTTCCTTGTTTGCATACATGATTTCCGTGCACGCGGGAGATCGGAAATCGACGGTTGACGAGTCCTTTTTTTTTTTTCTTTTTATTTAAGGCTTCACTATGATCGAGTTAACCGTTGTTCAATCGAATTTTATTTCTGGCACACGTTCGTCATTTTCATAAGTCAATATGTTTACCATATATTTTTATATCGTAATAACGTAATATGATATAAGAAATTGATGTAAACGTATATAACAAAATTTGATTATAGAAAATAATCCAACAGAAATCGCAAAAGCATTTTTGCCTCGACGATTCTTTTTTAGCTACTGGCTTGAAATGCTAAAAAGACTATAAGACGTTGTAGCTATTTCGATACCTTCGACTATTCTTACTGAGACGTAACCTCGCATCCATAGAAAGCCACGCGTGTCTTTGGCCAGCAGATGTTGGAACGATTAATTCGAAATCGATGAATAATAATAATATAATAATAATGATGATAATAATTTTTTACAAGCAAATCATTTCAATTGGAAATCGAAAACGATTTTATAAAAATGTTCCGTTATAAATGTTAATCGCAAAATTATCTATGCAATATTTAAATTTATATATTATAGCTGCGAGTATAGTTAATTAGGCCAACTAATTCAAACAACTAATATAAATATAAAAACAAAGAAGAAAATATATTTTAATTGTACCTTATGTTTGATTTCTATGTTATAAATCCCTTGCAATAAGCTAATTGTAAGCTTGCGAAGGAATGGATCCACGTTCGCGAAATATTCTCGTGAGAATGTAAAATGTTGTATAGGGTAATGTTATGAGAAGACGAACGGACAGGATTCACGGACGAACGTGTGAACGGCGCTCGGAGTTTCTGGTCGAAGACTATATTTAAAAGTAATGGAGTACGAACCAATGAGAGATGCTCGAGCCAGAAACGCATTTCCAGAGAACTAACTGGTGACACGTTTATGAAACTCGTGTACACAAATTCGAACCCAACAGATCACATGCTTCCGATATGTCGAATTACTTCATTCTTCGACTTTAACGTTCCTCTCTTAGTTACAATTTTTGTTTTTATACTTGGAACTATTCATTTTGAAGATTAAAATATCAAATTAACCCTTTGCACTCGAGGCCTTTTTCGCTTGCGCGAACCAGCAACTCGAGACGATTTCGGCCAAATTAAGTAGACATTTTACAGGTACTTTAAAAACATTTATAAACAAACAAGCGTATAGAAATAATAAAATATCATCAGTTTATTCATTCATATGTCGAAAAAAACAAACTTTGATAAATACTACACTCTGTAATTAGTTTTGGTTGAGTTTGGCGCCGTATCGGCGCCGTTCAAGTGCAAAGGGTTAATAATTCCATATTTATATCGATATTTAATATTTCGATCAGTATAAAATGTTTTCATCGAATATAAGATATTTGTAGAAAAATCTTAGAGAAATCATTCGTTTTACGGACAAACAAAGAAGAAAGGAAAGGGAAACAAAGTGGTTTGATTGGGTATAGATGAAAGACAAGAGAATTCTTCGTGTACGGAAAAATACGTTAGAGAGTGAGCATGTAATCAGTAAGATTTCTAGTTTAGTAAAGATAATTAGGGGTTGTCCATCGATCATGAGAGCATGCTTTGCCCCGACGAAGAGCCGAGGGAAGGACGGTACTAACCTGTCCCGTCAGAATTAAGAGATCCGCTTCTCTCGCTCGTTGTTGTTTCTTCATCGTCTTTTCGATTCTCTCGATCCCTTCCCTTCCGAAGAATATAATCTCCGTTATTTCTTCTTCTCGTATACGAGAAATCATTTTATTTTTCGATGAAATATAAGCTCGAGTCAAAATAATTTACAAATTAATTATCTTATCGTATTATAAGACAAAAAAAAAGATAAAATGGTAAACGTATTTTTACCATATATACAGTGACTCACGAAAGTATTTCGACACTTATCATGAAATATTTTATTAATTATAATAAGTATATTATACAACACTTATACACCGACATATTATTAACATTGAACAGAGAAGAGTATGACTTTTTAGGTTATATAGGTAAAGTTTCGAGCAAATCAAGAAATATATAAACAATAGTTATGATTTACTTCAAAATACTCGAAGTATGAAGTTCCATATCATCAAGTGTTACAGAAAAGTTAGTAAAAAATATGTATAATCGTTTACAAGATGTTATTCGTGCCTAAGGTGGTCCTACTAAATATTAAAGACTTCAAAGTGTTTTCTCTGTTCAAATATTTCTGTAGCTTCAACAATCTTTACGTTTGTAAGAAATGAATCATAATTATTGTATATGTGCCCATAATTGTGTATAATATATTTCTATACAATATTGAATTCTATATAATATTGAAATAACAAACACTATCTTACGTTTTATTTTTAATAATATCGTGAAAATTACATTGAATTAATTTAGTTTAAAATAACGTGGTAAGAAATAACTAATAAACTTATTTTTTTTAATCTTAACTTAGACCACTTTCATCGGTTAATCTCTTCCATCAACACATTGATTATTTCAACCAATCCATATCCTCCATTAAATTTTGTCTAAATTCACTATAGAATTGTATAATATAACTTAATTATTTTTATATATACTTATTGTAATTGACTGTAAATTTTATTTAATTCATCATAAGTTCCTTGTAAATATCTTTATACATTCTTTTTTATTTATTGTATAAATTGCAATGTATATATATTATTTTTTTTATATTTATATTTATATTATTTATATTTATTTATTTATCAATCTTTATTTCTTGTTATTTTCTTTTTATTGTATTTTTTTTCTTCTTTTTCTCTTTTTTATGTAACAATGGATTTACCCCGTCAATGCACAAACAAACGAATAAACAAATAATAATAATTATAGGTACATATATATTTTGATTTGCTTGAAACTTTACCAATATGATCTAAAGAGTCATACCACCATCCAATGTTAATAACATTTCCGTAAGTGTCGTATAATATAATTATTATAAATAATCAAATATTTCATGGCAAGTGTTTCAAATACTTTAGTGAGTCACTGTGTGCATATTTAAATATTCTTTTATTTTATACGAAATAAAAATACTTTGACGAGATCTTTTTACGGATTTGAAATGGAAGAAGTAAGAAGAAGAGTCTCGGAGTTTTAGCGAAGTAAACGCAGCTGCCATCGAAGAACGCCGATAGACGGCGACGTAACCGCGGGCTTCTGCGATTCCGTTGTCCATGAGAGAGAGAAAGAGAGAGAAAGAGAGAAAAAGAGAGAAAAAGAGAGAGAGTAGGCAGCCTTTAACAACCAGTAATTTTACGGCCTAGCCAGTCGGAGCCGTAAAATCTGAACGCGAGCAAACAACTCGTCTCTTGGTCTCTTTTCCTGATAGTCCTGTTCAACATATTCGATAAAATCTGTCCTGCCATGGTGGAACTTGACGTATGACAAGAGACGCTAAACTTCCTTCTTTGAACTATTGTCTCTCTCGTTCGTTGAAACATGACTGTTTTAAGACCTTACAAAGGTGAACGTATCATCCCTCGAAAAGAATCACTTTATTGTTTGCTTTGACGAACGTCTGCAAAACCTTTTATTTCTTATCGAGTTTAATCGTCTCTTACTGCGGATTTGATCATTTTTGAAACATGTTACAAGTGATACTATATTAATACACAAATGTGTACATTTCTTATTTATTTATTCATTTATTTACGGGATAAACTCATTAATACAAAATGTTTACAAAAGAGGTTAGGTAAAGAAAGAAAACAAATAAAGATAATTAGAGAAAATTTAGACAATATTTGACAGAGGATAAAGAGACTGATTAAACAAATTTATGTCCCGATAAAAATAATTTACAGATTGAAACATTCTATTAATAGAGTTAAAGTAGCCATAAGAGGTATGATGACCTATTATATGTAACAGATCATGATTCCTAAGATTTTTATATAAAACATTGAGATAAAAAAGTCGAATAATATCTGGAAAATTGATAAAACCTCTAAAAATGTTGCGAACGAACAGTGTGTCTGATATCATATTTCTCTTATTCAACTTAGACATGTATTCATATACCTAATTGAAAATATCATCGTAGTTGTGACAAATGAATTAGGTTGGTTACTATGCGTTGCTTCAAGCTTAGAAATAGATGTTAAACTTTTTCAATGAACATAATATGAGATTGAATTGATACCGTTGTAATTAAATTGATCTCTCGACAAATGAAACGAGTAAACGAATGCCTTGAGTTGAATCTTGATGATAAACGCGTTGCTGGTAAATCCGACATTTCTCTAACAAGAAAAGATCGATTCTAATTGTAAGAAGACCAATAAAGATGGATAATAGTAATCTCTGTTGGACGAATGCGATGACTTTCACGCTTGTTCTTTCGCGCTTGAGAACAAGCTAAGGTTTGGGTCCGTCGCTATGGTGTACAGGCGGCTTACCGTGCTATGCGTCATTATCGGACAACGAACGCAATGAAACGAGAGAACTGGTTCTCCGCGTTATGTCCGTCGGTCCTTTCGTATGTCCGTAAGGATTCGCCATTGCCCTTTCAAGTGGTTCCTCCGTTACGCGACCAAACCAACTCTTCCCTTCCTACTTCTCCCAGCCCTTTTTCAAACGATTCTTTTGTATTCGATAACTCTCTAACTCTTGCTTTGGAACAGCACGCACACACACACGTTCATACACGGACACACACACTTAGAAAACGCATCCAGTTCGGCTTTGCGTGCTAACTAATTTCTGCAATCTAATCATCCCCCTTTTTCGACGCACGCAGAGCTCGTTAATTAATATCAAGTAAGTAATTATTACACAAATTACACGATCGATTAATTATTATTGAAATGAAACTCATGCGAGAGTTTCTCTCTTGTGCGTATTTATATACCCCGATGAGGGAGTATGAAAGAGTATCAAGTCGGAATTATTAGTTTTGCTGAGAGAGAGAGAGAGAGAAGAAGAAGAAGAAGCACTATAACATTCAATATTTCAAGTGTTATATACATAAGATCAAGTGTTAGATTTTGGACATGAAAGTTGAAATAACATGTGTCTCATCTCATTAGACTTACAAAATATACATACCATAAGCATAAGATAACAATGTAGAATATATTAGCGTATTTAATCCGTTTTGATGAAAATTTCATTTCTATTTCTTTTGCTTGCCAATCCAAAGATAGATTTACCTTTAAATAAGCGACGAAGTTGAAACGTTCCAATCGATCAAACGTGACGGTAATTTTTTCGTTTAACCTTTTTTTTCTTTTTTTTTATCGATCCTTAGCAATCGTCGCGGGGTCGTTTAAAAACGATCATCCTCTTTCGTGAATTCTGTCGAAATAATACGTCGAAAATAATAAGTCGTACGACTAGACGTTGAAAAGCTTCACGTATGGGTACTCTTGGATTCTACGAAAGAACTTTTTGGACGAGCAGTCATCTCCATGACAATAATAAAGATATTTCTCGAGCGTGTTCTTTTCTCTCTCTCTCTTTTTCTCACATATACACGCATACACACATACAGATACAGAGACACAGAGAAACATTCTCTCCATTCCTCTCTTTCTCCCACTCGGTTCATCCGGTTGAATTCGAAAAACCGACGAGACGAGTTGTTCTTCCCTTTAACCAAAAGAGTAGAGAAGGTATTTCTCGAGCCCGGTTCCCGGCGAGAATAGGAATTAGGTATTTCGTGAGTTCGAACGACTCAAGAGAGAGAGTGCTTCGTCCTCCGAGTGAAACACCGCGGGAGGAAGAAGGATCAGAATAAGAAGAAAAGAAAAAAGGAAAACGAAGGAGAAGCGTTGAATGGTGAGGACGGCTCGAGGAGGGGTGTAGGATCCTTACGATATCGGTCTACGTATACCTGCGAGAATCGAAGGGTCGAGAGGAAGAGGAAAGGGCATTTTTCTCTACTCTACCGAGCAGTGAAACTGCTCCGAGAAGAAATCCAACCGTTTGGAAAATGTAACCTCAATTTTTCTCCCTTACAATTTCTGCTAACAACATTCTCTCCGTTTTCTTTTTTTCTTTAGTATTTTCTCTTTCTTTCTTTCTTAAATAATTGTAATTTAATTTTAAAAAATCAAAACTCACCCTTGATTACATTTCGACGTTAACCCCTTATTTTTCGTCAGATCAAAACTTCGAGTTGAGATGCGTTGAAAAATACGAATCCAAGTTAATAAAAATCGGACAATTGTGCGTACGAACAAACGTGAAACGTAGAGTGAGATACTTTACGATCGTAAGATCGACGATGAACATCCGGTAAAGGCAAGATCGGGATCATCTACGATAGCGTACACGTGGCGTAAGATCCAACAACGCCAGACGTCTTCATCTTCAACGTTCGCAACAAGCCTGCGATGATAGTCTCTCTCTCTCTCTCTCTCTCTCACTCTCTCTCTCTCGGTCTGGTGCTTTCGTTCTCTCTCTGGGACTCTCCCCTCTCCTTGCTTCCTCTCTACCCTTCGAATCGGCTCTCTCTTTCTGTTCCTTCGCTCGCACAACTCACGTCCGGGCAATCAGGTATGATTGGACCGATCCACGCTTTCGCACTAACCACTTTATCAAAGCGCTTCTTCTAAATAAACCTGCATTTGATTATACCCCGTGTTGCCTTGTCGTTATCATCACTTATACCTCCTCCTTCCTTTCTTATCGGGTCCTTCTTCAAGAGGAAAATTGCGAACAAGACGATTCTCCCAATAAGTATTTCCAGACTTTTCTTTCTTTTTATTTCTCTCTCTCTCTCTCTCTCTTTCTTTCTCTCTCACATACACACACACACGTCTCTATTACAATCGACAACGTATGCGTGTCTTTATCCAACCGAAGTATATTCCTCGATTCTGTAAACTGTCAGTTGAGGCAGGTAGCAATGTAATAACTTGACGTCACTTAAGATACACAAGATATGGGATCCTCGAAGCTCTCATCAAATATTTCCAAAAAAAAAAGGAAAAACAAAGAAGAATCCTCCTTTTTATTCTAAAGAGATTCTATCACTTTTATCGTCAAACGAAATCACCAATAAAATAATAATCGAATTTTTTAAACTGGACAATAACAACGATAACAAAATAGAGAGAGAGAGAGAGAGAGAGAGAATAGTTTGATGTCTCAGAAGATTTCTTCAAGGACAACGACGAAGAGGAAATTTAGAGATAGAAGAAAGATATTCACGTCAGAGAAAATGAGAGTAAGAGTAAGAGAGAGAGATAGAAAGATCAGTTTTATTCCGGGCTACGAAAGTGTTCTCTCGGTCGTCGTCGTCTTCGTAGTCGTCGTCTTCGTCGTAGTCGTCGTCGTAGGACAATAATACCAGCCGGTGGTGGATCGAAATAGTGTTCGTAGTGCTGGCTTGAAGCGCGTCGGAACACAACTGAAGCGGTAGGACCACCCAGTCGGTTGAAGGGGCCCCTGCCCGCGCCGGATACAGTTCCACGACTATGCCGTGCAACCTCTCCCACTACCGTCTTCTTCTGCTCCATCGCCTCTACGCTATACTCCCTGATTGAGCTGGACTCTAGCAGGTGCCTCAATGTCTTACTCCGGGGATGGAAGATTGGTTTGGCAAGCATGGAAGCAAGCAAGAGGATGGGAAAGGAAGGGAACGGGAAGGGAACGAGCAGTCGGGACCTTCCGCACACGGACCTACGAATCCCGGACGATGAAAAAGAAGAAGTAGGAACTACTTGGTAGGAAGGAAGGAATGAAGAAACGAACGAATGGAAACTATTTGCCCATCCCTCCCCACCCCTATACTCATTCCACCAATGGTAACTTTGTTATAACAGAAGTAGGATATGTATATGTGTTAGAATTGGATGTGGTGAGTTATTAATATTTATACAATTGTAATAGAGTCTTTAACATATTTTCTATTGATACAGGATAGATTATTAATTATTCATTATTTTAATTATTTAATTTTCTGATTGTAAGTATGTGTGTGCATATGAGTTGGAGATAAACAAATAATTTTATTACATCGGCAATGGCAAAGAAAATAATTTGAATCTGAACTTCACTCCACCCATGTGTATTTTTTCTTGAATTTCTTTTTTTTTTTCTAAGTTAAACTGTAAAAAATGTATTTTTTCATCTAACACGAAACGAACTGGTATAGGAGGTTAGGTTCGCTTCGTTTTCTTGGAAATGGTTTAGTATTGGGTCTTATTGCTTGCACAGTGAATGAATTGTCCTAATGGACTCGTACACTTGTGTAGAATTTAAAAAATATCGCTGCTTTTATGGTATAATGGAGAAGCCCTTGCGAATGCAAATAAAATTGAAATGTCCATCCGATAAACTGGAAACCTCATTGATGTTGAGATTAAACCGCAAAAGTCTTGTCAATCTCTTCGAAGCGAATTTTTCACGAGCCAACGTGTTCTCAAAGATATGATCAAAAAATATATTGGACTCGTGGATTCGAAATGACGGTAAGACACGACATCTGTAGATGCATAAACCAAAACATGCCGCGTGTCGTATTCGTCGAGTTAACGGCCAACCTTTCCTCGTGGCACCTACAAAATTATGAATTTTATTCCCATACTTGTAAGATATCGACCTAACCGATTTGTTGTAAAATAAAGAAAGCAATAAACTTAAGAAGTATTTAACTGTAAAACGCGTACGAATGATATTACTTCTTTTAATATTTTTTTCTTTATACAAAACTACATTTTTGTGTTGCCGCAATAAGAATCTCGAAAGAAAATTTCTTTCAGTTTCGTATAATCGCGAGGTTGCGTCAGGTTTCTGTATAATTTGGCCCAATTGGTCTACAGAATCCGGTCCCTTATCTTGAAATTTATCATACGATCGAGATTTGCGAGAACATCGAGCATTGCGAGAACTTCAAACTTTTTCCATTATTCGGGAGCAAATGGTTCGCGAAAAGCTTACACCTGTCGCGAATAAACAGACCGACTATCGTACCACGCCGTTAATCACCCACCTTTAAGCACCGTCATTAAGCGGCACGACGCGTTTCATCGCGACGATGCCTTCTTTAATGACTGTCGTTAAGTATGCATGAGCTTTATTAAAGCATTCGTTGCAATGGTATCAATTAACCATTACCAAAAACCACAACTCTTCGATACATTTACAATTTGCGTGCGACAAAGCAAAGAACATTTATTTTCTTTCGATTGAAATTTCATGAAAATAATATTCACAGATTTCTACTGGTTTTAACGTTGTCCTGAAAATTTCATTTCTTTTAATTGTTTTTGTACGATATACGACAATGAGTTAGAATAGTATTCGTACTAGTTTGTAACTGTAAATTTTAAATTATTAATATTTGGTTATAATGGAAAGTTTACAAATTCTTATATACAGAGAGAAACTTATTTTAGAATTATTCAATTTCAAAACATTTTATCTTGAATTGTAATTAATAGTGACACGAGATTAAAACATTTTTTACTCTTCTGTATAAGTACTATAAACCTTTAACATAACGCATCTATTTTTCTTTTTACCATCCCGTATAACTTTTAATATTAATATATAATGTATAATTATATTATATATTAAATATATATTTATTATATTTAATTAATTTATTAATAGTGACACGAGATTAAAACATTTTTTCTGTATAAGTACTATAAACTTTTAAAAGTACTATAAACCTTTAAAATAACACACTTATTTTTCTTTTTATCATCCCGTATATGTTTCTGTATAAAATAATTTATAAACATTTCACTACAAGTAAACATTAATTGTTTCAAATCGAAAGATATTTAAATACATTTATCTTTCATTCAAATATAATACTATACATTTATTTTATTTTCGTGTAAAAAAATCTAAATGGAGATTAAGAGGCATTATTGTTTTACGTCGAACGATATTCATCTCGCATTTTAGTTGAATCCGAAAGTATCTATAATTTACGTTCGGTTGAAAACTCCAATTGAGAGTCTAAACTCACGGCGGCACGCAAAGTTCACTTGGAATCTCTTCTTACAACTCTCGTAGGTCTGAGAAGACGCAAGATCTGGCCGTGAACTGGCTGGATCCCATGATCGATGATACTTTGGCTTAACCCCTCCAGACTGGGCCGAACCCATGGACCATCTTCGTGCCTCCGGCACGCGGTCCATGTTCTCTCTCTTTTTCTTGGTTAGCTACAAGTCGTCGTCTCATCCTTTTTCGTTGCATGCTCACGTGAAAACACATATATACACATACATACACATATATATTTTATCGGGTCGTACTTGTGACTCTACACCATGAATAACGACTCGCAGGAAGAGGAAAGGAGTAATTCAACGTTTAAAAGCTTACCTATGATTTAACCGTTCTCTCATCTATTAACAATAATATGATAAAACGATTAATAATTTAAGAAAAGTATTAGAAAAAAGTGTAGAGTAAAATTGTAGTTGATTGGTCTTTTTGTTACGCGAAATGTTTCGTGGTTCTAATAAGATGTGGATGGGAGTTTCAAGATCGTGATGAGATCGAAGGGCTTATTATGGTGTATGAGAGAGTAAGGGAGAAAAGGGGAGGAAGAGAGAAGGCTTGAATTAACGTAAAAGAAAGCGAGAGATGATCGAGAGGAGGAGAAGGAAGAAGAAGAAGAAGAAGAAGAAGAAAAGGAAAGAAAAGGAAGGGAAAAAAAGAAAGAAGGAAAGAAAGAAAGAAAGAAAGAAAGAAAGAAAAGAACGTAGATGCGGACAGGTAGAGTAAAGGCAGAGAGACGAGAGTGAGAGATTTGAGAGTAAAAGAGGCAGATATAAGGGGGGTACGAAGCCCGCAGAGGATAATTGAGTTATTACTACAATTGTAGACCACCTTGGAGGCCTGGCGGAACGACTGTAACAGGTTCTGAAAATGGCATTCGCATCTGCCTACGATTCTCCGGCTCTTTAGCGATAAAGGATTATCGTTGGATATATACAAGCACACGATATATCCTCTTTTTGCGGTTAGTACTATATGCAGGTATGTTGTATATATGTGTTTAAAGAAGCAAAGAAGTAAAATCCAAAAAAATAAATCAAAACAGAGAAAAAGAAAGGAAGGAAAAAAGAAAAAAAGAAGGATACACTCGAAGAAGTTTGGGACATTTCGATTATATATTTAATAATATTTCAAGATAATTAATATTGATTTACGAATGATTCTACCGAATAGATAGAGAGAGAGAGAAATCATCGATGAATACTTAATCGATCGTAAAAAAGAAAAATAAAAAAGTAAATGTCAAAAGGCGAAGAAAGAGAGAGAGAGAGAGAAAAAATGTTGAAAAAGATAGAAAGAGAGACGGGTGTTTCAAGAGTTTTTGATTTATCGTAAAAATTTGTTGCGGAGTCCTGCCGGTAGCAAAGAATCTTCTTTTCTCTCGCATTATTTAAAACCGGTTGATAATTAGTTCGGTAGGTAGGTACTGGTCGGCGAGCTGGTCAGCCAAACTCGACTAGCCTAAGGAAGGCGAACGATTCCAAGAATCGGTAAGGATCCACCACCACTACCTTGGCTCGTATACACTCGTCGTCTTTTCAACCGTGAGTCCCGGAGCAAATTAAGTCGTTATTTCAGCAGATGGTCAATTTTCTCCGATTCGGCACGTGATTCGTGAACGACCGAAGGCATCTTTTCGTCCGATATCACGCAGAACGTCAATAATCGATTGTGATTATTTTATATACATATCTATATCCGTTCTCAAATCATCACGAACAAATATCTCGAAAAGATTTAGTCAAAATTGTCAAATTTATTTGTTCAACTAACAACAAATAAATGTCATCTATCTTACGATAATTTTTTAATTGTAACATCAAAATCGTATACATTAATAAAGCAAATCTCTGACGCAAACAATGACATCACATATTCGAAATAATGAAACGAATCGGATCGTCGTCATCGGGAATGATTAATTAAACTTAGGGGATCAATTTTCTGGTTCGATCATTGGGTATATTTGTCAGACGAGCGACTTTCTCGTCCCGAAGGTGCTTGTTTTTATGGTCTTGGCGAAAGCATCGAAGCGTTAAAGAATCAGCGCCTTGGTAAACGCATTAAGCAAAGCCGTGAATCCGTGCTACGATACAAACACTCACGCACACGCGTGCTTGTTCAGCTTGCTCAGCTTGCTTGCTTGCTTGCTTGCTTGCTTCTGCACGAACTTGCTTCCATCTTTCTCATTCTTTCCTTCACATTACTTTTTTTCTCTATCCTCTTTATATTCTCTTTTCTCTATCTATCTTTTTCTTTCGTATGCAACATCGAAGCAACCCTTTAACCCCCCTTCCCCTGCCCCGTTCCACCCCTACCGCTTCTTCCTCTCTTCATCCGGTTTTGGTCTGAGCGGAGACTCTCAGCCTCCTGAAAAACAGCCGTGTCTTGGCTGCATGCGCTTCTAATCCCGAAAACCTACACCCCATGCAAATTGCGAGAGCGCGTAGATCGTAATCTCTTTCTTTCTTTCTTTCTTTATTTATTTATTATTTCTCTCTCTCTCTCGTTCTCCTTCTTATGGTGATCCGAAAAAAAACTTCGTTGCCACTTCGCGTGAAATAAAGGTGCGACTAGGAATCTTCGTTAAATTAATCTAATTGTAAATAAAACTAAGAAGAGAAAGATGGAAACGTTAATCGACTAATCGATTATAACCGATCGAATAATCCTAATTTTCCTCAATGATCGAAACAACGTATTTGCCGCGTTAATTACAAATTTTATCTAATAAGATGATCCCAAATGAATTTAGAGATACGAATGTTTGGTAAGAAGATAATACAACGAAAAAGAAGAATAAGAAGAAGAAAAGAAAGAAGAAAACTGCAAATTGTCGTCGGTAATAAGAAAAAAAAAAAAGAAAAAAATCAGTGGATAAAAATCGTTGAGTATAATTAATAACTGGAAAGGTTGTAACAACGACTTAACCATCGGGCCCATGGGAGTCTATTGTCTTTATTTTGTGTTCGTGGAACCGCCCGGCATGTGGTAACATATTTTGAAGCTTCTTATATGTACGCTCGCGCGTATGGGAATCTACGTGCACGAACGAGCACACAAACGCACACATACACACAGAACACACACATTAATATACATATATATGTAGGTATAAACTGGATAGCATAGAATTTCCTCTAGGTATGTGTCTACAAAGGCGATCGCGAATGTGTTCATCCAAGAAGGTTTCTCCTGTGTGGTTGTTACACATTCGGAAAGCTTATAAAGTACACACCGTTCTAGAACGGAGGCGAAGGTACGAGATCCGCCGAGGAAGCGGATAAAGGGGGCGTCAAGGAAGCTGCAGTGGGGGAGAGATAAAAGAGATGAGAAGAATACAGAAGAGGGCATGTAAAGCGCTTCGAGAATATACACGGTGATCCGTTGGTTAATTCTACAAGTTTGCATCCAATTTACTTAAAAAACAAACCTACGAGGAGATCCATGCTACTTGTTTCTTTTTTTTATATTTTATACAATCAGAAATATTTGATAATTACAATATTATTTATATTGGTATAGGGTAATTATATTATTCTAACAATAAAAGTAGCTTATGTATAAAAAAAGACACATTAAAATTCATAATATTATAAATATATATATATATATATATATATGAATTTAGAAATATTGAAACGGAGGATCATTTTTTTTGGGAACTATAAACTATATTAATGAAATAATTAATTGAGCGATAAAATTTATATGTGTAGTGTAATCAATAAAAGTGGAATGATTCACCCAGTATAAAGTCAGAACGTATGGAGGTATACACAAGGCCTAGTAAGTTACACCTCCCGCCCTTATCTGTGAAGATCACTCGGGCACACTTGGTTACTCGGATACCCCAGCCTCCCTTTTTTTCTTTTATTTTCTCTCTCTCTCTCTCCCACCCTCTCCCTCTCTGTTTCTTTTTTTTCTTTCTCTTTCTCGCTTTCTACCTCTTCGAATAACTTTACTACCAGTTTCTTGCTGTCCCGTGCCAGCCACTAAACTTTCGGGACAGTGTGCATCTCCCACGCCTCCCAGCACCCCTTTTCTATCTTCCGAACAAACCGACCTACGACTTTTGCCGTATAGGGATAAGAACACATGTGGGTGTAGAAAGAGAAAGAGAAAGAAAGAGAGAGAGAGATGAGTATTATAGAAAAGTAGATCATCGCGCGTTGTTGGAAGAGCCAAGTTAGCAAAAGGCACGTTCGAAAAAAAGGAAAATAAAATAAACGAAAAAAGGGTAATAAAGATCTTTACCGATCGTATAATCCTTAACTTATATTTTGCCAAGAACACCGGCACACACTGGCGGACATTCAAAACAATTCTTATTGCCTATAATAATAATAATCCTCCAAAGTCTCTGTTTCAACTATATGGAAAAGAAAAAAAAGAAAAAAGGAAAAAAAAAAAAAGAACAATTTTAAACAACAGCACCCACGCACGCACTCGACGATCTCGATCTCGAATAATGTCGAGCAAGTCCATGATTCGATGAAAATTTCTCTACGAACGTTTTGCAAATTGGACAAGACAATAATGCTTTTATCTTTCTTCTTTGGGGAAAATAACAGGGAAGAGATATAAAATGAAGTGTCGTTATTACCTTCGAAAATGGGACTAACTCCCGTACTCGGATTCTCGTAGCAAATCTAATTTTGTTATTGGCCAAAAAACGTGCTTGTTGGATATAGTTGCTAGTTTATTTTTTACTTTTTTTTTTTTGCTTGAATCTTTTTTCTTTCCCTGTAACGAATAAGCTTCCCAACCTTCCTCCCACCCTCCCTCTCTCTTACCCTTTTTCGAAAATGGGACTAACTCCCGTACTTAGATTTTCGTAGCAAATCTAATTTTGTTATTGGCCGAAAAACGTGCTAGTTGGATATAGTTGCTAGTTTATTTTTTACCTTTCTTTTTTGCTTGAATCTTTTTTCTTTCCCTGTAACGAATAAGCTTCCCAACCTCCCTCCCTCCCTCCCTCCCTCTCTTACCCTTTTTCCTTCCTCCTTTATTTAGTTCTTTATCCATAAGAAAATACGTCCGTGGCTGTAACATTTGCATCGAGCTAAGTTTATATACATACATACAGAAGCTGTGACGGCTTATTAGCTCAGGAGCAGCTGCGTGCCGGTAATGAGGCCCAATCTCGTGTTTGCGCATAATTCTTGCGACTTGTGTCCGGCCTACCTCTCGTACCTTCTTTTCTCTTCTTTTTTTTTTTTTTTTTTTTTTTTTTTTCTTTATCTGTCTCCTTCTCTCTTTTCCTCTATTCTACTTATCCTATATTTTTCTCTATAGACACTCATTTGATCCTTTGAACATCTCGTTCTTGTTATTTTCTCAAGTTGGATGGACAAACGTTCTAAAGCTCCTAGTAATGATACCGATTAAACGAACAAATATGTTGGTTAAATGGAACGAAATAAAAAGCACGAGGAAAAGAAAGAGAATCATTTTCTACGAAACACTCTCTCTCTCTCTCTCTCTTTCTCTATCTATTTATTTTATTTATTTTGATCTATTTTACTATTTCCATCACCTTTCTAAAAACATTTCAAGCCTGTTATTTCGTAAACCTAATAGAAAAACAATCACGCCTACGGTAAATGCAGGAAAATGTTAAACATAATAATTATACAATGAAATCAAGCGGTAAATTAGTCAACAAATGAAACATAAAAAAGAAGAAAAAAAAGGAAAAGAGATAGAATTTTAAATATATGAACTAACGGTTTCTTATATTTATCTCTCCTTTTTTTCCTTTTCTTTTTTCTTTCTACTTATCCTATACTTTTCCTTGTCACAGCCGTTTACTTTATAAACGTATCGTTCCTGTTATTTAATGTTTATTCTGTAGTAAAAAAAAAATAAAAAGAAAAAAAGAATAAAACATTTACCCGAGATATAAATTTAAAATACAGTAATCGTACGATTATCCGATGAAATCAAGCGTTCATTTAGTTAACAAAAAAATATTTACATGAGAGAGAGAGAGAGAGAGCGAAACAAATTTTGTATATGAGAGAGAGAGAGAGAGAATTATTTTTTATTTATATATATATTGATTTCTCTCTCTCTGTCTCTCTCACTCACTCACTCACTCACTCACTGACTCGCTTCTTTCTGTCGGATTTCTCTTACGAAATAATAAAGTTGTTCTATCCGTTGGAAACAAGCTCTCTCTCTCTCTCTCTCTCTCTCTCTTTCTTTCTTTCTTTCGGTCTCGCTTGAGAATCGTTCGATGTTACGTCCGTAGAGAAAGATCGGTATTCGAATACAACAGGAATCGTACCTACTACCGTGGTTTTTATTATGGGTTCTGCCATAAACTCGTACCGATGCGCCCACCATATTCGGTACGGCATCGTACGCGTAAATATCACGCCTCCGAGAAACTTCGTATCTTCTTTACGACTGAACCGAATGAAAGAGAAAGAGAAAGAGAAAAAGAAAAAGAAAGAGAAAGAGAAAGACATCGAACGCAAAATCTGAACAAAAAAATTGTATCTCCTTCTCTCCTTCTCTCTTTCTCTCATTCCATCTAGATCTGAAAATGGTTTTTGACGTTGGTAGGAGAGGACGGTGCTCGTGGTTGGTATCTCGGAAGAAGTTCGAATCGATAATCGACAGGTCCGGTTAAACTGGTCGACTCAAGTGGAAGTACCCGTAAAAAGACGTTTTGCGGAGCAAACGGAAGCTACAACATTATTACAATTTTCTACACCGTGCTCTCGATCGTGTTCAACTTACAGATTATCCTTGCTGGGAGTAAATACGTGGTAGGGTCGCGTCTCGCGAAGGACGAGCAACCACCGTTCGTAAATCCGATCGCGATCGATCCACCGTGCTTGCCACGTCCACCATTTCCAAGAACAATGATCAGATAGGAAGAAGAAGAAGAAAGAAGAGCAGGAGGAGGAGGAGGAGAAAGAGTTCAACGAGGAGAAGGAGGAGGAGGAGAAACGGGGATGAAGAAACTTCAAGCGATGAACACAGAAAATGACAAAAGGAAAAAATGTCGAGCGCGTATGCGAAGAAAATAAAGAAAGAGAGAAAGAGAGAAAGAGGACATAGGGAAGAGAGGGAAAAAAGAACTCGTTCTGTTCCCCCTTTCCCTCATCGGACCCATCTTTGTCCTGTTCTCGGCGCCCCTCTTCGAGACACTGGACGCACGCGCTGACGCGACAACCTCATTTGTGCACGTCCCTTTCCATGGGGTGGGAGTAAAACCAAAAGAAAGTCAAAAAGATGTAAGGGGGAGAAAGAGGGAGCAACGAACCGGTGGAATGAAAGAGGATCGAACGGAAAGAAATATAAAGAGAAAGAGAGAAAGAGAGAGAGAGAGAGAGAAAAATAGTCGACTAGATGGACACAAGACCGAAGAAGAACGGTGGAAAGGGGGCCAGGAGAAATGGGGTGAGACAGAACGAGAGCTTAACGCAGAAGAAACCAGAGAAAGGCACGCGGGTGTTTGTTCTGTTTATACGCGCGTGTGCCTATGTGTATTGGATGGTTACAACGGAGGAGGGGATGGAGGAAAGAGGTAAGAGGAAAGGAACGAGGGAATGGGGACTACAGGGGGAAGAGGTGCCTGCCGTGTGTGTGGAGAAGGAAAGATGTCGAGAAAAAGAGGAACGAATGGAACGAAGAATGAGAGAGAGAGAGAGAGAGAGAACAGGGATGGAAGGTCCAATCAAGAGAGCAGGGTACCGCGCTGACGTGATTACAGCCGCCGCGCGTGACCAGAGTTAGCTTTGCCGACTCGTCTCCTTCCTTTCGTATTCCTTTCAGTTTACTCCTGCCACCCTGGGTCATTTCTGCAGCGAACGTTGACACGATTCCACGATCTTGTCGACGGCGCATATATAGCGCCTTGCTTTCCACTCCAACACCGGGCCTCTCCCTCCCCAACCCCTTAACCCGTACTATTTCACAACCTCTCGATGTTCTTTTATTTCATTTCATTTATTTTTCCTCGAACTAGTAAGGACACTTTTCGATCGAAATTAACGTTAAACGTTAAATGCTAAATGAATATCTTAACGTTATTCTCGTATAATACTTATCCGTTAACTGATAATAATACTGTATGATCTCAAATATCTACTGATCGGAAAAGAAAAATAACAGGAGACATGACTTAATCGGAAGATGAATAAAAATAAATAAAAGATAAAAGGCACGATATATATATTACGTATGAGAGGAAAGTGACAGGAGTACTTGGTAGATGCATCCCTGCGTGCGTCGAAGACGACTTTAACAGCGGTTTGTGGGGCCTGTTTTTGCGTTGGACCCGAAGACTCTTCGGGCCGAGCACCACCACCACCACCACCACCACCTCCCTCCGCCTTCTCCTTGCGAAGAAGGCCTACGAAGGTGCTCGTATACCCAATGCCGGCTTGGACGGTTTCTTAATCATGAGAGAAGGAAACCAGGGGAGAAGGTAGTCTACTCCCTTCGCCTTGGAATCCGCGATTTGAAATACTTCCTTTGGGTTCGCGCGAGTCTGTATAACCGCTCTTAAGAAAGTCAATCAGCAGGAATCCGGTCGTTGTTGCGTTTTTCTCTCCAAGAAAAAGTGGATCCGCGCGATGAAAAAGTTATCCATGGTGCAGGCTTCTCCACGTTAGCCGATTAGACGAAAACAATCCTGCGAATTCTCGATGGGGGGGAGGGGGGGGATAGATAATAGGATCAATTTTATTTTATTTTTAACGAGTCCTCTTTGTTCTTCGAAAATGATTTTGAATTTGTTCGATTTATATTCCGAGAGGATAAAGAAACGAAGAAGAAGAAACATTATAACCTAAAATTTCATCTAAAAGTCACATTTCTCTCTAAACATCAAAGAAACTCGATTACATTATTATACTTTGTTCTCTTTTATGGGTCCAAAAGATGGGAAAAGAGAATCAACCTTCTTGTGGACATGTTTATTATTTCGTGTAGATGTGTCCCTTTTTGAAGATTTAGTAGCTCGGACATGTACCCTTTTCTGTTTTCGATACAAGCTAATAAATCTGAGGAAAGTTATGTTAAGAATGGTCCAACAAATGGATTAACACGACATTTAGAAATCTGAAACTTTCTAACGATGTATTATTATAAATCCAACACGCGTGTTTTACGATCATAGAATAATGATATGTCTCTTTTGTGATACCAAATTTGAATAAAGGTTCTAAACAGTATTTCCAAATATAAACATTTCTAAGCGAAATCTAGCATATATATTTTAATGAATGAAAGAAGAATGATGTCTTTATGATGACGACAACGATTCCATCGATATACACGGTTGGTATTTGTGTTTTGCCTGTACATTAAACGACAGCATCCACTTATGTAGCTCGCTACACTGCAGGGAATGGCGACCAATCAGACGCCAATCGTCTCGAATGCTACCGACTTAACTGTTCTCTCTCTCTCTTTCTCTCTCTTTGATAGGCCTCGTTCCTTCTTTTCTATCGTATTGTCCTTTTCTTTTCTTCTTCTTCTTCTTCCTTTTTTTCATTTTATCTTCTTTCGTCGGATCGAAGCTTGGCAACGTTGGTTGGTTCGACATTACGTATGCCGAACAGAGAAATGAGACCGCCAGAAGGGGCCAGGGTGGAAGGAAGCAAGAGAAGAATCGTAGGTTGACCATATCGAAGAAGGAAAAGAGGGATGTTCGAGTACTGAAAGAAACTTTATGCTTGTTAGCTCGCGTCGCACGATTTATCCCTCACTCGAAAAGGTTAGAAACATTGAAACATTGACAGCAATAGCTACATTGTTTTCTTTTCTTTTCACGTTTAATCGATTACCCTCTAACGAGCTGTGTTACGTGATAAGGAAATGTGTATCGATCTAGTGAAACGAACAAAATTATATCACATTTTTCTATTAATTACATAACATCGTATTAGCTTTTATTCATTTGATCAGTATTTATCACAGAAACAGGATTGCGTTAAGGTATATTACACGTTCGTATTTAATCGATTATCCTCTAACGAGTTATGTTATTGATAAGGAAATATATATATCAGTCTGACGAACTAGAAAAATGATAACACATATTTTTGATGAATTACATAATATAAAGTATATGTATATTATATGTATATAATTATAATATTGTATTTATAATTGTATATATGTAATATATATACAATTATATATCTATAATATATATACAAATATATATGTAATATGTATAATATTGTATATATAATATAATATTACATAATATAATTTGATGAATTACATATAATACAATATAATAGTAGCTTTTACTCATTTAATCAGTATTTATCTTAGAAAAAGGATTGCGTTAAGATAAACATATTGATGCGGGGATATACGTACCGAAATATTGAATTTCAAATATTAGATAAAAGAAATGTTGTGAAAAAATATAAATAAAAGGAAATAAATATAAGTCTGGCAAAGTATATTTATCGTTAGTCGCGAATAAAGACGGTATGAAATATCCAAGCGAAATAAGGTTCAAGAAGCTGTGAATGCGACCCTGCACCAAGCATCGTGATATTCCACCGATGGACCTGAGAGAAGAGAAAGAAAGAGGGAGAGAAGAAAAAAAAAGGAAGGAAGAGAAAAAGGAAGAAGAGAAAGAGGGAGGAGAGAGAGAAAGAGAAGCAAAGTCGGGTCCAGGCTGTGTGTGCACGGATGATCTATGGCTCTATCGCGTTCGAGCTCTCAGATCACAATCATCCCCCTTTATCGTATCCCCTTCGTGAGTTTTCTTTCTTAGCAGGTGCCCGCCGTGTAGCGATATATCGCGTACCGGGTGTTCACGTTTAATTCTCCACAATGCCGATCGCGATCGATCAAACGCCGTGTGTACTCATGCTCAACTTAATCTTCTCGACGTACACAAAAAATCTTTTCATTCCGTTAGATTCTCTCTTTCTTATCTTTTTTCTTATCTTTTTTTTTCTCGATATTATTACGCGAAATCGTCCAAAATTATCTTTTCCCTTCTTTACTTTCTTTTTTTTTTTTTTTTTTTTTGATAATTGTTTCATTATACGCCGATACCTTGCGATACGAGATTTCGTTAATATTAAGATGAACCGAAAGTTCGTGAGTTTGTTTTTTTTTAATTAACATTTCCTGAGTAAATTTTATGAAACAATAAAACAATCTATTATAGAGTTTGAAAAGTAAAGTTTCGACGCAATAATTTGGATTCACCCTTAATATTCGTAATAATCTCTTATATTTTTCTATTTATATTTGCTGTTAAAAAATTATTCATCTTTTTTCGCTTTATCGTCAAAAAAAATCAAAATTAATAGGTCCTTTGTGGAAAAAAAAAAAAAGAAGAAAAGAAAAGAAAACAAAAAAGAGTATCCTTTCGAATGTATCGATATCGCGAAGAAATGCTGCACACTCTCTCTCTCTCTCTCTCTCTCTCTCTCTCTCTCGCATCGTGATCCGACTGAGAAATGTAATCGATTTCGTGCGTGTTGATCGGCGAAGTAGATAAGGCGGTCGTTAGACAGACAAGTAGTAAACGAAGAGCTTTATAAGAGGCAATCTCTTCTTCGAAGCATTCCCTTATTCCACTTTTTCACGCAACAATCAAATTATCATGATTATCAACAATGTTGACTAAACGATTGGCAAACTATATAATCATCTTAATCGATATACCTAACCAACACGCTCGCGCATCATACACAAGGATCCCCAAAAAACTATGCAAATGAAAATTAACAAAAAACAAAAACAAAAGGAAGAATATTTTCTCCCTGATTCTCCTCTGCAAAAAAAGAAAGAAAGGAACAATATTTTCTCCCTGATTCTCCTCAGCAAAAAAAAAAAGGAAAAATATTTTCTCCCGAATTCTCCTCTACAAAAAAAAAGGACAATTCCTTTGAAATTAGAAAACAACGTGAGATATTTCTAAAAGTTATACATACTTCTTCTTTTGGCTCGTTTGGGAAGAAAAAAAGAAAAGAAAAAAGAAAGAAGATGACGAGAGTGAATTTTTTTGGTAAAGGAAACTTTTGCCGAAAAAAGTGTTCCCATTTTAGCGAAGACGGTAAAAAGTAAGTAAAAGAGACTCTCGAATTTCATGAAATCTTATATACTCCTGGCACGCACAATCAAATGCGATGACGGAGTGAAGGGTAAGAGAGGAGGTGGAAGAGGAGAAGGAGGAGGAGGAGGAGGAGGAGGAAAAGGGTTGTAACCGTACGTCGTTACATTTGTAGTATCACGGAGACATAGAAAGAGAGAGAAAGAGACAGAAAGAAAGAAAGAAAGAAAGAAAGAAAGAGAGAGAGAGAGAGAGAGAGAAAGAGAGGAGAGAAGTCTTCCCGTATCGAGAGCAAACTCGATCCTCGACTACTCGGCATCAAGACGTTCGAGACTTCGACAGGGCAGCAAGATCGACTACAGCTCAATCACTCTTCGTCTCGTATCCTCCATCCTCCTCCTCCTCCTCCTCCTCGTCGTCGTCGTCGTCGTCGTCGTCGTCGTCGTCGTCGTCGTCGTCTCCTTCCTCCCTGCGTCACTCTCTCTCCACCACCATCTTTTCTTGGTCCCTCTCAACTGAGGACGAGCAAGCTCCCTCTTCTTCTCTTCTTCTTCTTCTTTCTTCTTCTCCTTCTTCTTCCTTTCTTTATTTCTTTCTCAATTCTCTTTCTCCTGTTCATCCTCATCCTCATCCTCATCCTCCTGTTCCTCTTCTTCTTCTTCTTCTTGTTCTTCTTGTTGTTGGTGTTCTTCTTCTTCTTCTTCTTCTTCTTCTTCTTCTGTAGTTACTCCTTCTTCTCAGAGCATTCGAAGGGACCTCGCTGCTGTTGCTGTTGCTGTTGCTGCTGCTCCTCTCGCGCGTTCTCTCCTTATCGCGTCCCGATCTCGAGGCCTCTCGACTTCACGTGGCGTGCCCTAATGACGTCTTGGAAAGAACGGGTACCGTCGCCATCTAACAGGAGACTTTTTCACGTTCCAATGCTAATCTCACCAGAGTTCTCATCTCTGATTTTCTCCCTTTCCCTTTTATTCTTTTTCTATTTTGTTTGTTTGTTTTATTTCTTTTTTCGTTTCTTTATCAACCGATTCTCTCCCCCTCTCTCTCTCTCTTTTCTTCCATCTCTAATTTTTTTTTTCAACGAGAAATGAATCATACACACAGATATTAGTAAATTAGTTTACTAATTGAGTTAGTAAAGATCATCGGGTATAATAGGAATTATACTAACTAACATTTGGATATAATAGCAGATCTTTACGTCTATCCGAAAAAAATTTGTAAAAGGCTCGAGGGAATAAAATAATTAGATAGAAGAAGAAGGTTTCTTTATCTCCCTCTCTCTCTCTCTTTCTCTCGTGAAAACTCGATCTCGCACGATATACTTCTCGAAAAAGGTTGGCTCCGCGTCCAGGAGTTTATACGGGAGCCGATTGAATCGGTCTAAGGGCAAAAAGGGGAGAACGGGCAAAACAAAGGGACTCGCCTGGAATCTCTATCCTCGCGAGTGCGCGCGCGCGCACGCTCCCAGCTTTTACAGAGAGAAACCAAATGGGAAGAAGAGGGAGGTTGGTGGTGGCTGATGGTGCTGGTGCTGGTGCTGGTGCTGGTGGCAGTGGTGGTAATCGTGGAGGAGGGATAGAGCTATAGCAATGGAGGGAGAAACTGAGGTCGAGCTGGAGTCGACGAGGAGAACCAAAGTGGCCTCACGGAAAAAAGACCTTGACTGTGTATACCTGGATGTGTTTAAGTGCGTCTCTATCTATGTCCCCTTTGTGCATGTGTGCGCGCGGCTCTCGAGACCTGGATGGCTGCTGCAGGACGAACCAGCCGCCAACGGCTAAAAACCTAATTAGATGTCATAATTATATCCAGTGGTGCTCAACCTTCCCTATCATATTTTTCATCCTATTTTCTTTTCCTCCTATCGTACTTTTATCGCATTTGATTTACCGTTTTCATTAATCTGTTACGGATTGTCGATTAATGACACAATTTTGTCTATATTTTTAATTGAAATTTTGAACACCCTCCAAACCCGAAAGGGGCGGAGTAAGAAATAAATAAATAAAGTAAATAGAAATTTTTAATTTCGAAAACTGACCTACGACAAAATGTTTGATACCGCGAGAAAAGTAACCGATGTTTGTTAAAAATCATTCGAAGAATTTGATTTATTTGAGTAAATAAGAATTTGTTGTTGGAAAGAAAAATATGGAACGGGGATGTCAACGCGCATAAGCGAATGAATACCAAATATATGATACTTGTGTTCGAAATATTACTATTATACTGCACGCAGCGGGTGCGTACTACTTGAGTAACAGTGTGCGGCTTGAAACGAGATACTCTGCACCTCTGCGTCTCCCTGATACCACCTGTTGAGTCTTAACGTTCGAGTATTTCGTATCAAAAGCTGAGTGATATGAGAGAGAGACGGAAAGAGAGAAAGAGGAGTGAATTGGTAAGGGGTCGAAGGGGCATAGGGCGTCAATGACGAAAGACGATGCTCCATGGGGGAGATATATGCGAGTAGGAGGAGAAAGAGAGCCAAAGGAAATAAGAACTCCTTGCTTTTATCGGGATATATAATACGAAACAAGAACCAGAGAATCTCTCTAAACAAAATAATAAATGAAATACGACCGATATTTTAATCTCTTTCGAATGTGTTAATCTCATTTCAATATTAAAACAATTAATTTTTTATCTATATATATATATAAAATTAATATATATAAATATATAATATATAATAATAATATAATATATATACATATATAAATGTAACGTGAACATATTTTTATCTTACGTTAAACAATTTGACGAGATATTTAAAACAATTTTCATGGGAAAAATTGTAATATCGAAATTTAACAATTACAATTATCTTTTTACAACGATTTATTTTGCACCAACGAAGAAAGATTTAAAAAAGGCAAAAGAAAAAGATGAAATATTTTAGCGAATTCACGTTGAATGACGTGGCAGAAAAATGATGCGAAGAATCGATGATAATTAGGGTGTTATTCGTCATAAAGAAGACAAGAATGTGATTCTTACGAAGATCATGGATGAACGAACAAGGACGAGTTTTATGAAAAGCTATGGTACATATATATAAAAGGTCGGAACCTGTCATGTCAAAGGAACGTATAGAAAGGGTGAAATATCGGATCTAAGGGACTCCTTCCTACTTTTCAAAGAGACTTGTGTTAGCAACGTTGTTGTTGTTGTAAGGGCTGTTCGGTGAAACCCTTCGTCCAAATCACTCTTAAACGTAATGCCGCCACCTGTTGCTCGTAAACCTGCGATGTCGGGTGGTGCTATCGTTGCACAAGGGGTTCTCTACGCGATCTTTTATTTTAAAACTCATTCTAAATTCAATTAATTCCATGCTCTTTTTACGCGTAAATGTATAGAAATTCAAAAATGATACGTAAACTCGTAAAAATCAATTCATTCTACTTACGGATAAACGCTTATCTCGATTAAAAATATACACATTTATTTTTCTAATTTTTATTTCAACATAAATAATCATTATATTATATATCTTTTCTATAATTATTAATTAATTTATATTCCGAACCTTCCGTTTCCTGCTTAAAATATCATAAAACATTTCCCTCGTAAAACCATAATCGATCGAATGAAAATCTCTACCGGTTAAATGGCTAAACAAGAAAGAGATGAAGGAGAATTGGTAATGAAAGGTGTGAAGAGTATATTGCACGTATAGCATTCTCTCCAAGTATATCGCCTTTAAACGCAAAGTGTCCGTTTGATCAATGACAGTGATCAATAATTCATTCGCAAATCGATGCTAAGATACCTGGAGTTATCCATACAACTTTACTTCGATAGGATAGCAGCACGTTTGTTTCAAGTTCTTCTTCTTCTACTAGTTAACTCGTTTAGATCATATCGAATGCTACCTGTCAACTGAATTCACGTGCAAATTCCGAAGAAACGAATATGAATAATCTAAATAAATTTACAATAAACATATCTATGAAACGTTGCGACGTGAATAAAATTAAACAAAATTTCGATCCAAAAAAAAAAAAAAAAATAAAAAAACAAAGAAACAAAGAAAGAAACGAAGGAACACGCGCGAGTGTTGTGAAAAAATGTTGAATATTAAGGGAGAAATATATATAACGAGAAGAACCGAAACAAAAGTCACCGGTCTCTCTGGATGTAAGAATAAATTTTTCGAGGATTATAGAGAAGAAAAGTGCGGCCCTGGCGCAGCCTCCTGTCGTGGACCGGTTCAAAAATACCTCAGATGCCCGCGCTGCAGGCGACGGGCCTTTAGGGTAACAGAGTAGAGTTCTCGCAGTGGAAAGAAAGAGATAGAAACGTTTATACGCACACGTCTACGATAATGAGAGAAAGAGAAGGAAAGACAAACGGAAAGAGACGTTATAGGATAGAGAGAGAGAGAGAGAGAGAGAGAGAGAGAGAAAAGATTCTCTAAAGAGAAAGAGAAAGAGAGAGAGAGAGAGAGAAAACGGGAAAGGGGTAATAGAAAGAATCTTATCTTCGCGCGCGTGTGTGTTTCTTGTGCGTGTGTGTATATGTATGCATGAGAGAGAGAGAGAGAGAGAGAGAGGGGAGAGATAAAAAGAAAGAAGGCAAAGTCGTGAACACTCTGAAAATGAGAGAGACAGAAAAAGTTGGTGGTGGTCGGGTTCGCTCGTTCGATTGCGCGCGCGCGCGCGAGTGTTCTCTCTCTCTCTCACACTCTCTCTCTTTCTCTTTCTCTTTCTCTTTCTCTTTCTCTTTGCTCGTACGCACGTGTATGCGACGACGAAGGGGGTTTCGATCGGCGAGTAGCGGCAGAACGCGTCTTTATTATACGAATGGTCGAGAAGGAGAACCCACCGACCGAGCGACCAGGTCTTCTTCCTCCGGATGATGTTGTACTCACGACTCGCTCGTGCAACTCGTGCCTACACACCTACTCGTTTGGCCTTCTCTCCTTCTATATACGCGACCGTGATAAACCTCGATTGGGAGTTTACGACGCGCCGTACGGAAGGAAATCGTTCGGATGATCATACTTATCCCCCTTTTCATATATCGATTGCTCGGGGAACGCTATCTCTATTTTGTTCAACAATATTCTTCGATTATTTTTCTTTTTTTTGAAGGAATAAGAATTGATTTGTAATTCATTTTTAGATTTATAATGTTTCATTATAATTATATGTGTTGATATATTAATTATTTAATTAATATATATATATTTTGTTTTACTGAACATCAATATTAGACAATATGCTTCTGCTTTTACTTTGACTTTCCTATTCGGTATCTCTACTTATTCTAGAAAAAATCTATTCACACTTATACCACACTTCTTTCATACTTCATTTGATGCGTTCGAATCAAGACACTTATATTAAATACTAACACAATAAACAATAATTACAATTAATCGATAACAATCTTCGAGTTTGTTAAACCACGCTAATCTAAAAAGAAAAAAGAAATAAATGTGAAACTAAAGAGGAAGAAATCCTCCTAATACTTATTATTAGCGAAATTTATATGAAATTATTGAAGAAAAATGAAGTACCACGACGACGCGTCGTAGTAGGTTCGCGCGAATTTGGTGGAAAAGCAAAGGATATGAAGAGAAGAAGAAGAAGAAGAAGAAGAAGTCGGCCGACTGGGTTCGCAAATGTTTAAAGTCGGTGAACCAGCTCGGGATGCTGCCGAGCAAAGCGAGAGAACCATTAGTCGGGCCGATGGAAAGGACCAATAAAAGGCCCTCCGCTGCCGTCGGTCCACCGACCATAAAGTCGTAGAATTCCTTGTTATGTGGCCGGCGTGAGACTCGTCAGAGACACGCATAAGTGGGAGGGAGATATTCGACGCGTTAAAAAGAACAAAAAAGAAAAGAGAAAAAAGAAAAAACAAAAAAGAAAGAAGAAGAAGAAGGTGATGGTGGTTCTGGTGGTTGTAGTTGTAACTTGCGACAGAAAGAGAGAAAGAGAGAGAGCGAAAGAGAGAGAAGGCTTCCAGGTTCGAAAGCGGGAAAGGAAAAAGTTTATAAGGAGAGAAACCCGTGGAGCAAAAGACAGAAAAAGGCGTTAAGAAGGCGCGGCTCTTATAAAATCGTAGCCAGGCTCCTTTATTGGCATCGGGGCGGGAAATTATGTGTACGTTCCGCCGTGGAACCTGTTTCGGGTCGTTTCTCGCGTATAATTGGAACGTTCGGTGCGCCAACTCGGGACATTACGTCGTGGTCCCGCGGATTCGCTCTTCTTCTCTTTCTACTTTTCTTTATTCCTTTCTTTCTTTCTTTCTATCCCTTTCTACGATCTCTTTTAATCCTAGATCGTTCAAATTCTCCGTGAAAACGTACACGCGTACGTATTTTCATATTTTTCTCTCGATCGAGTAACTCGAAATTAGTTTAAACACATTTTTTACGGTACCCCCTCCCCATCATTTTATTTATGCGTCGACTGTGACATGAAATTAAACGTGTTCAAATCCTTTACCACGTTCACTCTCTCCCTTTCTCTCTAAGTCTTCCTCTAATTCCTTTCGTTCTTCTGCCCTCTCAGCCCTCCCCCCTCTTCTTCACCCCCCCTAAACCTTTTATACGTTCTGCTCTCTTTTTCTCCTGTCAAAACCTTCTTCTGGCCGTCTTCTTCTACGTGAATTTTGTGTACGCGCGTAACCGGAGAACGAAGCGTCGACTTTCGACGCTAAAATATCGCCAGCGATTTATATCGGCCGGAAGGAGAGGAAGGGTGGGACGCGTCGCAGGGTTGTGTGTCCTGGACATCGCCAACTTCGACGTATGCGAACGATGTAACTTTCTTTTTCTTTATTTTCTCTCCTTTTTTCTTTTTCTTTTTTGTTTTTTTTTTCTCTCATTTTTAACGACTTTCGAAGATCTTTCATGCGAGATGATCGAGAGATGATTTTTAGATGTCTTCTTCCTTTTAGCCCTTTTTCTTTCTTTTTTATCTTTTCTTGGAACTTTAAATATACTCGAATTTCAATTTTTTTAACTGTGTAATAGAGCACGAGATCAAAATTATTTTTATTTTAATAATTATTTGATATTTAAATCTTTAGTACCGAGAACAGATATCAAGGTCGTTAGCAAAATTTGATAAATGTGCAAATAGGGGATAATATATCCTCTTGCGTACAATTTTTCTAATAATTTTTAAATAAACATTATTATATTACGATTTTTAACAAAAATTGATATACATTTGTCATTATTAATATTTTCTCCCACCCTTCGTTTCGTTATACGTTTCTATTATAATTTTGTAATAAATCATTGTTACTTTTATTTTTATTTTATTTTTTTTTTTAATCGTAATAAATATCAGAAATTTTTCTTAATCGACAATAATAATAATAATAATAATAATAATAATAATAATAAGCTTTATTAGCATAGAAAATATTTACAATCGTTTGTTGAAAAAATATTAGTAATTTATTGATATGCTTTTGATTATGCTCTACCGTACGATGATAAATTTTTTAAAATAATAAAAATCCCAAAATGTCACAACTGTATACACCCTCTTTTTTCCAAGTATTTTTCGCGAAAGAAATCCTTTCCCGAGGAAGTTAATCGAACGTGACATGACTCCTCCCTCACGTATGTCTGACACGTTCCGTTTCCTTCTGACTTCCCTTTATTCTGGTCGCGCATCGACGTCTAAAAATATACTATACTACGTTCGTATTTTTCACGTAATACGAATAAACAAGTCGGTCACCCACCTTTGTAAATGGGAAAAGGTTCTGCCAAAAGAAACATTGGGGGATCGGATACTCACCTGAAACAAAAATAACAATTAAATTAGTATGATTTAGTTGACACACACAATTTGTTGATATTATTGACTTCTTATAATACATGTGCCTGTAATTATGATAGTGAACTAATAATAAGTCAAAAAAGTGGAAAAAATTCATTTTCTGTTTTATATTAAAATTATTACATTATTTAATTAATCTTGACATAAATTTATGTAATTATGTAACTTACGCCATTATCATAATCATCGGCATACATAAATATTATAAAAATTTTTAATATTTATATAATATTTAATATTGATATCTAATATAAATGAAAATAAAGAAAATGTTAAATAAAAGAAATAGCAGCCTGGAAAATATTTCGGATGTTTTTAAGACGAAGAAAATGCACGAAATTAAAGGTCGTCCGATAAGGTTGTGCGATAGATTAGAATTAATTTTTTATACGCGATTCTATTTCTTTCGCATAATCGTATAATCTTTCTCTCTTTCTCTTTGTGCAAAAGGTTTAGTATTCAAAACGCTAGACGCTATACCATCCGGTGTACGGAATTTCTATTGCGATAAGGCCTTCCACAGTTGCAGGGCGACCCAACTTGAAGCGGTTAATGCGAGCCATTAAGGTCGATTTACATCAACCGCAAGCGTGCGCGCGCGCGCCAAAGAATGTCTCATCATTGGACTTAATGGACCTATTTGCACCTACCCGTTTCGTACGGCACTGACTCTCTACTAACGAGATCTGGCCGCATCTGCGAGAATTTCTCTCTTCTAATGCTTTTCTGCATAATTTGCATAATCCAAATTTTACTTTAGACTTTTCATTGAAATCTTTATTGACTCTACTTCTCGTTTATTATAGAACATTCTCTTAAGTATACTTAATGGTATTTAACTTCTAAATTACAACTTACTGAAGATTTCAAATATATTTATATATACATACGTAATATACTATAATACATATATAACTAAATATACACATATAATATTATATATATATAATATTATTATATATAACTATTATATTATATATTATTATATATAATATATATTTTTCTTCTCAAGAAAAGAAAATTTGAATTATATATAGTCGACTCATTGACTAATTTTGCTCTTCCCATAAAAATAAGGAATCTCGAAAAACTAACTGTGAAATCCGATCGACATTATTGCAGTCATACATATAGTCATATATATATATATATAATTTGATAATACATTCGATCACACACAATATAAAGACGTCCATTGTCCGTAATTAACGAGACTAAGAGATGTCTTGGTTCTCCTTTACACTTGGCAATTTCCAAGCTCGAAATAACGAAGAACATAGGAAAGAAAGGCGACGTTCGTCGGCCGCGAGTTATGGCGGGCTCGTTGCTCGTCGACAAGACGCCTTGGAAATATGCCGGGCTATTTAAATTTATTAATTGAGCGATATCAATGAACCCTAAGCCAACAGTACTCTCATTGAATTCACTCGAACTAAAGTGCGTTTGCGATAACTCTCTCCTACATTATTTTGCTTTATCTAATTATTCCAATTCTCTAATTGTATCTTTTTATAATAATTTTGCGCTTAACGTTAAACGGATATTAATAAGTTACGAATCATTTTATGAAAAAAAATAAAAGAAACCTATATCTATTATATATAACTTCAAATTGGTATATCCAATAAAAATGATTCAACCGAGTCGTATCGCGATCACTTCAAATAACGAGCCATCGTTGTTCGTAAAAATCAAAATGATCTATAAAAAAATAGGGGGATAATATTTTTATTTACAATCGATCGTTCTTCGAAACACTTTGCATTCACAGGAAAATGCACTATATATATACATATACGGGAGCATAGCTGTCGAGGCAACTTGATTATTAGCGAAGCAATCATTTTAATGGGTAATGTCGAGGGCGACCGATAACCCCGCGTGATAAAAGGACCGCTCGCTTCTTCTCGCGAGCGATCAAACATTGTGCCATAATGATTCTATGGTGAAAGAGAGAAAACAATATCGAATCTTTTATGTCTTCCTAAACTATACGCATATCGTAGCTTCTTACAATTTCCATAAAAAATACGTACGGAATAAAATCAAAAAGGGCAATGGGAATTTTAAGTTATGTTAGTCAACATTTTTCGACTACAATGAGAAATAAAACGTAACCGAAAAGAAAGATAAAAAACAAAGACAACAAAAAATAACGAGGCCACCCACAATTTGACAAATGAACGAACGGCGCTGGTAGCGCCGAGTGTTGGTAGGAGAAAGATAATAAAAGAAAAAAGAAGAGAAAAAAGTATAGAAAGAAATAAAATAAAGAAGTAAAGAAGACGTAGTGAAAATCTTTGACTTGGTGCGCCTTTTCGAGCATGAAACGCCGAAGAAGGCCTTTTTAATCCTGATTAATGCCCCTGGAAAGTCGCGTTAACGCTAATGCCAGCCAAAGAGAGAAGGGCCCGTATATCCAATGGCCGTTCTCTATCCATCGTCCACGTCATCTCCTCTTCATCTTTTTCTCTTACTTTTTCTCTATCTCTCCCTCTCTCTCTCTCTCGTTCTCCCTTTTCACGTCGCCTTCATCGCCTCTTTCTGCGTTAGAAGAAATCAAGCAATTCGACTACCCCCACGCATTATTTTCCACGCGAAACTGTCCTGAGCGTTCCTTGATGTTCGCCATCTGCCAGGGAAGATTTACAAGGGACGATTTAAAATCGAATAAGAGAGTCGACGAGACGATGACACTTAAGAACTTCAAATATGTCTACTTATATATATAGAATGGAACAGAGTGTATGTATATACGCGCGCGCGCGAGCGCACGTATGTGTGTGTGTGTATATGGGGATCGAGGATGATCTAAAAACAAAATATAATAAAGGAAAGAAAAAAGGATCGATTAATTTCTCAAACGAATGCGTAGGGTGGTGAACGAGTTAGGGAAGAATTCGTTAAACGAAATATAAAAACAAAAGAGAAATAAAAATTAAAACGCGAAAAAAAGAGAAAGACAAAAAACAACAGGGCTCGGAGGAATGGGATTAGAGCGCGGCAGGGGGGAGGCGAGGGGGAGGGGTGGGGTGGAGAGAATAAATCGAAGAATCGAACGGACCGATTCAGCGAGAAACGCGGGACGAATCTTTACGTGTGAAAGCCCCTTAAAGATCGTGACCGGCGATTGAGTTGTATCCAGCGTTTGTTAAGACCGCGAGAGGGAGAGGGAGAGAGAGAGGGAGTGAAAGGAGAGAGAGAGAAAGAGTAGGATGAAAGAGGTCCGGAGAACGAACGAACGAACGAACGAACGAACGAATGAACGGACGAACGGACGGACGGACGGACAGACGAACGGACGGGAGAGAAAATGAGAGGGAGAGAGAGAGAGAGAGAAAGGTGGAGAGTCTCAATCGAGACGTACGAGGCGATGCATCATCTCCGGTGGGCAATGAATCGAACAGAGAACGAAATAGCGTTGCGTGTGCGAGAATACGAGCCAGTTGAAAGAAGGGAAAGGGTTCGGACTCTGTATGAAGAACGAAGGAAGAAGGTAGACGAAGAAAGGTAGGGGTGTCTGACGAGGACAGAGAAACGCCAACACGTATATATGTAGGAGTGCGCGTGTGTAGTTCAGAAAGGGAGGGAGAGAGAGAGAGAGAGAGAAAGAAAGGGAGAAATAGGGTGGGACGAAGAAAGAAAGATAGAGACAGGTAATGTGCATAGAAAAAGAGATAGAAGATGAGAGAAGGGTGAAAGAGTACACTAAGAGAGATTTTGTGTAAGTAGTGATTTCGTCTGTATGTGTTATAAAGAGAGAAAGAGATTGGGCGGTGTACGGAAAGAAGAGAGGAAGATGGAAAGAGACAAAAGGAGGAAGGGTGAAAAGGGACTACGAAGAGATTTCAAGAAAGAGACGTAAGGAGAGAGGGTGGGATGAGGAAAGAAAGAAAGACGGAGAAATAGAAAGATATACTGTGGAAGGAAGAAAAAGGTAGAGAAAAGTGGGGAAAGAGAGAGAGAGAGAGAGAGGAAAGAATAAGAGGGTGAAGGAGAGCACGAAAATATTTCGCGGATTCTCTCTCTCTCTCTCTCTCTCTCTCTCTCTCTCTTTTGCTCTCCTGTCTGTTTGTATGTTTGCGTGAGACAAAGAAGAACTCGAACAGTATATACTCTCCCGATCTCCGTGGTGAGCACCGCCTTTGAGTTGTATGCATGTACCTCGGTTGCTCTCGCGGTTCTATCTTTCTCTTTCCCTCTTTCACAAGCGTACCACGCCATGTACAATTCTACTCTCTCACACGCGCGTGCGTGTACACGCGTGGACAGGGATTACGAACGCCATAGGCGGCACTCTCGCGACTTCCTTTTCTTCTTCTTATTCTTATTCTTATTCTTATTCTTCTTCTTCCTCTACTACTACCTCTACTACTTCTATTTCTAATTGTAAATATTCTTATTCATCGTACAACCACTGTTCAAAGACTATCTCTACCCATGTTACGTTGCTATGTTAATTACTTCGCTGATGATGACGATGATGATGATGTTGATGATACTTCGAAATATGTACAATTATTAAAAACAAAGAAAAAGAAAAATAGAAAACAGTGAAAGAAATGTTTTTTCCATTTAATCAAAACATAGGATGAATATTCCTCGGTGCATGATCACAGAGATCGCAAAACTTTGAAAATAAATTGACCAAAATCTAACCTAAGATAAATTGGTGACGATAAGAAGATAATATATATATATCTACAATCGTGATTTTTATATCGACGAGAAAAAAAAAATAATACAAATAATAAGAGATGAGAGAATAAACCTAAGCTCTAGATAATTCGAAACGCACACTTACGAGCACTAAAAAGATACCTACATATGTATATATACATAAACGTATAATGTATGTATCGAAGGGGATCGGCAATGTTGGGGAAGTGGTGGATGCGGCCCGCAAGGCAAGCATCTGGCCGTAATTACTAAATTATCCTTTAACTCCGGCGTCCACTCGAGACCATGCCGTGATCTTATCCGAGAGAAGGAGAGAGAGAGAGAGAGAGAGAGAGAGAGAGAGAGAGAGAAAGAGGAAGAGGGAGGCTTGTGCCTAGGTTTACTCAGACAGCCAGTCAGCTTCGCTTCTCGACGATCTTCGCTTATCGGAGATATATTCCATGAATACAAGGACGTGAATATAGTAGACACAACAATGGAACGTTTTCAAGGTAAGGTAGAAGAATTTCAGAAGATAGATATTACTTAGAGTCGAGAAAAGCTTTTTGACTGATGTACGTATATAAATATAAGTACTATGTACTAAACGTAGGTGGAAAGCTCTTCGAGATGTACTTTGTATCATCAAAAATGTTTAAGAGTAAGAAAAAAATATTAAAAAATAGATAGAACGAAAGAGAGAGAGAGAGAGAGGGAGAGAGAACATAAGAAAATGGATACGCGAAGAAGAGATAACCAAGCAGCTGCACCGAAGATGAAGTTTGCAAGGGAATAGCACGACCAACTTGGTGGTACCATGCATCATCGATCTGGACAGCTCACTGCACTCTTTCTATCTCTTTATCTCTCTCTCTCTCTCTTTCTTCCACCCTCTCCCGTCGTGTTCCGCTTCGTTTCATCCCTCCTCCTCCTTCTCCATCTTCTTCTTCTTCTTCTTCTTCTTCCAGAAGTTCTCTTCTTCTTCGTTTGGCCTCTTACCTCCGAGATCATCCTACCGTGGATATACCTTCACGTTTATCTTCTACTCCTTTCTCTCTTTCTCTCTGTTCGACCCTTCACTTCGACCCTTTACCAAGATACTCTGTTAAAAGAGTAAAGACTCCCTCCTCTAAATCACTAAATTCGATGGTTTTAGCTTGATAATAGGCTACTCGTTCCTTTTCTAACGATAACAGACATTTTCTAGCGATAACATTCTTTTCATTTTAATTATTATATTGTATGAATAGATCAACATAAATGAAATTACTTGTCCTCTCACTTATGACTGCGAAGAAATAATAAAATAGCAAATAACGAGTGTTATATGAAACAACAAAAGGATTCGTTTGAAACAACGTTAAACAAAGTGTGCATTTCAAACCGGAGTTTCGTTTACCAAGTTTACGAAAGGTAAGATAAACACATACAACAAGGACATTATCAAATACTGCAGCCTCCGTGTAAAAAGGTCCGCAAACGTAGCGACGTAATCTTTCGTTTGCACTCGAGAAGAACCGTTTACTTTTTCGATTAAGAGGAACCTCAGTCCACGTGGCACAGTGTTTCTTTGACCAACAGTTTGAGTAGTGGACCTTTCCAACTCTGTTCTCTCTTTGATCTAAGTTATCTCAGCATACAAGTTGTTTTGCTCCTCGTGTTTCGTGTTATGATAAACGCCAAATAATATAAATCGATAGAAAAATATCAAATTAAAGTAGAAATCGGCCATCGATTTATGAGTAATTAAAAAAAGTAACTTATCTTATTTAATGTTCGTATTATTCGCAACTGGTTTACTCCGTGTAATTTTTATGCAACTACTTATTATGTCAAGTTAAATATTTTGCTCGCTTTTTCTTTTTTGTCAATATGTAAACATTTAAAATCGAGGATACAATCCTATCCTTATTATAAATACCGACAAATGTTTATTTATATCAAACGGTAGTAAAAAAGAAATAGATGATACATATATTGTGTCATCTATTCTTGTGTGTGTAAACGTGTGTCATCGATCTCAAGGAAATCTCAACGAAATCTCAGCAAAGTTAAGGAACGTGTTTCGTTGGCTCGGAGAAAGAACGCACGGAATTACGGTCGACTTGGGAATCAAGTGTAACCCATCCGAGAACATTTCTATAATCCGAGTCTCGTGCGTGGGCCGCACGAGTCCAACAAAGTCGTCGTCCATCCTTGCACGTACACGCCTTCCTTCTTCTTTCGCACACTCAAGACTTAATATACGCGAACACGCAAGATGAACGCGAACGCGCAGGTAGGTACGCAATAATTCTATATATGCATCTTGTGGGTGGACAGTGGCGCAGGCACCAACCATATTTCATATTCCCCGAGAAAATTAAAAACGATTCAACTTTTTCAAATAAAATTCAGAGACAAAATCAAATGAAAATAAGAAAAAAAAGTATAAAGGTGTGAGAGAGAGAGAGAGAGAGAAATACAAATGACTCGTCGAAAGACAAGTATTTTCGTTTCGGTAAAGAAGAAAATAAATATCAAGAAAAATGAACATATTCTTGTAAACTTTATAACAAGAAAATGCATGCATGATTATTCCATATTAATAAACTTCATATAGTTTTATGCGCAATAAAAACGATATGAACTATTTGAACGATATATTATATTGATTTTGATCCACGTTACCTATGGAAGGACGAAACGATCTAGACGTAAAACTAGTAAACGGCTAGGTCTTAAACGAAAGGATTGAGTTACCAAGTTAATCGGATGCACGCCCATCGCACGCTGCTACGCATCTCGATACCTTTAAAGCTCGTTTCACAACGTTACCAAAGCGAAACTAAAATGAATACGCCGAGAATTTCTCTGCAAAAGAAATTCCAATTGTACAATTGCAAAATGTAATAATATCCGCGTTGAAATATAATATATAATCTTTGGAGAGAAAAAAAGAAAGAAAATAAAGAATAAAAAATAAATATAAAGGATAAAAGTGAGCGGTCAAAAATGTAGGGATTCTAAACAGGTATGAGAAAAAAATTAGCTAGAAGGATGAATAGATTTGGCGAAGGAGAGCGCAAAGGCAATAAATCAAAGCAATAAGCAAGCTATGGAAAAAAACATCGAGTCTATAAAGATGTTAGGACTCCGGAATCTTTTTTGCCATTTGTGCTCTGGCATTTGGTTAGCCACATCCTTTGTTCTTTTCTATCTCATATCTCAACTAATTATGAATTTCTTGATTATACGCTAAATTCCATGGAATCATCTTGTTAATCGAGAAAATGTGAATAAATAAATAAGAAAAAAAAGATATATAAAATAAAATAAAATAAAAATAAAAATATCGAGTCAGGTCTGGTTATTAGCAAACAGTTTCGAGAATTTAGGACCGTGTGGTCACGAAAAGATGAAAAATATTGGACTCGATTCTGTAATCGAGTTCCGCAGGCACCGCAAGAAGGTATTATCGGATTCGAATTCTTCGAACCTTTCCAAGAAAGAATAAGAGAGTTAGCCTCGAAGAGAAGAGCAGTGAAGAGAAGTGAAGAGAACCGAAGATTAAAGTCCGGACTTAATGGCTCAATTAGCGCTTTGTGGTGAGCGGCAAAACACGAAGTGGAACTCTGAGGGAAAAACTCGCTCGCTTCCGATTGCTCGATTTCTCGAAGAAGAGGCGAATGCTTTTCTTGAAAATCCTTCGTGGTACTTGTAATCCATGAACGACAGGAAATCGATTTTCTAAGGAAATACCGAACAGGACTGACTATCTCTTTTGAGAATAGCTTCTTTCTAAGAACTAATTTTATAACCTTTTTTGTATATATATTTATAGAGAAAATATTTCAAAGATAGATAATTGAAGATTTTCTCGTAATGAAAATGGGACGTTTGTAAAAATAGAAAGTGTTCGTTTACGCGTACATCTTCATAACACCTTTCGAACAAATAATCACGTTCGATACGATTTGTCAATCGTTTTGTAAAATCAATTTCCCAAACAAACAGATATTGAAGAATATTTTTATACGAACAGTCTCTTTCTAAAAGGATAAAGAATACTTTCTAACGAATAAAAAAAAAAAAACAAAAAAAAAAAATAAAAGAAAAAAGTTCAAAAGATTAATTTTCAAGTAAGTTTTCTTAATGTATTCAATATAATAACGTTTCATTAAACTTGTCAATCATTCTAATTATGACAGATGCGTTGGTGTTCAAATTGATCGGTTTCTATTAATCCACAGTGAACGTGCTTTCTATCATTTCTAAATCATCTCCTTATTACATTTTAACGAATACAATTTTTTCCATAATTTGTTATCCCATATTAATCCCTCCTATTGATATTTTTTGTCCTAACAAGTACCCCTTCTAACGTGTAACTTCGTTTGTACAAACCACCTATACCTTATACCCATAATGGAAGGATATAAATTCGCGAGGAAGGACAAAAAAAAAGATTAAAAAAAAGTCACGTTGAATACTTATGTTAGAAAGTTTCGGTTCTACTAATACGTCCGAAGGCTACTCCTCTCCAGAACATTTCGGAGTGGTAAATTTTCGAACGCCATAACACTGCCACCGTGCGTTTGTTTGGACAAGAGCATTATGAGATTTTATGTGAGCTAAGCGAGCTTCCTTCCTCGACACTGCTACGGCTGTTTATGCACCCGAGCGTGTTTCGTTCCTCTCCTCTACCCCTTCTCACCCTCTCTCTATCTCTCTTCAACCAACGGTATTAACGTTGTTGGAGTTTGCAGAAGGAGGATGAAAAGAAGGGAAACGATTCCATGTGCAGTCTTCTTCATCATCATCTTCTTCTTCTTCATCTTCTTCATCTTCTTCTTCTTCGTGTGGCATGTTTTCGTGGGGCCCTTTTCTCCTACGCCCTTCTTTTTACTCTCGAAAAGAGAGTGAGAGAGAGAGAGAGAGAAGAAGAAAAAATCTCAATGGGAGTATGCGTGTATGAAAAAGAGAGAGAAAGATAGGTGTTGTTATCTCAGGGAAGCCGCTCATCATCGTTTTCTTACCGTCTCAACCTCGAACGGGCTCGATACGCTTCTTTCTTCCAAGATATCTTCGATCTTACCTTATATAAAACGTCTCTATGAGTCACTCACAACATCGTGAGTTAATAAACTTCCATACTTTATCGACACACTGAAATAACTTCTTTTGACGTGGTTTTACCATTCTAGGTATATATAAGGTGTACGTATCCTGATACATACAATATATATATATATATCTTCGACAGAGTTGAATACAAAAAAAAAATACAATGAAAAGAAATACTGCAAACATGTTTTCGCGTATAGTTTATTTATCGCGTAATTGAAATGTTTCGGAATAATTGATTGATTGGTGTGCAGTTAATTTTGTAGAAAGAAAAACACACACACACACACACGCACACGCACAATTCGAGTTATTTATTCATTTGTATATCTCGATAGAAAATAAAAATCTAGAAAATATAAGAAAAAAACTATAGGTATACGTGGAAGAAAAGAAACAAAAAGAAAAAAAGAGAAAAAAAAATGTGAGATCGATTTGATTGATTTTATTCATATGTCTACGGTAAGAGAGATAATAAATCTTTCGTTTAAGTCAATCCGTTCGATATTTTCATTCTTGTTCAGAGATGAGAAGTCTATCGCACTTTCGCGACGATCGTAAATCACGTTTCTTTATTTCTTTTCTTTTTTTTTCTTAGCGATAATATTTGTTATTAATAACGATGTTCCTATGTATACATATCACGTATCCTTTCTACGAATAATCTCATTGGTTTCGGTCGATCAAAAGAAAAAATACGATTGATAAACACTTGTGTTTATTAAAGTCGGTAAACGATATTACAAATGAGTTTAAAAAGTCCGCTAGCTGTAATATAACGCAACGAGTACGTTAGAGTCTTATCGGTCAGTATCATCGTCTTATTGTCTCATTAAGAGATCCAATCTGCGTTATCGTAAACCGAGATTGCTTTTCGCAGCTTGATTACTTTCAACGATAAATATCATCAAATGGGCTGGATATATTCATCAACGAAAATATTTATCATATCAATTCGAATTGGGTTATCTTAACCTATAGAAATGTCCAAAGTAATTAATTAACGCGAGTTCTGTCTTATATTTTTCTTTCAACGTTATTAAACTTAAATTATTATTATTTAAACTTAATATAAATTATATATATATTATAGTTATTTAAATTTAAATATAATCGAATAATAAATTCTTCTCGAAGATTCACACATTAAAAATATTAGGATGAACTAAAAGTTCGCGCGATTTTTTGTTTATTAACATTTGCAAAATACATTTTACAAAAAACAATCCATTATGCAATTTCATAATAAAGTTTCAATACAATAAATGCACGAATTTTTGATTCACACACACACATACATACACACACATCCTAATAATAAACAACAATCGAGAGAATTTATTATTATATATCTTTAGATCGTAGGATGATATTATAAATTTACTCTTCAAATCCTGTAAATAATACTTACGATTAAAGAAGAAATACGTATAATACGTATATTACAATATTTAATAAAAAAAAATACAAACAAAAATAAATATATAAAAAAAGATAAGAAAAAGAAAGCAGCAAATTGCATTTCCTCGAGTGAGGAAGGTAAACAATAAAATGCTTAATAAATAATATCTTACGACTAATAAAATATTATTGGTAATTATTAAAAAATAGTAAATATATCATAGTAAATAATATTTCACGAATAAAGAAATGGTCGGTAAAAAAAAAAATATAAAAATTAATAAAAAAAAGATAAGAGAAAAAGAAAGCAACAAATTGTATTTCCTCGAGTTAGGAAGGTAAACAAGAAATGGTTTTTCTCGAATGCGTTATCTGGACGTATCGTATCCCGCTTGGCTATCACGTGACTCAAGAATACAAGACGGACTTGACCTTTCTATGGCCGTTATGAATGCGTGCGTGGAATTTATCAATGGATGACCACGCCAATGATAAATCGCGTATGCACTCGGTATCGTCGTGGTCAGGGGCCTTCTTGGCTGACTGTTCGTAGGTGAAAGAGCTGAGAATAAAAGGAAATAAGAGAGTCAGGATATAAGAGAGTCAGGAAAGAGGAAGCTAAGAGAGTAGACGTCTTCCTTCGACAAGCTCCTGCCGGTAACGCCTTCCAATATCTTTCATCGACTGACAAATCAGCTACCAGCTTTAACCACGTTGGATGAAGTGTTCAGTAATTTTTATGCTTGTACCTATTACAGATGGTGAGAGAATGTTTACTGAGAGATTCAATCATCCAGATATGGTATACATACATATATCTTCCCTTTAAAATTGAAAATTTATATCGAAATTATAGGGTTACTCGATTCATAAATAAAAACATTTTTACTTCGATACACCATACTAATGCTTATATATTATTTTATAATATTTATATTTATATTAATATATACAATAATATATTTATATTTATCAATGCTTTCATTCACTGTCAACACTTTTTAAACAAGCGTAACGAAGTTCCAAGACTATTTCATATTCTTCTTTACCCAAACCCGTGAAAACGAATTTGTTTCACTACCTGCTCCAAAAAATTCTTTCTATAATCTCTTTTCAAAGCGTAAAATACCAAGTAGAGCCCGCATCTCTACTCGACAAGTTTTGAGAACCCTTTTCTTTTGGATTCAATAAAACGTAAAAGAATATCATAAATGGAGCGAGTTATATTCGTTTGCGTTCGTTGTACTGGGTTCGCGTCCTTGTTCTCTTGCGTTGGGACAAGAATTTCCTCCCACAAGGAGTCCAAGAGTGCGTGGGGCACACAACTGGTATGGCGATTATAAAAATTCCGAGAGACAACCGGGTCACCACTCGGTCGATCGTCTTCTTTCTTGTATCTTCTTCTCGTTTAAATCTCAAATGGATAATTAATAAAAATTATCTAATTAATAAATTCAAAATTTCTATCTAACTGTTGAACCTAAAATTTGATTTTTCCCCAATATTCAATATAGATGTATTATTTACCTTCTTTCTTGTATCTTCTTCGTTTAAATCTCAAATAAATAATTGAACAAAAATTATCTAATTAATAAATCCAAAATTTCTATCTAACCTCAAATTTCATTTTTCCCCAATATTCAATATAGATATATTATTTACTCACTAATCAAACATCACTCAAGTGTGAAACTTACAATACTCCAAACAACATCGAACATATTCTATTTTATTGCACTAAATAAATTAGCAATAATAATCAAAATTGAATTAAAGAAGACCTACGAAGTAATTTGAATAAAAGTAACAACATCCAAAACGTATTACACTTTTTTAAAGAAATAAATTTACTGAAATTTGTGTAAAACGATTAACCGTGTATTGTTTAATCATCGGATAATTATATTATCGAAACTTATATAATAAAAGTGATCGCTAATGATTCCATTGTTAATGCGACCATTTAAAAATAAACTTTTACCAAAAAAGAAAAAACAAAAAATAAATACGTGATTTTCAATTTTACCACGACAATATTTCTAACAAAATAATTTGTAATAAATAATTCTAAAAATAAAAATATATATATTATTTGTATAAATAATTGTAAAATAATTCTAAAAATAAAAAAATATATATTATTTGTAAAAATAATTGTAAAATAATTTGTAAAAATAAAATAAAAAATTTATTATTACCTCTATCGTACCGATTAAATATAAAACCTTTGAATAAATAAATTGAATGAATGCGCGAACAGAAGTCAGGATTCAGCATTCTCCAGCATTTTCTAAATGGCTACGAGAATCTTCTCGTTAATTTAATACGTAACGCGTAGAACGTAAACGGAAGATCGTTTATAACGTGGGAAACTATTTTTCCAGTCTCAGCGCGAGACACCATCACATGGCACGCGTACAAATTACGAATGATTACCAACTATCCCGTGTTCGTAAACGCGAGAACGCAACCCTTAGAGAATTCTTAATCTATTCTTTGCATCTCCATTCGCCGAATCATTTTTCTCTCCGACTTATATAGAATATCCATTCGTTCTAAATCAAACAATTTCATATTCGAACCTTCGAGAGAGAGAGAGAAATAACAAAAAGTTACGACCGACCTGACCGTTAATTTCATAAATTCCATTCAAAGAAGAGACCACGAGAATTATTAAGACTATCTAAAAACATGGAAGAACTATAATGATTATAAACTGTACCGCATGAATAATGCGTTCATGCTCGGTGTAGTTTATACGTTGATTATATCTTCCAAATGGTATACAAAAACAAAGTCATCAAATAGAGAAAATATATATTATTAACTTCTTCTTGAAAACAGATGAAAATATATAATCTATTGCTAAATAAAGAGAGAAAGAAAGAGAGTGTAATAAAGATAAAGAAGAGAAGAAAGAAGGGCAGTGGCGTCCGTCGCCTGCTACAAATTTTAAGCCTGCCGTTGCAGTTTCTTTATTCCCGTAGACTTCAACAGGATGACAATTTTAAGAGACCGCAACAACGTATAAATACAATTTCAAATAATATAATGATCCGTAATAGTAAATTGCATAAAAAAGGATCGATCAAAAAAATCTAATAATCAAAATGATGAAATTGTTAGAATCGATTTTTTGTTGCGACGGTACTAAATAAGACCGAACGTAATGATAAAAATTTTCTAAAAAGAGAATTTCGCGTTTCTGTATATACAAGTTTAAATACTATAAGCGACGTGTGCCTGACGAGCATAATCATCGTTGCTTTTCAGAGTAAAGGTGGGCCGCGTTTGTTCGCACGCGCCACTTGTCCAACGTGTCACATAACTTGGGGTAAGTTTACAACGTTTTACAACCGAATTACAGACGAAGAAAGAAAGATCATTCTCCCTCATCTCTCTATTTCTTTCTCTCTCACACACACACACACACACATACACATTTACTTTCCGTTTCCCGTAAAACGTATCTTTCGTCGTGAATTAGATTTTCAAGCAACGACAACGAGAAGGATGCACACGTTTGAAATTCCTTTTCCCTTTTTTCTATTTCTTCTTTCTCTTTCTCTCCTTCGTTTTATTTTCAATAACTTCCCATCTATTTATTCTCCTCCATCGTGAAACTTTGCGACTCTCGCTAACGCGACGTGCCGACGCTCGATGAAAGACAAGAATACAATTTGAATTACAAGTTTTACGACAGTTTTAAAATGATTTAAACGCTTTTAATTAAAATCAATCAAAATCAATGGTTTATAATTTATTTGTATAAACCATTAAATATATATTTTTAAATATTTATATGTACTTTTTATATATTTAATTATTTCTTTTCTTACAAAATTATATTATACGGAGAAAACAAACATTTATGAAAGATATAAATTAATAAAATTATTATAAGAATTAAAAAGAAAATAAAAAACACTCGTAAATACGTTTACCGATAAGTAATTAATCAAATTTTTAATGACAAAAATAAAGTTAAGTAAGATAGAAATTTAGTAATGCTTAAACGTCGATTCGGTTGACGTTACCACGTCAAAGTTAAATAGCCTTATTTTCTTCAAGTGAAATCAACGACACGATCAATTTAAAACGCGTCATGCGTATCGGCCACGAGAGAAGAAAACAACGCTTCAAACCATCTAATTATTGTCACGTCATTCGCGTTGAGAATTACCAGTTTACTTACTGGTGCTAGTTTCTCGCCTCGAAAAGTACAATCTCGTCGTTTTCAGTCGCGTGACATGTTCTGGAGAAACGTATAAGCGGAGGATAAAGAAAAAGAGAGAAAGAAAGATAGACCTTAATTAACTCGATAGAGACGTTAGGAAAACATCTGACTGAACGATAAAATAAACTTAACACCGACAATTATTTCTACTCGTTAAAAATGTAACGTTCGATATTTTTACAGAGATTGACAAGAAATATTACGTGGAAAGATATTAATTACATTTTAAAACGATACCTGGAAGAAGGAATTCATAATATCGGGGTAAACGAAAAAATTACGTTTATTGCGTTAAAACTTTACTTTGAAAGTGCATAATGGAACTGTTTTCTATTTTCGTCAAATTTACTTTGGAGATGTTAATATACAAAAAGTACGAATTTTTGGTTCGCAACCTAATACATAATTTTAGGATCGAATTGAATGTATCAATTAACGAATAATAAAGAAGAATAAAATCTTACGAATGATGCGGAGGTACGTGGAAAGCTGCAGCTGCAGCGGCTGCGGCTGCAGCGGCCGCATGGTGTTCCCATGCAGCAGCCGCTGCGGCTGGGTGCGGAGCTGGCGGTGGTGGTCCGTGATGCGGAAGAAACGGTGGTAAAGGTGGCGGATGCGGATGGGGGTGAAAAGCCGCGTGAAATGCCGAATGGGGATGATGCGGTGGGGGTGGCGGTGGTAGCAAAGAAAAAGCTTCTTGATGATAGGCCACTTCTTTCTCTGGCATTTTGTCGTCCGATGCAGCTACCGCTGCTGCTACCGCAGATGAGGCTGCTGTTACTGCTGTCAAGGTAAAATGATGTGCAAGAAATTTGTTTCCTTTGTTGTCCAGGATCAAGATAAATCTTGATCAGGGGCACCGCGTGTGCCAGGTTGACAGTACCGATCGATCATAGCCCAATCTTTGATAAAATTCTTTTCGGACGATCCAAATATATAGGACGAGGAGTTTTTATATGTACATCCCTAGGATCGTTTCCCGTCGGTAAACTCTCGACTAATTCTTTCAATTAACGTTGAAGAATATAACGTACAGAGAGATATGTGTGTCCTTTTAATTATAATCCAGGATCCAATTAAATAATACGATTTATTTTCCTTACGTTTATTTAATCTTTACACTCCACGAATAACGATCGACAAACACTGCACTGTTTACTCTCACTGTCACTAAATTAATAAACCAGTCAACTGAACGGATCTTCTTCTATAAGTTCCTCCACCAATCGGTTCTACCGTTCATATTCTTACGTCACATTTAATCGTATTCATTAAAATTGATATCACGATTTGTCACCTTTCCATTGGACGAATAAAAATCTCGATGGTTAGCTTTAAATCCGTGTAAACGTAAACACTTGTGTAGTTACCCATCACCGTGATTATCGTCAAGTTCCAAGACAAATCTTGCGGTATTTGTGATATTTTTGTTAACGCGTTGGACCGATCATCGTATGATTAAAAGGACACGTGTCGTAGAATAGTTTTCCGTCGAACTATGAAAGACGAACGTGTATAAGGCCTGTCACGGTGCTCGTGCTTTGGCGGGTATGGCGATACTGAGTGCCCACCACCACCACCACCACCACCACCACCACCATCATCACCACCACCATCGCCACCACCACCAACAGCAGAAAAAGAGAGAGAGAGGAGAGGTCGGGCGTGCAGCAGTGGCTGCTGTGTGATCGTAGATGGGCGTGCAACAGAGACCGAGAACGCAGAGAGGAAAACTTCAAATAAGAAGGAGAGGGAGAATCTTCGGCTCTGTTCAGAACAGAGAAACGAAGGAAAGAGAAAAAGAGACAGAGCCAGTGACAGAGAGAGAGAGAGAAGAGATGAGAAAAAGAAGTTGGTTAGATGGTGGAGGGGGGAGGGCGGATGCAAACAAGAAAAAGACGGAATGATCGGGTGGAGGGGAAAATGAGAGAGAAAGATGTATATATATATGTGTACTATGGTAGTACCAGCCCTATAAAGGTGAAACTTAGGACATAGAAAGCAGAGGAGAAAGACGAGGTAGGAGAACGCGTGTCAGCTCGACAACTCAACTAGCACTAGCCGTCCCTGACTCCCACCTTCTCCAGCATCCTTTCGAACCTCTCCCTTCTTCCTTCTTCGTTTCTGCACTGAACTGGAAGCTTTGCGGAACAGAGAGAATGTTAGAAGGGACTACCAGGGTGCTCGATGAAAGACGGATCGCCGAAAGGCATCTAATAGATGGATAGATGGATAGATAGATCCTGCCTTGACAAAATTTATCCCTTTTGACGAGTTCAACCATTCAATGATTTCAAAGTAGCTTTTGAACATTGACTAAAAGAACCTATTCGAAATGTTTTCTTCTTTTCCCCCGAGATTCAATTTATTTCCACCTAATTGAATGGTGGTTTCTACAATAAGACCGCATTTTTTACATTTTTTTGTTAATTTACAAGAAGATAGTAAAAACAATGTGCCGTTCGTCGTAGGAATTACAGGAAACAGTTGGATGTAACGTATACGGTAGTTTCTTTTACTTTGAAAAATAAATAAGAAAATGATGTATTCATTGCGATACGACAAAATTGAGTATAATTATATAATTATACTCAATTTTACCTTTTTATTAAACGTAACGAACACCTTTTTACTAGACGCTCGATAAATTATGTTGTTTTTTAAATGTAAATATTACTAGTATTTCATTTTTCCTCTCTCTTTCATTTTCTTGTGATCTTCTTTTTCTATTTATATATCAAATGTAATCTAAATAACAAATTCGTGTGTATGGTCAGGTTTGGATCTTACATATGGTCCCCAATGATCGGTCTAACATCCCCGAAGGTCACTTTCAATCGAGACTTCCGTCGTCGAACACGATGTGAAATGTCGTCAGGCAAAGACCCAAGTGTTTTCTTTTCTTTGCGCCTTCTGGGCTCCTGAAAAGAACCAAAAGCCTCCTGGCGACTCGAATTTCGTCTACGCAAGTTAAAGTCAAAAGAAAGACCGTACAAAAGTTTCGATCCCATGCGTAGAATTTCTTATGCTTTTGAGTATTTTAACGCGTTTACGCTTTTCAATTTTTAACACTTACATATGTATTATTCTCCCATTTCATCCCTTATTCTAAACAATTTTATAATATGGAAAACTATTATAATATATTCTATACTGTATCTAATTGAATTCTTTGCATTAGAATTATTTTCTTCATTTATTTTATTTCTAATATAACACAAACACAAGTATATCATTTAAATTTAGAAACTTCACAGTCCTTATTATCCCATAAAAATAATATTATATTAGTTAGAGCAAACTGAAAAGAAATTTTGTGAACTTACAAGTCCTAGAAACTAAAATCCTATTTTTACTCATATGAAATAATTATTCGTCAGATACTATCGAATGAGATAAGAGTTAATCATTTCTAAATTATCAAATAGCTATCATCATTTATAAAGAAATTCTTAGAGAGATCCTAACGAATAATCAAGTTTCAAAGAAAACGCATCAGGACAGGTTGACACGCGGGGTAGTTAATAACAGGTGAAATATCACAGCTATATTATTTGTACAAACCTGACTGAGGAAAGGAAAATCCTAAGTTGCTAGTAGCGTTATGCAAGGCAACGAGCAAACCTAACACGAGGAAGATCTAACGTGTGAAATGCATCAAGTAGTAGTAGTAGTAGATAGGGTCTTACCTTTTAAGTAGCAAGAAGGAAGAAGACGTCGTCATCGGTGTATTCACCGGATGCCGGTCGACCTTGAATTAGGACTCTGGCACGGTGAAGGGCCCGATAATCACCAGTACGTGAGGGATGAAGTGCATAGAGCCATTAATTAGCCGTCGCTTCGTTGCGGTTGTCCTCCATCCTTGCTGTTAAAGCTACATATCCAGCATCTTTCTTTCTCCTCTCTCTCTCTCTCTCTCTCTTTCTCTTTTAAGTGTAATTTCCTCTTGGAGAATATCTCGCCTTCGCCTTCACCTTTCGTCGCTTGCACGCACCTTACGTTCGCACCTTTTACAAATATCCAAGACCGGTTATTACATTGTTTACCGTACGGACAATTCATTAAAATAAGAACGAATTCGATGAAACGAATGAAACTAAGTTGATTTTTGTTTACATATCGAAATACTTCTTTGGGTAATGATAGTTAGAACAATCGACGTCGTGTCTCGATCGTGGAAGAGTTTTAACATCGAAATTATTAGAATAATAGTTTTCTATTTTTATTCTATTCTAATTTTTCCAAATAACGCATAATAATGACTTTTATATTCTGATTATATGAAAATTAGATACAAGTTATATTAGTATTAATTTGATACAAATACCATAATACGTCGTTGATATATGTTTTCATTTAAATAAATATATTAACGTTATTTTATTATATAAATATCATATCTCGTATACCTGTTACTTCTTCATAATTAGCAACAACGTTTAAAGTATCAGGTCGATGAAATGATTCATTTTCTAAATTCGTCGCTGATCTATAAAAAAAAAAAAAAGAAAGAATCTCGATGATAAGTTTATTAGACGGTTTAATTATTTTTGTACGTTTTTTTTTTCTTTTTTCAAAAAAATATCGTTTAAATGCACGGCTTCTCGTTATCATCTAAATGATTCTTTCTTAAGGTCATCTCCTGGCTGCAAGATATTGCATGTTAACACTACAGAAAGGAAGGAACCACGAAGGATCTGTTCAGTCTGGTCCAGCGATGGTAGTGGTGGTTGTGAGACGATGATGGTGGTGGTGGTAGAGTGGGCTGAACTAACTCTGAGACTCCTTACTGGGCGCTCCATACTAGGTACCTGTTGGTCAGGTGCACCCCACTCTTGATTCGCCGTACCTGTACCTTCTCCACCTCTTCCCCTTTTCTTTCCCTCACTCCTTTCCTCGCTGTTTCCCCCACCGAGTTTAGCTCCGTCTCTTTTCATCTTCTTCCGTCTTCGTCTTTGGATCGTCGTGCTGTTATATACCATCGTTCCTCGTTCCATTCTAGGTATCAAAGAATGGCAAGGATTACTTCTCCGATCTCGCTTTGATCTTTCGGCACTTTAGTTGTCGATTGTGAAAAAAAAAAAAAAAGACTTACACATTTTTTTTCCCAAATAATCCTCAAACTTGATTCCTCCAGATATATATATATCTATATTTTTTGATTATCTTTCTAGCGTTCTAAAAAAGAAAAAAGAAGCTAAAATATATCCAAACTCAATAGAATTTTCATTCAGATTACAAATATCATCTTCGATACGGTTCAACATCTATAACGATTCCAATGACAGTTTCTATTATTCCCAAACCTCGTCGAAAGCTTAATTGGCAGGTTAGAAAATTCTAGAGAATCCTAGTCGTTGTTAGATCGTTAATGCGGCACGAGTAAGAAATAGAAAAAGAGAAAATAGTGTAAAGGCGGCTGCCGCACAATTCGTGACTTCCCAGAAAGGCGGGGGAGTCATCGGCTGAGCGTAGGGCCGTTTTCTTCCAACCAAGCACCCCGTGGTTCGAGCTCATTAACTAACACCCCCTTTGCTTCCAAGCAACGTGCCATCACAACTACTACTACTACTACTACTACATCTTCCATGGACGATCATCTCATCGAGATTCTCCCTCTCCCTCGAACTCATTTGATGCGTGTGCGTCCCAACGCGTTGTTCTTGGCCAGGTAAGAAAGAAGCCGCCTGTGCCAACACGCGGGGCGCTAGGAGCTGGGTCAGTTTGTTATCGAGCTTGAGAAAAGAGAAAGGAAAAGAAGAAGGAACAAGAGAAATAGAAAGAGAAAGAGAATGAGAAAGAGGGAGAAGAGGACGATGAAACGGAGAGAAACAGAAAGATGCGTGGTCTCGAGGAGGAGCAGAGCAACGATTGGCGCTGGCCCGTGAGTACCAGGGTGGGAGTCGAAACGTGCTTGGCTATATACCTTCATTCCACTCTCCACCATTTCCTCCAGCACCCTCCCAACCAGCACGAGAAGAAGGTCCTCTCATCGCTTAACCTCGCGCGCTACACCAACAGCAACCACCAGCAGCCGTTGTCGTTGTCGTCGTCCCCGTCGTCATCCTCGTCGTCTTCATCGTCTACTTCTGACGAGATCATTTCTTCCTCCTTTCCTGGCATTTTTTTCACCAAAACACGATATTTAATGGTATACGTATGTATACGTAAATACATTTATCCATGTGCGCGTGTCGAAGGACTCACAATCAAAAATAGAGACGAAAGGAATCTCTTTTAAAACCGTCCACGAAAGGCAGACGTCCGTTCGGATATTGCTCATAGTTGAAAAGAAAGAGAGAGAGAGAGAGAGAGAGAGAGAGAGAGAGAAAGAGACGGAAAGAGAGAAGCGGCTTTCTTCTTTATTATTACAGAACCCTACGGACACTTGGGCGTGGGAAAACGGCAGGACCACTCGCATAGCCTTTTTCAACCATTCGGACGGGTCGAAAAGAAGATCGACGATAAGGTTTCGTTATCTGTCGGTACTCTGGTGCACGCATAAACCTATCTCTACCTGAAATTAACTTTAGACATTTACCAATTGGAAAAGGTTAGAAGAGGATAGGAGAGTTGAGGCAGAAGTGAGAGAGATGAAAAGAGGTAGAAGGAATCTATGCGCGTGCTGACCCCACCGAACGAACGGAATTTCGAGCGTCTCGTAACGAACACCATAATTATCACCGTGATACCTATTCTCGTTCTTACGATCTCGCGAACAGATTTTTCTCGAGATAGATACTAATTACGTAGATATCTTCTAAAAAAAGAATTATGATTTGCTTAGAAGTATAATGAATTTGTTTGACACCTTGATCTCTATCGATAATTAACGACAATTTTATAGGACAGAGATGTATATATTTTTATGTGTATTGTATATGTTACAAACAATGTATTATTGCGGGCATTCTATAAAAAGTTTAAAGGATTTCGATCAATTTATAAAATGTATTTCAATTGGCTGTGTTCAAAGCACGATAGGGGAGTTTAATTTTCATGGTTTATTTCATTTACAATAGCTTAGGATTTCTTTCCCTTCCCCCTCGTACTCTAAAACCCATTGAAGCACATTTTCTAAATTGGTTGAAACTTGTTAAAAACATTTTTAAATTTCCATGGTTTGTTTCACTTGCACGAGCTTAAAAACACTTCTCCCCCACCCCCGTGCTCTAAACACAATCTGTAAAATGCTTACTCATTATACACATTGCCCGATTTACACGGACATTCTATAAAAAGGAATACTAAAAGAACTTAACCCAAAAAAGATGAAACAATCTTCAAATAAACGTGGAAAAAATTGTTCGTTACAAAAAACAAAGAAAAAAAAATAGAAGAAACGAAAAGAATCGTTTTGAAAAAGTACAATATATATTTTTACAGGAAACCTAAGACACACCTTGATCTGTAACTTTACATAACGCGTAAGGCTTTAACGCTTGCCAAGACGATTTGCTCTCTGGTACGGCTTTCGAAAATGTTGGATTTTACGATCTCATAAACATCGAAATCTATTGGTCTTGCGGCGAATGAAAAAAGAAAAAAAAAAAAAAGGAAAAAAAGGGCGAGGCGACGTAATCTCATAGCGGCTAGTAAGAGGGAGAGAGAAAGGGCTAGAGAATAGAAAAAGAAGGGAAAAAGAATATGAGACCCCCCTCCGTATACGCATATCCTCTAATCATGGCAGGAAAGGCCGCCTAAGGCCAGGATAGAGACGTTCTCCAGCCTAATTGCTATATATATCCCACAAGGTTCTCCCCCCTCCCCCTACCCCTCCCCCTCTCTCTATCTCTCTCTCTCTTTGCTTTTGGTTTCGGTTATGCCTAGGCCCACGATGTTATTAAACTCTCTTTCCTTTCCCCTTATAATCTTCTCTGTTCTCTTTCATCCTAACAAATAAACCTCGATTCTTTCTCTCTTCATCTTCTACCCGGCTCAGGCTAAAAAGTCCACGTGACGAATCTACTAGGGATACTAACAATTCGCTAAGTGTCATTTCTAGAACGATTCCAATAATAGAAACATTAAACACACACACACACACACACATATTGATAAGTACTTATTTATATTGGCTTCTATTTTAAATCATAATAATTATCTGAAATAAAAGTATGAATAAAATGATATTTATTATTTATAATAATCTATATATGGAACGTTTTTATTTTGAAAGTGGTGTAAGTTGATTTAAAAAAAAAAATGAGATATATCACGTAGTTTATACTTAATTTAGTTTAAACTTTTTATTTATATAATTAGTTGGTATTTAATTTCTTAAAAAATGTCAATGCTTTGTTCGATTTAAAATTGGCATGATTATTATGTTGATCTTTTTTTCTAAATAGAGCCGTAAGTAAGTAAATTTATTATTTCTTCAACGTAGAAGGATTTATAAAACTTTAATTTTTTTGTTTTGTATCTAACACTAAACGATAATAAAAAGAATAGAAAAGAGGACACTACTAAATTGTATGCCGATTTTGAGAGGATGCATAAGATGAAGAAAAAAGAGATAAATTCGTAATAAAGCTATAATGTATTTGGATTCCTCAAATTTACGAGCTTGTGAAACCGGCCTCCTCATTTCTTTTTTCTTACTTTTTCCATTTTCTTTTCTTCCTTTTTCTTTCTCTTTTTTATTCCTATCTCTTATAGAAAGCACTACGATTTCTCTCTTATTCCGAAATGCAAAGGGCTTCCATTTCACAAAAGATGAAGACCACATTTGTAAAAAGGACAAGCGTGGTCAAGAAAAGAAGTTCCTTGGAACGGTAAAAGTCTACGGGTATGGCTGCGTGAAAGTAGCGGCAAAGCGGTCCTGTTTTCAAAAAGAACCAATTCTCTTCTTAACTGGTATATATATATACGACGATTAACGATTTACGACGTTACCTAACGCTTCTCGAAATACTTTCCGGTTTAGTCCTGCTTTTCCTCGAAAACTACATCCTTGCTGACGCCGCACGGCATTGACTTTTTATCTTCGACCGATCTATTCTATGCTTTTTCTAAATCTTCCTTCCCCTTCCCCTTCCCCTTTGCCTTCCCCTTTGTCTATCTTTGTCCTTCTTTTAAAAGCGGAAAACGATTTTCATCTTGCAACCAAAGCCGAACCCCTAAAACGAATCCTATGTGTATATCTATGAAAAAAAGGCAGAACGAAAGGTAGAAGCAAGGTGTCAAGATTCGGTAACGAGCCACCAAACGAGATCTAACGATAACATTTTTCGACAAATTCCATGATACCTCTAACTATTATATTACAACGTGAAAATCAATTATACCCTTGGGTATTTTTATCTAGCCATCTTATCATTACAACATTATATATATATATATCTATCAAAGATTTTAAATCAAAATCTGGAAGATTAACATAGGGGTAGCAGGGGGAGGGGTGGAGTTGGAAAATAATTTGTGAAAAAGAAATTAAAAGATAGAAATAAATGTCAACATTGTTTTCAAACGAAAATTCGATCGACTGACGTAAGTATTAAAAAACGAGGGGGTGGAGAAAGTGTAAGAAAATGATATACGAGTAAGGTATATTAAATGAAAACTCGGTAAATAAAAGTTTGCGAAAAAGGAATAAAGAAGACGTTTAGGGAAGTAAGATACGCGAAGAGTGGAGTAAGACGGTAGCGCGAGGCATCTTACTCGAGTTCTTGTCGACTTCATGGCGAATCAGAGAAGCCGCGGAGCAAGTCCGATTCCGATCGAGTTTTTCCATGGCAGCATGGTAACGGGGGCTCCCCTTGTCGCGGCTTTTATGAGAGCTCGAGATGGTGCGCTCTCCATGGTGCTGCTCTCCATGGTGTTCTCCGTGGTGCTCACATCGTGACGGCATCAAATGAGAACGGTAAGAAGCTCGGAGAGGAGAAGAAGAAGAAGAAGAAGAAGAAGAAGAAGAAGATGAAGAAGAAGAAGAAGAAGAAGAAGAAGAGATGAGACTTTCGCAAGTCACTCGGAAGGCTCCCTTTGTTCCGTGTTTGCTCTACCTGCGTTAGTTCCCTAACGTAGCAAAAGAAGACGAGCTCAACTTATATAGAAGACGACGACGAGAGAAAAACCTAAGTTGATACTTCTTCTTTCCTTCTCGCCTTCAACGCATGATGCACCAACCACCACCGCACACCATCACCTTATGCGCTCCCAACCAATCTGACCGATCTATCCTGAACGATGATTATTACGCGAGAACGAACGAACCTGCCCGATCATTACAGATTCCAGATTGGATGAGTTGTCTTAATCGAGCCAATTTATTAACACCGTTCGTTTCCATAGAAACTTTCTTCGAGCTTAACCCCTAACGCTTCTTATATTATATATACATATATATTTTTTTTAACTATCGAATAACTAAGAAGCTCCTGCAGTTTATTGAAGTTTGCGTATATCATTTATCTCTATTTATCATAATAATAGCAACTTTTTATGTGTTACCTAATATCATAATAATACATTTATCATATATATATATCTAACTTATAGGAGAATAACTATTTTTTTTAGATTTTTAATATATTATATACGACGGTACTAATTCATCAGCAAAGACTATAAAAATATACCTATATCACCTATTTGAATTCTACCGAAATTCTTTTTCATAGAAAGAGGAAATAATAAGGAACGATATATCTAGAAGGAAGAAACGTGTTCGTAGGGGGCCTAAGTCTGAACGAGTTTGCCCGTCTTGCGGACAAAAGGCGGATACCCAAAGAAACGAGGGGTGGGTTAGCACGATTTTTCATTTTCGAAGAGGCTGGCAACGCCTGGCAAAGGGCCCATAGAGAAAGAAAGAGAAGAGAAGAAGGAAGAGAGAGAGAGAGGGAGAGAGAAAGAGAGAGAGAGAGAGAGAGACCCGGTAATCATCTTGTTCTCGACGCTCCGTGAATAACACAAAGGATTGAACTGGTGCTAATTACGTCGCTCGTCGTCGCTTACGCGCGAGAGAAAAGAGAAAGAGAGAGAAAGAGAGAGAGAGAGACAGAGAGAGAGACAGAGAGAGAGACAGAGAGAGAGACAGAGAGAAACAAACCTTAATGGTAGAAGATTTAAGGGGAAGAAGAGTGTCGAGGGGGGAGATGGAAGGAGGAGGAGAAGGAGGAGAAGAAAGAAACGAGGGGTGTGGGGGGGCGGCGGTCGACAACCCGAAAGAAAAGGACGAACTCGAAGTAGACGGCAACACAACACCGATGATAACGTCCAAAGAGAAATTATATTGCCAAAGGAATTTCAACGGTTGCACTTTTAAAGGATCATCGAGGCGACGATCCACCATGAAAATTGGAAAAAGGGAAAGGTTGAGAGAGAGAAAGAGAGAGAGAGAGAGAGAGACGAAACGAAAGAACGCGTCACGCTTACAAATTATTTTGTCGGGTTTTCCGCCTGATTCAAGCGTGAATTCGACGAACGTATATATCTTTCTCTGTTAATTTCGATACGCCACTATGCGAAAGTAGCGAGAAAAAAAAATATTTGTCAGGTTGGAAAATTGGTACGATTCAACGTTAAATATTTCCAGGGTTACCGTAGTAAATCGTATTCGATTCTATAGAATACAATGGAAAGAGTATATCCTATTTATCTTTAAACGATGAACTAACGTTCCATTGGACATTTATCCAATTCAAATGAAATATCAATAAAAGTATTTAACGTTAAATGAAATATTTTCTTTTCAATTTCTTCGTCTCTTTGTGTTGTATGCAAAGCGAAAAACACGAGGAGAAAATATTTGGCAATTTAAAAAATACTTGACCTAAGAAAACACTCTTAATTATTGAATTATTAATTATTCTTTTTTTCTTTGCGCATTTACACTGTACACGAAAATTAATATTATTAAAAGTTCATGCTCTCCTACGTAATATTATTTAAATATTGATTTCATGTATACGTGTTACGGTCAATGTATTACTGCTGACATTGTATACATTGCCCGGGCAATGTATTAATTAACATATTGAGGCATTCTGTTAATACAGTTATAGTAGCCATAAGAAGTATGATGGGCTTCTATGTGTAACAGGTCATGGATCCTAAAAATTTTAGAAGGAACATTGAATGAGAAAAGTCGAATAACATCTGGTCAAGGAAACGATTGAGATGTTTAGTTAGGAAATACTTTCGCATGCAGCTTACTCACCAAATGTGGCTTCGTCCGAATACTATTTATTTGCATCAATGGGACACGCACTTGCTGAGCAGTGCTTCACTTCTTACGAAGATGTACGAAAATGGCTGGTTTTCCTTAAAAGAGCAACAGTTTTTTTTTGGCGAGGCATCCACAAATTATCAAAAATATGTATAACTAGCTCATGTATAATTATTATAATTATGTATAATTACTAATAACTAATTATGTATAATTATATGTATAATTATGGAAAAAATGTATAACTAGCGATGGGCAATATTTCGAATAAAATATTTTTTATCATTTTCATACAATATAAACGTGTATTTTCTATATAAAAATTCCGGTTTCATATTTACATACCTGGTATGTCAATCAATCTTACAAAATGTAGTCTTACACGTGATTTAGTTGTTTTTTTAAATAAACAATCAATATTTTGTACACTTTTTATATCATTTCTCTTATATTGGATATATTTGAAAACTTGAATGAGGTAGCGGACGCTACGCGGCGCTGATGACATGCACGATCTCTCGAAAAGTACATAGTAGGGAGGGGACAACGAAATCGATCGTAACGCACTCTGTGACAGAAATGTCAAACTTATCAAGACTACTTTCGTCAAATTCAGTACATTTTGCATTCATTTTGTGTCTATCTTAAATATAGTTATCAATATTTTCGATATTGGTTATAATACTTTTTGTGTAGTGAACAGCAAAAATAATGGAAAAAACTGCAAATATAAATTTTACATATTGTTAGAATTAGAATTAATGTTAAAAAATTAAGCAAAGATTATAATTCTATCAGATTCTCAATAAAATTCATCACAATTTATTCATTTTTGTTGATAGTATACATATATGTCGTGTATTAATAAACTTTCAGTCACTTATTTTTTCAAACAAGTAGTTTTAATCATTTATTTTATTGTAAATTAAATAAACATTTTCCATTTATTCAAACTTGTGAAATAACGTTTATGATATATTTTATCATCCTTAACTGTTGTGTACATCGCTGGTAAATAATATTTAAAATAAAATTTATCGCTTCTTAAGATAATGGATTTAATAAATTGTCCATCACGGTGAATGATAGCACAATGTCAAACTCTGATTCAACCCTATCTTTATTATTATATTCATTTGTGTGATTTCACCAATTTTTGGGGGGAAATTTAAATTTCATCCATGAATATTGTACATTATATTCAAACTGTAATATCTAACTATCAAAACATTTGTTTACGTATTTTTCTCTATTGTACATTAAAATAACAAAATAAAATTATCTAATTCAACCTGTCAAGATTATACCGAAAACATCAATAATATTTACATTTCTGAAATAGAAGTAAAACAAGAACGATGAGGTCGATGCGTAAGAAACGGAAGAACAGAACAATTAAAAAAATTGCTTATAATTAACTTAACAATCAATATTTTTCCTTTTTATATCATTATTCTCATACTGTAAATGTTTTATAGTTCCTTATAAGTTGCGGACGTTATGCAGCGATAATGTCATATGTAGATGCATGGTCTGGATGCATTCCCCAGTTGCACTTATAGTTCATATTTTCTCCGTAGCTGTCGCTGAAGTCGTATACGCTTAGGGCAGGGAGTACTAACCTAATAACCTTCATATGTACCAACTTAAATTTGTTTATACCAACATAAAATCTTATAAAATTAAAAACATTATTTTTTAGAGTTATATATATATTAAACTTGCTGAATAATAATAAAATAAAAACAAAAATAATACTACTGTAATATTACTTTAATATCATATATATATACATATATTATATTTTCGGTTATAATATTAAAAACAAATAAAGAAATTAATAAAAAAAATAGAAATAACAGGCTCAAAAAGGTAGAGCGAGGTCATCTTTTGACTGCACAATCAATGCATTTCATATGTAATAAAGTAGGGATGACAGAAGAGATAAATGAACAATTGCTTAAATATTTTGTTAGTCAATAAAATGACAGAGAGAGAGAAAGAGAGTGAGAGATAAGATGCCGTCCAATAACGATTCAGAAATAATACTATTTGAATGCGATAAGATGATGAATAGAAGAAGTAATTGCAACTTAATATAGTATGGTGCAGGAGCTTGTACATATCTATTGTTTACATTTAACACACAAGCAGTTATTAATCGGTACCTTTTCGCGCATGCTATTAAAGTGCAGTTGTAAATTACTATGTTTGTGTGAAACATCGCACATATGTTTTTCCGCAGAGGGATTTTTTTGAGAAATAATATTACGTTTCGAATAATTATTAAATAACTGATTTTCCTGACGTCTACTCTGTGTTTATAGATACGGTAGTATACTAAACTTACAAGCATATATATATACATATGTATGTTGTATGTCATACATACATATATGTATATTTATGTCATGTTATTTTTATGTACGTATGCGTTTACGCGTGCATGTTAAATAAAGTATGTTTAAAAAACACAAATACGTTCATTTATACGTTTATACGATAATACGCGCATGCAGCGTATTTGCGCATATGTACAATTAATACTAAAATTTAGAATCATTTGTTTATGTTTTAAATGGTAGAATTTTGCCTAACACAATGACAGCCGTAGATACTAATTATTGAATTGTATCTTTCATATTTGTAGGCACAAGAAAAAAATGCATGGTATCAAAAGAGTATTAGTTTTTTGTACATTGACAACTGTACTACCATTGACGCTTATTCTAATCCCTCTCTATCTGCGACACAGTTTTTATGCTAATGTAGCATATGCCGTTACAGAGTCTGATATTTTGGAGGTCAATGATGGAGTATCAACTATATTTTGTTCTGTAAGAACTATGTTGCTTCTAAAATATTCAGATTTTTAATCATATCTTTCTTTTGCATGTATGTACTTTAGGAAGGCCTTTGTATTATATGACTAAAACAATTAATACCTTCCATAACTGCATGCGTCTTATACATACTTTATGACACATGGACTAATTTTTGCATTTATTAAAGACTACATTATTTATTACTGGTATTATTATTAGGCACATACATTACAAATGAATGCAACATTTAACGCATTCCAAATGTCGCATAGACCAGAGATAACGTCATTTAAAAAACATATAAGATTAAAGAAAAGTATGATTTTACCGGATGATACATTTGAATATTGGGGATTTTATTTGCTTAAAGGTGCTACTGTATTACTTTCTGTTTGTTCAAGGTAAATATGTAGTTTAAATTATAGTTAATTTTATATGATATTTAAAAAGTATTTGTAATGGGATTTATTGTGGCTAAACTTGTATTTCTAATTATTAATATGTAGATTTCAAGGAGCTTCTATTTTGGTTGTGAAAGGTGAACGTAACTTGCGTACTTGTGAAATATTGGAACAAATAAAAACAAAGAATTCGGAACAGAAATGTTTTTACCAGATGCAGATCAAGTTAAAATTACATTTGAATCTCATATGAAAGGTATCAATTCTGTTGAAGATATAAATCAGCAAGCTTTTAATGCCATCGCAAGAAAAAATAATACAAAGCAAAGTTTTAATAATACAAATGTTATGCAGATAACAGATAATTTTAATGATACTAATCAAGAGAAATTCTTGGCACCTATAAAAGAAACTCAAAACTATACAATAGAAGAACCTGTAACATTGAAAAAAACAAGGGAAATTGAATCTACCAAGAGATCTAAACGATGGCTTCGCTCAACATTTGCTACACAGGAAAGAAACTTGAATGATGAAAAAGAATTACAAAAGAAATTAACGATTATAAAGCATCAAAGTAAAAAAATAGAAAGAGAAGATTTAAAATTTAATACTCTTAATCAAGAACAAGTCGAAAACCGCAGAAATTTAATAGAAAAATTAAAAATGGAATTAAATATGGAACATGATGAGAATGGCAACGTAGAGGAAGATTTAGATGAAAAACTAGAAAATAAGCTAGTCAATACTAGGGTAAAGAGAAATCAAGAGCTTGTAAATCCACCTTCATTACTTGACCAAGGTATCAAACATGGTGGAACCGCAGATAAAAATACAATGGATGTCAATGAAGCGTCATCTGTATCTAGTTTTGAAAATGGTTTATTTAATTGTTACGAAGGCTCAATTCTTTTGACGCAAGAATTTGAACCATCTGATAAATGTATTGACGTCGATTATTTAGTTAATGGAAAACATATGGAGACAAGACACGATGTCGTAGAGGATGGATATTATTATTATATATTTTACAGCGATAATGATTTTGTTTCAAACGATATACATGCTCTATTCGATATCTATAAACCAACTTTTCAATACGAAAATGTTACTAAGTCTTGTATAAATCAAACAGAATGCTCATTCACATTAGATATTATGTCTCCTGATAGAGTAATCGTAGAAATACCAACCAAAGATGGTATAGATTTAGATCCAGACGAGATTAGTTTATTGATTTCAGTTTGCCATCCACGTATGGGTGTGTACGCTATTTTTCCAATCGCAGTATTGTTCTTTATACTTGGTTGTGCATTTATGTAAAGATTTATAAAGATGAGATTTACAAAGATGATATTTACAAAGATGATATTTACAAAGATGATATTTACAAAGTCATAAATAATTTTAAAATATAGTTTGTTATAGATTATATATATTTTATTATTTAGATAGATATTATATATATATATATATATAAATGAAATTTTATGAACTGAAAATATGGAGTCTATTATAATGTATCATATATAGAAAATGTTGAAAATGTGATTAAGGAATATATATATAAATCTAAATATTTTAAGTATATAAAATATTGAATGCACCACGATATAATGGATGTATGTATATAACACAAAAGTTTAAATACTTGTAATACTGTATATTGTGTTATTTCGAAATTCTAATTTTATAACGAAAATCTGATTTATGTACGTTATTGTACATATATTAATATCTATGTAGGAAAAAACATATTTTTATAAATAATATACGCTTGCAATAAAATTTATATAGATAACTGCGAATTACCATATCAGCACAATAGGTGCTTGCCTAAAGTTTTATGAAAGGAAAATATTTTTTCATTTAAATGGTTTTATGAAAAATGTTAAATATTTCCAAATGTTAAACCATCAAATGTATTATGATAATACTGTTAATTATTATATTTGATATTATCTAAGGAAAATGTTGTATACTTTTTCAAAGTGAACTAATAAGAAATCAATAAGTTCAAATAAATAAAGAAATAAAATTAAAAATGTATTCTTTTTTGAAACATGATTTCATCAATATTATTTTTAATTTAATATATTAAATTTTTTTAATTTGATCAAAAGATGATATTAAATACAAGAAAAAGAATTGTATATATATATTGTTAAAATATAATTAAGAATAAATTATTTGTATACATAAACTTTTATAATACATAAGATGTAAAAGTTAGCATGATTAACAGTTATTAATTAAATGAACACGTTGTAGACTTGAATATGAAATAACATTTGCCATATATCGTAATTTAGTTGATTCAGTATTTGAACTAAATATTAAGGCGCTAGAGTCGTCGTAAAGGTAAGACTATGTGAAATAAAAAATCATTTGAAATTGAAAGTTAATCATATGACATATATATACATGTATATACATATATGTATATCGACAAATATTACCAGAAATCGTTAAATTAAAATCGTTTTCGAATAAATAAAGATTACGTGTGGTGCCACTGTTCGCATGAAAAAGACGTCTTCCGAAATTGGCGCTAGGTACACTGGGTAATCGACGTAACTTCCCCTCTGCGCGCACTCTCGACGTAGAAGAAAAATAATATGAAAAATTATCCAGACTGGGAGAAGAATAGGAAATTTAATAGAGAATAAAAGGAAATTTAATAGTTAGAAAAAAACTGAAATTGCTTATATAAGCGCAAAAAGGTTTTAAATTGTATTGTCGAAATAAGTCAATTTTCCTTGGATCGTTTGCAGCGCCATTGTGCGGCGTTCACAAGAATATTCGTCGTGACGCAATAGGAACTCGTCCTTTCCGTTGACTTACCACGAGTGGAACATGTCTCATACATCTGAACGAAGGTAAGTTCGATTTTTTCAACATAATTGCATTAATTCAATCAAAATTTTCCTATAGAAAATCTTCCTTTATATCGAATTATTCCGGATCTCGTGTGACGAACGATAGAACGGCATTCGTATGGATTACATTTACGAAAAATAGTGCGGCAAACGACGAATGCACGAGAGCACGAGACTGACGACAACATGGCGTGCATTCGTTTTTGTTACATTGTTTGCAATATTAATATATAAATTTTTTTCTATCATCCGTAGAGTTATCTTAATGCCAAAAAACGATATGACCCTTTCGAGTAACGATGAAAATATTGAAAAAATATCTATCCTCGTATTTTCCATATATGCAAAATGTAATCTCGATTTTCTTAGAAATTTCCGCGTGCCGACGCACGACGTGTTCAAAATCTACATTTTTATCCTTCATTTTCTTTCAGCCTTACGTTAGGAAATTAAAATTTTATCTTAACCCTTTATGATAAAAACCAAAGTATTTAAAGATTTAGGGTTATTTAATGTTCCAGATTAAGTGATTTGAGTTAGCATGAGTTATGATAAAATGTCGACCATTCCTTAGTCATACGTACGTGTGAGTCACTGACAGTGCAGCAGCCATCGAATGATCATCAAATATTTGTTTTTCTTCTCCTTTTTTTAAAACTATAATTTTTCGGTAACGTTTTCCGATATTTCATCGAATTTTCATATATTTTTACCTTCCTTATTTTTAGTAGGTCACTCTTTTAATTAGAAAAGTATATAGATTTTTTATTACCTTAAAAAATAAGTATTTTAAATTTGTATCACACGTACTATATAGTAAATTATACAAATTAAGATATACAAGAAACATTTTGCAATTACATATTTGATATTGAAGATACTTTAGATATATACGATATTATTAATGGAAAATGTGTTCCCAAAAAGAAATATACTAATAGGTACTCTATGTCTTTATTAATTTGGCTAATTATTTTGTACATAGGATATTTTCAAATTTTTTAATACAATAATACTGATATATACAATATGACATGTGTTATCACTAATATTAACATTTCTTCTTCGCTTTATATCACAGTAGAAACGATGAACAATGGTCAGGGGATTCCAAAAATGGACCAAGTGAAAGCGAATCTCCTGCCTACAATGGGCCTCCAGGCATGGAGCCCGAAGGGATTATTGAATCGAACTGGGAAGTTGTAAGTTTCGTTGTTCTATTGCATAGATTAATAGCGTTCAAAAATATTATGATCGTTGTGCGTGTATATGCTGTAAATTTAGAAATAAACTTTTAAAGCTTATAGTATATCTTATAATTTTATATTAATTAGGTCGTTGACAATTTTGATGAAATGAACCTTAAAGAAGAACTTTTGCGTGGTATTTACGCTTATGGCTTTGAAAAACCATCTGCTATTCAACAACGTGCCATCCTACCCTGTATTAGGGGACACGATGTTATTGCTCAGGCCCAGTCTGGTATATAATATATATTCATTAAGTAAACGCAAATTTAGAGTTTACATTAATGCATTGGTAATGCTAAAGTTTTAATGATTAACCTGTAGGAACTGGGAAAACTGCAACATTCTCTATATCAATTCTTCAACAAATTGATACAAACATTAAGGAATGTCAAGCATTGATACTTGCTCCAACTCGTGAACTTGCACAACAGGTAAGTTGACATTTCTTATTAATCAATATTAATATTTGTACATCATATATATAATATTTCTTTTCATTGTTTTTCTTTATAGATTCAAAAAGTAGTTATTGCTCTGGGAGACTTTATGCATGCAGAATGTCACGCATGTATTGGAGGCACTAACGTACGTGAAGACATGAGAAAATTGAATCAAGGGGTCCATGTAGTGGTTGGTACACCAGGCAGGGTTTACGATATGATCAGTCGACAAGCGTTGAGGGCTGGTAGCATCAAGCTTTTTGTTCTGGATGAAGCTGATGAGATGCTTTCGCGTGGTTTTAAGGACCAGATCCATGATGTATTCAGGCTATTACCACATGAAGTACAGGTATGTTCAAACTTTAGTATGCGACATCAAGATCACTTATTCTAAATAGTCTTCTAATTGTTGACTTTATTTCAATTATTAGAAAATGTCTTTTGGACAAGTCAACAAATCATACAAGACGAAAAGTTGCAGTATAGCCATACGTTATTATAGTCAAGTTTATAAATGTATTATAAAATACAGGTGCGTTATATTAGTGGTATCTTGGCAGGTACATTGTATAGATTTGATACATTTCATTGTTCTTTGAGATCTTCACATTACATTGATATAACTTAATAATAGGAATAATGTGATACTACTACTGTCATCCTAGTGAATCCCAATCTAGTTAAAACGCCCTTTACAGAATACGAATTATGATAATCCACATAAATATATACATATTAGCAGAGTGATAGATTATAACAGATAACCATAAAGTAGCATGATTTTTTCAACATTTTACCAACCTGTTGCATATGTCACGTATGATGTCACAGTGTCTCATCCAAATGACAAATATATATATATAATATATATACTTTTTCTTTCTCAAGAAATATGTATTTAGAAATGAGGTCGCACAAATTGTGGGGTGTATATTTGACCTATACATTTATAAATTTATGTTTAAAAAAATATTATGCATTTTTACAGGTTATTCTGTTGTCTGCTACAATGCCTTCTGATGTATTGGATGTCTCTAAATGCTTTATGCGAAATCCAGTTCGAATATTGGTGAAGAAAGAAGAATTGACGTTGGAGGGAATTAAGCAATTCTACGTCTTTGTTGAACGTGAAGAATGGAAGTTGGAGACCTTGTGTGATCTATACGACACGCTAAGCATCACCCAGGCGGTTATTTTCTGCAACACGCGGCGTAAGGTCGATTGGCTAACAGATAATATGCATCACCGTGATTTTACGGTTTCTGCGATGCATGGCGATATGGATCAGAAAGAGAGAGATCTCATTATGAGACAATTTCGAACTGGTTCGTCTCGTGTCCTCATCACAACTGATCTGTTGGCTCGTGGTATTGACGTGCAACAAGTATCCCTTGTCATTAATTATGATTTACCTTCCAATAGAGAGAATTACATTCACAGGTAATTTATATATTATATATTCTAGCATTTTATCATCTCTTTAAATGAATGAGTAATTTAATAGTTTAAAAGAAAGAAAATTTCGATTAAACGCTTTACTATCTCTTAATTAAACACGATTGCTCGATAACGGATCATTCTTTATTTAGTGATAACTTATCTATCGATGTGTATTATCATTCAGATAAATAATTAAAATTTATGGAGAAAATTGAAAAGATTACGATTACAATTTTGATTAATCTTTATTTAGAGATAATTAATATATAGTAGGATAGAAAGAATTTTTCTTTTCTTTCCTTTATCATTTTTGAAAGTAATCATTTGTATTTACAAAGCCATAACTTTGTCACCGTGTTACAGAATTGGTCGCGGTGGTCGTTTCGGCCGTAAAGGAGTAGCTGTGAACTTCGTTACAGAGGACGATAGGCGAACTCTGAAAGACATAGAGCAATTCTACAACACCCACATAGACGAGATGCCATTGAACGTCGCTGACTTAATCTAAGCACGTCCATTGGCAATAATTCATTATAATACGAAAAAAATAAAAAGTAAGTGAAAAAAGGAGTTCTCATCTGATCTCTCATGGTGTGTGAGTATTCACAGAGTGAGTTGGTGAACTGTATTGCTTATGTAAACGTGATTTACCAAAATATTCTGAGGTTGTCATCCTAATTTCATTTGATAATAGCAGATTATGAAAATAGGTATACGAGAATAATTATCTATTGTACTGATAATACTATTAGTATACTATTTTAATAATATTACTGCCATTAAACAATTATATCCCTTACACTATCACTACTCTAGCGCCATCACTACACATTATTATTACCAACACACTTAAAACAAACACCAGCACTAGCAACGCTACCGTTCACCGCTATATACCCATTACGCCCATACTATTGCTATTATACTACTTCTTCTGCTGCTACTACTCTCTGCTACTTACTACTGTTTTATTCTACACTACTCTATTACTATTACAATTATTACTACTATTATTACTACTATCTCTACTACCCTTAACTATTATTCCTATTATACCAAAAGCAGTACTATCACTATCACTTTACGAAAATTATTAATTTTTCGACTGTTATAATTTTACTCTACTAGTATTCATATTACGTTAATGGTATTATTTGTAATACCTATCATCATTATAGAGCGACAAGCACGATGTGCTTGCATTTACATATCATTGTGACAGGTCAAGATTTGCATTCAAATGCATTCATGGGTTTACCGCACCTTAGTTCTGATCATTGTCAATATTTTTAAGTTCTTCTGAAGATTTTTATCTCGTCTGTCTCTAATAGAGCATGTTCTACCTGTAAAGTTCATTCCGTCGTCGACGGTTACATCGATGCTTCGATCACCGCGATTACAACTTGTTTGTTTAAGTAGAGGTTTAGTTGGGTATTGGAAGGGGTATTTTAATCACAAGCGTTGTCGCAGGAGAGATGTAATTCACAAGTTTTAGATGGTATGAATTTTTGTATATCAAAAAAAACGTAGATGCATAAATACATATATACAAAAAATGTTTGACCTTTTAATCGTGGTCTTTATTATTACGTGTATATGTGTCAACACAAAAAAAAATATATATATATATACATATAAATATATATATATAAGAATGTATATGTATATGTATATGTGTATGTATATATAGTAAATGATTTTAGTTAAAGAAAAAAAAGAAAAAATAAGTAATGACAAGCTTACAATGACAACCCTGAATGGACAACTGCGTATATTGTGAAATTTATCTCTTTCTAAGCGGGTGATAAAATATTTTAGAGACCCATTTGCGTCGGGAAGCATATTAATCTACACTTTAGTACGCGAATTGATTACACTCTATTGTAAATTATTATTGTATTAAATTTTATGCTGATTTGAAAATAATTTGATTCTTTAAAAAGAACAACCTCGTCATATGATCCTGAATAGGCTTTTTCTAATAAATAAACAATGTGTGCTGATGCAATTGGGTCGAGGTACAACACACACACCCTGTGTAGAACAAATAATGATCATATAGATTCTACTGTTACGTATTATTTAGAAAATGTGTAGCCGACTAAAAAGAATCTTGTGTATAATATCTTCAGATTAATTTATATAGATAAAATGAATAAGCGTCGAAGCGAAAAAAGTTATCTTTATGCGAACAAACACATATTATTTTCTTTGTAATTTCTTCTGTGTTTTAAATCGACTCCTTTTAATTATGTGATTTATCGTGTAATTAAATTCGTATTATAATTACAATAAAAAAGAAAGAAATTAAAAAAGATAGGCAAGTATATTTAGAAAGATTAGTTTATTTTACAAAAAATTACAAAAAAAAAAAGACCATAAAAAAATGAGTTTCGTAAATGATCACGACGAAGATGTTAATTTTCATTATTGTTGACAACATAACACAACAGTATATACACTTCGTTTATTGTTATACGCTTACATTAATAATTTTTTAAAAATGATGTAGGAGAATCCAACCTTTCACGATTATTTTATATTTTTGTCATAAAATACTGTGCAAATCTTCATTCATGCTGCTTGTTTGTACGTTTCGTGAAGAAGAAGAGAGTAATAGAAAAAGAAAATTTAATATGTTGAGAACTTTATTATATATACTAATACCTTTGTAGAGAGAGAGAAAAAAAATAATAGTAATCTTTAATTAAATATAAATAATTCTTCCCCTATATATATATAATATATATATATATATATATATATACACATGTATATATATATATATATATATATATATTATAAAGACAAGTGCGAAAATTTATTACAAGCTATTGTAAGTACATTGTCGAAAGTGGTTTATCGTAATTTTATTAATACTATATATAACTATGACTATATATATATATACTTTTAAATATTATCAAAATATATTTCGAATGAAGAATTATCAGTAAAATGTATGTTATCTTGCATATGCTTGTAGTAATATTATTAATATTAATATTAATAACAATAATAATAATAATATATAGGTTAAACTATAAGATATGGTATGATTTTAATAAATGAAAACAAACGTGTCAGAAGGAAGAGAATATTTTTTACATAATGCAGCCCAATATAAATACGTTTTTCTTTTTTTACATTTTAATATCAAGTTAATGGGCAATCATTATTGTTAGATATAAAAAACATTTCTTATCTTATTATATATTTCCGGAAAATGGCCGCCAAAAAAACCTTTAGTTTTCTGAACGCGTTTGATTGAATTTAATGGTGCGTTCAATATTTAAGAAGTATGAAAAATTTATAAATGTAATGATATATATACATATATAATGTGAAGTTAAAAGTATTTAATACTTTGTTATTATAGAGGTAATTTTTATTTTAAAATTATTATAATAAAACATTTTTTTTTCAATCCATTTCATTTTATCTTCTACCGAAGTTGGGATTCAAATTTTGTTAAAAAAGGTACGTAAATATATTCAAGTTTATTATTTTTATTAATAATATATTTCAAATACAATATACGATAATAAAAGTACAAATGCATTACCCGATGAAAATAATTAAGAATACTATAAAAATTTCACATAAAAAAAGAAGAAAATGCGATTAATTTCCAAATACATACTCTGTTGCACATTTTGTTTCTCTTATTTAATAATATAAATAAATGAATATAAAAAATATTTTACCGCCCCTTCTTTAGGAGGTTGCAAAAGTCGTGACCATTAATATTATGAGTTATCTTGTAAGAGCTTTACCAAGAATTCTACCTGCGTAGAAGACCCACATTTCTGAAGTTAGAGACGGCCATATTTAGTCCCACTAACGACGGAGTCTCTACCACTTTCCATTTTTACTCTTTATGTTTTAAATATGATGATTATTCTTTTTCTTTATTCCTTTTTCGTTGCATTTTACTAATTTCTCTTTATGTATTCCTATAAAGAGAGGATCATCGTCTACGTAGCAGAAATTTGGAAGGGGAAAGGATTATTTTCTCCAGTGGAATCTCAACGATGGAATTCGAAAACGACACACTAATGCTGTCGGTGACCGTACTAAGACACGATTACCTTAAGAAAACGAAGATGCACGCTAGTGTTTGAATTTAGTAAGCTTAGGAGGAATTAAACACGTGCATGTGTATCTATCTGTGTATATAATATGTAATGTATATATATAGGTAGTATATGTATTCGTAAATGTGTCCACGGTATCCGAGGCATCTCTTGCAATGATGGTGAATGTAGGTCCTCGGGTCGACATCTATGATACCTCCTTCTCCTCCTTTTCCTCTTTTTCCTTCTCCTCTTTCTTTACCTTTGGCGTCTTGTGTATATACCACTACTGTTAAAGAATCACAGCTTGCTTCCAGAACGGTTTCTCTCCCCCACCAAACGGCCGAACTTCATTGAGTCTCTAACAACAGGTGTTTACGTAGTAATAACCGAGTTTTATTTTAGAAAATATGTGCTTAATTTATTTTATTACAATTATAATAAAGAACATATATATACTTATTTTTTTTTGAACAATGTACAATTATGTCTATTCATTAATTAGGCAATGTTTTTGCAATAAATAGCTAAATATACGACTTGTAGGAGGAAACAGAGATGTCTAATTCAGGAATTGAGAAAGTATATGTATATTGAGTCAAGATCAGTAAATGTATTAATATCAGCAAAGAGAATGGAATTGGATCAAATATAACAGTATGATAGTAGGTCAAGACTCGGTAAAAGATATTAGATCCATATATAGATGTTGCAACGATGTAATTAATGGTAAACACATTATTTGATTATATTTCTATGATAATTTTTATTAAATACTTTAGTATTGCATTAATTTTTTGTACTTTTTGTTATCTTCTACACGTCGAGAAGACAGCTGCTAACACGTAACGTCAGAATTTTATAAAGAGGACTGAAATTTATCATAAGTATACGTCTATCTCTCGGCTTATGATACGTAGACGGAATAATTGAACGGGGTAAGAGTAATCTAAGAATACGTAGATTATATAACAAAAAATGTGATTAAATAAATTGAACTTGATCTTGCAAAAACTAATTAGCAAACTCAAAAGAATCTTATTACAATTAAATTAGTAAAAATAATAAATTAGGGAAAGAAAAAGTATTTTTTTCGCGTCTTGAGATATAAACAATTTCAATAAGCGAAAGTTAATCTCTCTCTTACCTCAGAAAGTACGTAGAAAACGAAATGCTGATTCGTTATCCAAAAGTAAAACAAAGTTCTGTCCCATTTGTTTGATTTTTTATCATCCCGCGTCAAAGTAAGTTAGACTTCTAAGATAATTATTTCTTTTTTTTTCAATTTGTCTTCGAAAAGACCCGCAGACCCGTATATATAGGAATAAACCGGTCGTTCGGTGCAACATATAACGGGTGGACAAGAAGTACAGTTTTCCGAATATCAGTCCCCCAGACAGCAGTACAAGAGCAATACAAGCCGAGCCACGCCAAGTCAAGTCAAGTCAAGTCAAGCCAAGACAAGACAAGTCAAGTCAAGACAAGGCAAAGCAAGAGGCGACACAAAATACACCGAAGCTGGGGTACGTAAAGCCGGATCTGTCTCTTTCTCTCTCTCTTATCCAACCTCACGCTTCCAGCTCGGAAATAAGGCGGCTACGAGATCCTCGAGTCTGGGTCGAAGTTGCAGAAAGAAGTCTTTGCAAGCTATGGACCCCGATGTAGTATGTATTAGGTACCGAGTCTATGACCAGTCAGCCGAGAAAAGTAGAGAGAAACAAGCCAAATAGACGGAAAACAGAACGAGAAGATGAAGAAGAAGAAGAAGAAGTGGGGAAGGGATGAGGAATCATTCTCAGAGAATCCTGATTCGAATCTAGCCTCATATTCAATCTATTCTTTCTATCTTTCTCCGGTTTATCTATCCATCTGATCATCCGTCTATCTATCCAGCTATTTATCCGTTTATCCATCTGTTTTTTTCATTCTTTCTGTTTACTCTCTCTCTCTCTCTCTTTCTCTCTTTTTTGTTCTCCCTAATTATCTTTATCTGTTTTTGTCTTTCTTTCAACGTATTTTTTGACCCCTTCCCCCTTCATACCCCCTTTCATATGTCCTCCCTCCCTTTCTCTTTCTCTCCCTCTCTTTTTCTTTCTTTCTCTGTTCGTACTCGACCTCTCGCTGGATATACACCTTTCTCCAGTTCCCAACACCCGGTGGGCCTTGGTTCTCCTTCAGTACTCACCGAGACACAGACAAAGTTACGCACCCAGAGAAACGTCAATCGGTCGTCTACTCGGTGAGTCGAGTTACGGATAAACTCGCGACCGTTCTCCGCTAACTAGGTGAAACTATCGATCATTGTCCAAGATCATTCTTTAGATCTTATCTTTTCTTATTGCCATTGTAGCTTCTTTTGTTGCATTTTCATTGATCATTATATATTTTTTTCCTACAGTTACACCGCGTATAAACTTTTATCTTTTATTATTGATAATAGAAGACGCATAAAAAAAGAAGAAGAAAATTAAGAAGAAGAAGAAGAAGCAAAGATAAGATTTGAACTTAATATTTGTGTGGTACTCCATGGAATCGACAACGTGGTCACGTGGGGGTTGGTTTTGATGAAAGTGAATATATATATATTTATCGTAGTACTCGCTATATACAGAAGTTACAGTGACCTTGTTTAAGGAGAGAATTCAAACAGATGGGCGAAGATATGTGGCAGCTTTTGTTTACTAAACTCCTTCTATTTAGCATTGTGCTCTTGACTGTTACAGTTACTGCTCGTTCCGAGGGTGAGTTTTACATTTAGAGATGGTATTATATATGTATTTATAAGTATTATATATTTTTACTATATACGATTTTTATTTACTTTCCTTATTTGTATCTAAGATTATTGAATTAAATGATAATTAATATGTTGATTATTTTTATCAATTGGATTATTTAAATAACCAATTACTTTGATCGATGGAATAATTAATTGATCTCCTAAATATTTAAAATTATTTTTCTAAATAATTGATTAATTAATACAATAGTCAAGTCAGTTTGATTTATCAAATGTTCACATTTACAATAATATAATACAATAAATCTTGAACTAAAGCTAAAGTGTTTTGTCTAACGTCGTTGTCATTTTTACGATTGCAGTTAATCTTATTAGAGAAATCGAGATTGTTGTTTCTTCTTTTAGTAAACTGTTAGTATCGTCTTCTATACTAATTTCACCTTAAAGATAAATTTCTAACTTTCAAGAGACAACTCCGTCTCTCACCTTCTCTCCCCCAATCCGCTCACTTCTAATCCAACTGGAGAAAAGTCCTTATGTGTCTTGCCAGCTTGGCATAAGGCAAAAGGGAAACGACTTTGATCGCATCATCTCTTTTCTCTTTTTTAAAAATGATCTCACGTTCGATAAAATATACATTTCTTCAAACACAAACATAGTTTTCGTTACGGTCAAGTCATTCACGTGAGGATCAGGTTTGGCAACAATAATTCAAGGTTTGTGAATATTCTACCACAAAATGTGAATCCATTCTTCTATTATTTTTATTCTTTAGAATGCTCTATGATATTTGAACGAAATTTCATTCGTCTTATAGTATTTCCATTTGTTTATTCATATCATTTTATTTTCACGAAATAGAAAGTTGTAAATATGGTTCGATAAAAATGTAAGAACCCTGAAATAATTATTTCGTTCACCTATCAGCTTTCTTCTACGCATACCCATAAATTTGTTCGTCTATTTTCCAAAATTTTCTTCATACTTGATATTCGTTATCTTTTTACCTCACGATACAACTTATGAAATTAATTGTGAATGTCTTACATTCTTACAATCTGAAGTATTCCACGGCCACCTTCCGTTCTGTCGACGTAAGTGTATAGTCTCTTACGAATATACGGATTATATAAGTTAGTAAAAACTTTCACATTTTTTTCCTATTAATTTTCTTTTTAAAACATCCAGAGTTTTCATGGTATGTCGTTATTTCTCATCTCAGTTTTTATCTCCTTTATTGATGAGAAAAAGAATTATATCATTTAATGTTTCCTGTTTAAAATATCTGTTCAAAGGTATCGATTAGTGTCAGCTATAGGATAGTACGAGTTAACTAGATTTTTTTGTTATTAACACATTTCTTACATATACATCTATGTATATGATCCTGGTTATTACACTGAGAAAGCTACACTGAACTCGATATACTCGATTGCTTCTTGACTCATTGTGTGATTGTGAGAAACACATGGATTGCTGCATGGTGAGAGGACCTATATCTATACATATATCTCTAGTCACGTTGATCCAAACGCGATTCACGCAACTTTTGTTGAAATATTATCTTACAGGTAAAAGTCTAATATGACTGACGCGCACATACACACGTAAATACTTGCATAAATAAACTAATTCAAATAAATCCGGTTAAACGATTCGTCAATAACGTTAATTAGATTCTTAACGGATTTGGCAGACGTGTCATAAATTATCCATTCAGTATAGGAAGTAACAACAGATGTATTTAAGGAATGGCCGATCGATATTCATTCACTTCGATTTAATATTTGTTCTCAATCGAAGACCTAGATCTACCTAGATTATCTTATGCAAGTATGTAAACTAAAGAGGATTCTAACGGATTCTACAAATCACTGTTAGGTGACTTTGCTAAATAAATCTATTGTTTCCTACTTTGATATCAAAATCGGTATTATTGTTTGACTAAATTATATTTTTGAAGTTATACTTCTTTTGACGCATTGGGGAAAATGTAATGGGAAGTGATTTTGTGTTCCGAGCGTCCGGAAAAACGACACCATGAAGTTTGTCGGTATTTACGACGCGCAGTAAAACGATTTCAAGTATACGGCATGAAGTTGTCTTCTTTTCTTCTTCCCCTTTTTTTCTCAAGCGGGTCACCCATCCAAATACTAATCGTACTCAGCGCTGCTTTACTTAAATGATCGAAGCGAGAACTAATGCTGTAACCGCGCCACGGCTGTTGACGCGTGAAGTTATTCGATATATCTCTCTTATATTAACTGTAGACTGATATCTATATTTTGATATTTTCTTTTTCTTTTTTTTATTCTTTCTTATATATATATATATTTATTATTATTTTTTTTTGAAGTTATTTTTGAGGTTATTGAGGTTATGTTCGTTTTGGTACGGCAAAGAAGTATAACTTCTTACGTGAGTACATAAGTATACACACCAGTTTCATTAAATAGAATTAATTATAATTTTACATATATATATAATAATAATAATAATATTATAAGATATAATAATATAATATAATAAGAAATATATATATATATATATATATATATATATATATATATATATATATATATATATATATATATGAACGTGTACTTGCAATATACCGTTGTTCATAGAATTGCAGAAATAATTTATAACGTATATCATCGAAGCAACAACCCGATGTCCTTCGTCGTAGGATTTCATCGGCATTTACCGTTGTAACGTGACGCGCGTCCTCTGCATTCTCTCCTACCTTCTCTTCCTTTTCCATCTTTTTCTCATTAGCATTCTCTATTTTTTCTTACCACTCGTGTAATCATCCTTTCTTCTAGTCAGATTACGGCACTTATCCATCATTGTCCTATAATATCCGAACGATCCCCTGCAATCCACGTCATCGTCATTTACGGATATTCGCACTTATGTGCGAACTTCCTTCATAACTTTCACCTCTTTCTAATTTCCTTCTTGTCAATTAACGCTTTCTTACTAAATCGTTATTTGTTATTTTAGGGAGAAGATTTTCTTTTAATCATACAATCAATCGATTATAAATAACATCACTTGTTTTTTCTTCTCAATATTGATTTTGAAGATTTTTTTGTTTAAATTTGATTGATTCGCGTACACGTGGAATGCGTTGTTTCGATTTACAAAATGAAATCTTTCAAATTCGAAATAAAATATCGAGACATTACAAAACGATTAATGATAATGATGTCATCTTAACCGAGTCTACGATAAAAAAAAGTAACGATCTGTTTTTTTTTTTCGCATAAATACAAAACCTATAGTGATATCTGACTGGAATACAAATCACTAACAAAAAAGTAGAACTTGTCAATGTAGGTTGAACTCGTGCCGTGAATCGATTACACGTACCTTCCTTAGTATCCGGTTGCAGTTATTGTTCATTTGGGATCAAGGTTAAACTTCCTTAGATAAGTTATCCAATTTCAATTTATTGAATATCCCGGATTTCGAATAAACTGAATATATATTCAAATTACTACTTTTCTTTTGTATTATATTTCGAAGGAATTATTAGCAAACATATTTTCTCAACCTTGTTGCAGGCTTGATTCATATCAAAATATTTGCAATTATTTTTCTCTTCTATTTTTCTAAAGAATGGGTATGTTAAGAACAAAATGTTCTCCCTTGAGAAAAGTAACGTTAGATGACTAGACGTAATTGAAGTTGTCCTATTGAAGAAGAGTAAGTATACATAAGAAGTAGACGTTAGTACCATATGTTCGATCTAGCTCCATAAACGCGCGCGAATATATGTCTCGAATAGCGCGTGCCTCTCGCGTGCCTAACGTGTTATAGCAATCAAGTAACTGTAAAACGATTGCACGCGCTCACGTAGGAGATCTAATTAATATACCTATGCATATAATCACTAGGATTTCAAGAAAGAAAAGAAAAAAAAAACAAGAAAGAAAGAAGGAGTAGCTTCATTCGTATGCGCATTACAAACTACATTCCGATTACATAACTGCCCTAATCCAGAAGCACACTACAGAATGAAAGAAAAAAAGAAAGAAATTGGAACATTCTCAGTCGAATGGGTTCTTACAAATGGAGAATTAACTTAATTCCACTGATTTTTTTTTCAATTCTACATAGTTGATAGGGGTCCATCAGGACCGTACGCACTGTGCAAGCATGCACTTTCGTATGCGCGTTTGTTTGATGTTAGATGACAAAATAAATTGTTTACAGTTAAATTTAAAAAAAAAAAAAGGAAATTTTAGAAAAAATATACATTTGTGGGCTGAAAAGTTCTGATTGTGAGTCTAATAAACGACGATAGGTTGAAAAGTTTTGATCTTACCACGAGGAGAGCTGAAAATTGTTGTGCCTAACATACGAAAAGGGGTGTTCAAAAGTTTTGTTCAAAGTTGAAAAATTTGTAGATTAATGGTTTTCCAATTATAATTCTATACCTATTTGGATTGTCATCAATTTGTATAATTTTTTAACTTGTTCAATTTGTTTGTAATTTAATCTTTTATTGATAAGTAATAATTAGGTACTTTCTCGTTGTTTTATAAAAAAAAAGAAATAAATCTTACTATTAGATAAAAGATTAAGCTATCGTGTTAGAGAAAATGAATTAAGATAGTCGATATGTGCAAATACACACATGTATTGATTGCAATTTCTTTTTACACACATAAACAGACACATAGCGATATCCGACGATCCTTCCCACATAGAAATGTTAGACAGAGGGAACGTAGAAACGGGCGTGTCTTTGGTATGTCGTTAGGATCTCATACGCGCTTTCGGCCTACATTATTTCTATCCTTTATTTTGCTAAATAATATAAGAGAAATAAGATAACATATTATTACTTATGTTAATTCTTTGGGGTACGGTGGGATTAAAAATCTCTCACCTTTTGATGCACCATAATGCATGGTGAGACATTTTTAGTTGCGATTAGGTTTATTTCGTGTTATTTACGTAAAGCAGAGTTGGTAATATCTTCAACAAATGTTACAAATGTAATTAAATTATTACTCTTTTTTTATGTTTTTACATTGTGTTTATATACATTTATTAAATGAAACTATACCAATTTTTTGTCCCATATAAAATGCAATAAAATTTCTATGCAACATATAAGGCTATTTTATTATCTGAAATCCTGTGCCGTAAAGAGTTTAAAGGATGAAATATTTCATGCCGTATTTTCTTTCGCGTTAAAAAGAGAATGGCTAAACTATCGAATTTTTATTTGCTAATAATTCTACGTGTCATATATGGATAAAAAGAAATCGACTTTTGTATGGATATTCTTCGCAACAGTTTGCAACAACGATAGGAAAAGGAAGGCAAGAATAAGAAAGGGGGAAAGAAAGAAAAAAAAAAAGCAAAATTGCTTAGTTAGTCGTAGTTAATGACACGGTGAGAATGTTGGAGGTGTGTGATCGAAACATTTCCTCTCCAACCGGGTTTACAGCTGAAGCAAACTAGTTCAGGTTGTACATCGAGTAGAATAATACTGGGATTTGGTAACGCATGATTGTTAGAGCTTACCTGAGTTCCCATCGTAAAAGAATACGTCAATAGTTCGTTACAATTCATTGAATTTTCCTTCTGATTAATGTACTCATGAATACTTATAAATAAATAGTTTTCTGGCATAGATCTTAACGATAATATCCAAATTTATATAATTTTAAATAAATCCAAAGAACAATTGATTAAAACAACATTGGATATTCCTAGGTTTTTTGGAAAAAGCAAAATATGTTTTAATCATACATAGATTATAAATTTTATTTTAATTTAATATATTTATTATCATAATTATTTATTATAAATATTATCGTTGTTATTCGACAAAAGAAAAATCACGATACGATTCGTATCTTATCGATCTGATTGTGAGAAAATGAAAATGACCCGGAGAGTCAAAAAGTGTAACGTAATTCTCATTCCAAGTAGACACAATCGTCTCTTTCCGAATACTCATTGTCAAACATCAAAGTAAGTAAGTAAGTAAGTAAGTAAGTAAGTAGGAAGAAGGGGTCGGTCGAATAGGTACGCGTAATACTTGCAAACCAATCGGGAATTTGAATTTTAGCCTAGATGTTTAAGCAAAATAGTAAGTACGATAGTAAGACACACATATTCATTTCACGTTTCCGTTTACTGGACTTTCCAAGCTAACGAATTACTTTAACGTGTCTTTTACAGGATCGATCAAAATCAATGCGTTCTTATTTTTCCTAGCAATAAGACTAGTTTACGCTAATCTCTAATTTAATGTCTTCAAGAATTATGTAACCAAAAACTTGAGCTCAGTTTTTGCCATAGATTGCACATTCGATTTTCACATTTAATAATGCACCTATTCGGGACTTATGTTAACTCTACCATAAAATTTAGAAAATTTCCGCAAAAAACGAAATAATATATTGAAATTAAACTTGTTCGCAAAAGAAAGAAAATAAACGTTGAAAAGTTTTCAAAATGTTCGTGAAAGTAAAAACACGTGAAATTTGTATTATTAAATAGCCAAGCATAATTAATAAAAGTATAATTGAGGTATGATAATTACGATGATATACAGGAGAATAATTATAAGAATAAAAATTAATGTGTAATTAGTAATTGGACAGTTTTCCTTTTTTTTTTTTTTAAATTAACGAGATGGCCATTTTCTCATATGCATTGTTTACGAAAAGAAAGTTTAATCTGATCATGTTTTTCACAAAGTTTGAAGATGTTGTGCATAGTAGATAGTATAGTTTTACGCATACGAGCAAGCACAACCGTTATAATCATAGAAGGCAGTCGGGCGAGTGTCAGTTGACATACAGTTATTTAAACATTGTATCTTCAAATAAGAATCACTCCATTTACAAATACTCTTTTTACCGCTAATTTATAATCTAATTAATAAAATAATAATATAATATAATAATTATAAATATAATTTATAATTAATAATATAAATAAATAATATGTCGTTAATTTATAATTCCACGAGGAATAATTTGATAGAAACATTTCATTGAAAAAATAAGAAGATACACTAAACGATAGAAAATACGAGTCACAGATGGTAAATAAACTCATTATTCTTAGCATTTTAGTCTTCAACTATGGCCCCGGAGGCCACTTTCTCCTTCGTGTTATTCCTATACATGCTCTTCCATTTAATATGCACACCAATGTGCTGACTTTACGTTCTTACCATAGCACGCGAATCTTTACTTTTAAAAACCTATAGCGTAATATTTTTCAAACTTTCCTTTATAAAAGAAATTAATTTGATAATTTTCAACAATAATAATTGATTGTTAAAATCACGTAGAAAAGTTCGTATTCATATTTTTAATTATATTGCACTGGCATATTAACAGGTTATCGTCATTTCTTGATATATAATTATTAACCAGACCTACGTTAAAGAATAATATTAAAAATGTGACTGACGCACATTTCACGTATAAGGTCTCGTACACCTAGTCGTGCAAGTTCGCGAACAAAATCAAACCAAAATGTTAACTACATTCTAAATGATGACGTTTATAACTGGACTATACTTATATGTATACATATATCTATACTCTATACTAGAAATAAGGGGAACGATGTTAATTCGGTTTATTCGGTATATGAAAGAACAATATTTTCACAATCGTTATATTCTTCTCATAATAGTTATACGTACGCCTATACATAATACGAATGCTTTTGTTTCATTTTGATATGGAGAAAACAATACAAGTATTACATATATCGTATCTAAGTAGAAAATAATAAGTAGATCTTTCTTGGTCTTTCTTTTAATGAAAATCTCAATCCCACGATACGAATTAAACGAATCCTCTCGCTTTGCTCATTACGGTGCTTTTAGTGAAGAAGAAGAAGATCTTTACACGACGTAACCGTTATTATTTACTCAGTCAGTCAGCTACAAGGTACTTTCATCCTTATGCAACGGAACCAGATGCTATCTGTCTTCCTCTTTCCAATGCCTTCTTACCTTTGCGAAATCATCGAGCCAAGCTCTTGGAAACCATTCTCAAGTATCTCATCTTCCGATTCGCATCAGTAAATACCTGCGATCATTTTGTTTTTTATTACTTTTTCGATTCGATCATAAATGAGGGGAAATGCTAAAAAAAAATACCTTCCCGGAGATACGATCGATCTTAAGGAGAGATTTGTAAACGTTGACAAAATATTTGCTTCAACTTAACGCGCGAGTCAAATATTTTTCTCTTTATAAAAGTGATTAAATGATATCTTATGTAGCTTAGTTTCAAACACGCATTTCCGTTTTCTTATATAATTTCTAAGGAACATAAAATGATCGTAAACATGTAGGAAAATCGATTTTTTTTTAATTCTGGATATTATATAAGATTTATTTATTTATTTAATTTATTTATTTATTTATTTAATTATGATCAAAATAAAATTGAGTTTAATATCGTATAAGTATACTTTTACAATTTATATATTTAAGTTAGTTTTTCTTCTTTTCTTTCTTCTTCGATGTAACGCGAGAGGTTTTTCTAGAAAGGCCAGTGAAAGCTTAAACAGCTATCTAATTTGGCACGCTAAGGTGTTGAGAATTTATCAGATTTTCTTTTATAATCATTAATTGAATTTTATTGTATAGTTTATTTGTATAACATCCTGTATACGTAATTACAAACGAGCTACTAATTAAATAAGCTTACTTATAAGAGACAAATATATTATGTATTTTAAAAGAGTCATTAAGAGAAAAATGTTGTAAACAATAATCTTGACATTATTTCTAAATATCTATTTATTTAAGAAAGAAAATATTTGTTTGAGAAAAGATAACTATAAACGATAGATTTGTTAAGGGCGGTAGAGACGTTTCTGCTACTTGTATTCTTCGGACCGTGTAAATATGGTTTTACACGCGATCCAAATTGCATGTTACATGTTACTTACGTTACCATACACTCGATTAATATAGCCGGGACTATTTTACCTTCACTGCCATGTGCCGCTCTCTGTGTTTCACTTTTTTTTTTCTTTCACATTTCTCCAATTACTTCAATTACTTCCTGGAAATATATATTTTCCTTTCGAGTTCAGATCTCTCGTCGTTAATGTAACAAACTGTTACATACTTCTTTGTGATTTTAACATTGAAAGTTTTGATTAGCACATTGACGATATTATTTCTTTTAGATATTACACAAGCTCATTCGTTCAAGATTCAAGATCATTTCTGGTGACACTGACAAGATGAGAATCAGATTTTTCTGATCATACACTCTTCTAACTAATGTAAATCGTAATGCTCACCGAATCAACGGAAAGATTGAAAGAAACACCTTAGGCATTTCATATTCTACTTTTTAAAAATTTCCAAAGCATTAAGTTTGGATTGTATGGTGAAAATAAGAGAAATCTACCGAAGAGACCACAAACATTTTCCCCCTTAATTTTTAGAACCTGAATAGCAAAGTGGGTTAAAAGTTCCTAAATGATTTTAAAAATCAATAATTTTTTAACGACTTTCTATCTCCTTGAAATTAAGTTTTTAATTTTACAAGCAAGGCTTGCGGTGTTGCAATTCAACAAAATTAACATTAACAAACAAGTATTCGAAGAAAAGTAATTGATTTTTAAAATCATCTACTATAAGAACTTGTAGCCTTCTAATTTGTATAATAAATAACTTTTTATTTTTATAATAAATTGAAATATATACATGTATATGAAACTGGAGAGAAAAAAATATTAACTTTTATTTTCCAAAGAAATCAAGCTAATCGTTTGAGAAATAAGAAGAAGGGACATGAATCGTGTAGAAGAGAAATGTTGTACTCCTTATACATTCTTGTCAAGGCTTGCCCGAAGGCTAAAAGCGTAGCTTTGCTACAACAATCTCTTTCGTCTCATTTCGTATGATACAGGGAAAATCATAGAATATATCTATCAGAGAGAACACCTATTGCATAAAATACTAAAATGTCTACTTAGATAGAAAAATATTTACTTTAACAATGTGGTCAATGAATTCACTATAAACTTGTGTTCTATAAACTCATTTCGTATGATACAGGGAGAATCATAGAATATATTTATCAGAAAGAACACCTATTGAATAAAATACTAAAATGTCTGCTTAGATAGTAAAATATTTACATTAACAATGTGATCAATGAATTCACTATAAACTCGTGTTCTTTAAACTCATTTCGTATGATACAGGGAGAATCATAGAATTTATCTATTAGAAAGAATTCCTATTGCATAAAATAATACTAAAATGTTTGCTTCGATAGTAAAATATTTACATTTACAATGTGGTCGATGAATTTACTATAAATTCGTGTCTCTCACGATATTCTATATACTCTCTTCTTGGTACCCGCCATCTTTGAAGCTTTCTGCTAAAGAATGGTATTCATCGAGCATAAGTTATTATAGCTTGCGAAATGACAACTCGACGAACGTAATTCTAGAGCAGCCAAGAGAGTAAGAAAGAAAAATAAAAAGAATAAAAGAAAGAGAGAGAGAGACCAATTTTTATTTGTTGCACGTGCAAAGTACGCACCTACGAAAACAACGAGTAGGTATACATTTTTATTATGTGTAAGTACGTGGACATTAACGATGCGAAATCACTCATACACGAGCAAGAAGAGGACGACGAAACGAAACGAAACGATACGAAACGAAACATCGCATAGAAAGTGTCTGGGAAACTGCAAAGGTGCGACGCCAAAGGACTGATGTAATTCTCATGCTTTCCCTCGAGTCATCGTGATTTCTCGAGTCTGAACCCTGACGACGATCGCCATCGAGCTAGAACGAACTAGAATGAGTTAGAATTTCTGCGTCATATTAGGATTTGATTTAACGATAAAAAAGATACATTTACATTAGCTTAGTCACATAAATATTTTCAAAATTGATTATTTCATGTACTCAGTTAGTTCGATCATGAGAAGTGAAATCCGGGAGCACATTTGAAAAGCTTACTCTTCTAATTTAAAACCGTAACTGCAAACAACGATATCAAAAATATCTTACAATTAATACATTTTTCTACAATCCAAGTCAAAATAAAATGCGTATGAATTTAATGAGCTAAAAAATAGATAAATTCTTTCGAGAGTTCGTAGTAATGTTATTTTTAGAGTTTTCAAAAGTATAAATGCGGCCTTGATGGACGAATAGAGATGGAATTTAATATCAATCGAAAACTAAGAAGAAAGAAAAAGGAAATCGACTGTTAAGGTGATTGAAAATATTTAGGTCATCGATGTAGGTTAATTCTTCGTAAGAAAGTAACTTTTTGTACAAGATATATACACAGAGAGAAGCAGGTGGGTGATCCTCATTGGTTCATCAACTTGAAGTGTCTTCACTTTGATCGAACAATTTTGCTTTCGGTTCCCTTCTTGTATCCCGCGGAGAAAGCTGCGTCTGTTACTCGAACGAGAAGTCTTTTCGTAGGTATATCATAACGTTCGTTTCCTTCAAAACAACTATATATATTAAAACTATTATGAACTTAATATATACAGCATGAGTCAAAAGTTCTTAGATTGATAAAATTCCTAGACTCGTATTTTGATAATTTAAACAAAATTACGAGATTCTAATTAATTGTTCAGACATTTAACTTTATCTTTTATTAAAGTTTTCATTATTATCTTGTTTGTTTTACAAGTATATAAGAAATGAATATACTGATAGAAAGCTATAATAATTAAAGATTGGTTGAGATTTCTTATCGATTATCCATACCTCTGTGTTTAAGTAATGTAAGCTTTAACAGAAAACAATGGAATATATTTAACGTGCAACGACTCTAACCGATAAAGTATAAATATTTGTATGAATTATTGACGAGTCGGAGGACGAGGAAATATAGAGAAGTTAGTGTGTCGACCCGTTATAACCCTGAGGCTATCGGGCTCGGCCTACATCTTTACTGTTCATGGATGCGAGCATTGGGCGCACGGTGTTAACTTGAACACAGCCAAACTGAAGGAACCATCTTTGATTTATTATGGAAAAGGTCACATGTTTCTAGATAAAAACATTCTAGAAAGTTTTTTTTTACGATCGTATCAAATTATTCGAAAAATTATTTGATTATATTTTTTACTATCTTATAAGCAAATAATCGATATTTATATTAAGATACTTAAATATGATGCTTAATAATTATAATTACTATTTCTTCTTAAATTAATTTTAATAACAAATTCAGTCAAATTTCATAAAATTGGATTACGTATTTAAAAGTCTCGTTTATCGTTAACGAATTATTTATTAATAACTTTGTTAAATGTTTCGAGAATTTATCAATATTTACATCAAGTGAAATTCATTTCTGCGACTCTTATCCGAATCGAATCTTATTCAATGAAGAGTGCCAACTTTCTTCTCGATGCATACTATCGTTCTCTTACCTTCACGGATATACTCTTATCGCATGGTCTCAAGAAATTACTGTAGTATACCAAATGTCGATTATTAATAACTATTTTTTTTATTTATCGACTGATTTTTAAAGCATCGATAATATTTTCATTTTGATATTATATGTTTTCTCAAAAATGTTAGGTATATTTTTATATTGAAATTTTGTTTTATGTTTGATCAGGCTTATGAATTGTAATAATGATTCAAAAAACGAAAACAAATGAATTAGATCAAAATCTGTACGAGTTATCAGCAATTAATGAAATTCTTTACTGGTAGAGTTAAAGGCAAGTAAACTTTCGCTCAAAAAAGAAGGTCACTCTTAAATCCAATCCTGGTACAGGTTGATCGGCAACGAGAAACGATCACTGGATTCTTGAATTAGGTCAACGAATCTTGACATGACATGTTATACTAATAGAATCAATTTCAACGATATACGTTACAGTTTTTATCTATTCGAATATATTCATTTGAAAAAGTAAATCTTTACGTTAGGTATACAATTTTGTATAGTATTCTTAAACGGATAATTATAACATATGGTATATTAAAATTGTATTTCAAAAATTAGAAATTTCAGCCATAACGTAAATATGTTTCAATAAGAATTGACGTATGCATGATTTATATGGTTGGAAATTTCTGATGTAATCCGAAATACTTTTATGGTAGTTTCGCACGCGTAAAATAGTCTCACAGTTAACCCCTTGCACGGAAAACCCATGGAGAAATCGCATGAATACACGTGTATATAATGTATATAGTATGACTTGTATATAAGGTGATATCGGCAAACGTCACAGCATTCTTCTATGATATACCGGGTGTGTCCCTGTTAACCTCGCTTCCATTAGCTAAGCTACGTCGAAGGAAAAGTAGGCGGAAGAAATCGTCAAGTTAAACAACTAATTTTCATTACATCGCTTGTTTACATTACTGTTGACAATGAGTTTAACATCGATCGCCCTAAGCGAGGAAAAGTTGTTTAAAATATCATGAATTTCATGTCACGTTGTAAGCGTTTCATTATCTTTTAATGTTCCCTATGTCTTTTTTAATTTAACACCCTGCATTATGAAGTCATCGAATGTTGAATAATTATACCTACGAATAATTATACCTACTATTCTTTTTATAGATGTGTTGAAACACTCCTGGAAATGACATTTCATTTAATTAACAAAATAAAACGATATAGGAAGTGTTTCAACAAATTCCTTTCTAATGATAAGTATAGACACATTTATACTTTCTATTTATATTGAACAAATTTATTTAACATTAAAAAATCATATATATATAATAATAATACCTTCACGCTACGTTAAATTGAGAATTTAAGAATCATTTAGTAGAGTCTTATTTTAAAGTTGACCAACAGAGCGATAGACCGTAAATATCTAGGAACCAATCTCGAGTATGCCCCGTGCACCTTAATTCTTTTTTCTTTTTTTTATGTGTCTTGCATTTCCTTGCATTCTTCTTTTTTCTATTGTTTTTAATATGCACCTATGTAAGTATTTTTGAATGCATATGTTCTACTTATGTGAGAAACTGAAGATATTTTTACAAATTATTTTATTCCTAGATTTTTAGTTATTTACTATTTATAGTTATATACTACTATACTAATATACTATTATACTATAATATTTCTAGTAAACGTAATATGGAAGATAATATGAAAGAATATTATATTTGAATATGATAAATTGTATTCAAAGAAAAAAAGTCGTATTAAATTTATTATTTTTGGACTTGAGAGAGAATCTTAGTAAGATATGCTATCTTTTTTTATTGTGTTTGCGGTCTTGTAGTATTTGCTATACGCTACACGTGCGGCTGAGGAATAAGTGGCAGGGTACAATCAGCTAAAACACGTCTTTGGTATGCGATGTTCTGCTCGTGTGGTTACAAATCGTATCCTCTCTCATTATCATGGTGACATTTATTGCGAAGTAGACAACAGAATACTTTGGATTGAAAAACACGAGACTTTCCTAAAGAATTTTTCACGATATTTGTCTCTTTGTATTCGCGAAAGTTATAAAAAGAACTTCATTTCGCTCATGCCGCTGTACACATAGAGTTTTTTTTCAATTTTTTTTAATGAGAATTAGATAGATCGTTTTAAAAAATTACAATTTAACAAGGGTTTAGATTGATTAAATTGTTGGTTATTTTTTACGTAGTTCCTGTTAAGTTACAATTCCCGGAGATTACGTTGCAAAGCGCGATGACTTAAGAGAAAAAGTAGAAAGTACTATAAAACTCAAGGAGACGTCGAACCAGGAATTGATCTCCTGTAAGATTTTTTTTCTATTTATTTGAACGACGTGAAATATTGATAGTCGTGCGATCATGAGGATATAAGAAAGAATCAAATTGTTTTGTGCGCGAAGTAAAGATATTATATTACGGAAATACAATATCAATATCAATGCGAAAGAAATTTCCTTTTCTTAAATTTAAGAGACAAGTTCAAACAGTAGGAAGAAGAAATCGAATATGTTTTTTTTATATATAAATAATATTTCTTTATCATTTAATTTTAAGACTTTAACAACTTTCAAGTTTAAAATCAAGTAAATAATAGATAAAAAAGTACAGCTACTTTCCACTATTAATTTTCTATTCAAATTTGAAGTTTTTTTTGTAATTTTAACAATCAAAATAATCGTAAATGTATTAAAATAATTGGGAGAGTGTAAAAATGGATATCAATTTGATGTAGTAGCATTACAAAGAGCATGAAACATTGTGAATTCAGGTACACAAGCGGCAAGTACGAGAGAAAGTGTTCTGTCGTGAGAACTGGTAATATACCGACTACATTACTCTTACTACGTCATTAATTTTTAAACCGATCATTATGAGTAAAGTTTCTAGGAAAAACAAGTATAAAAGTATTAAAACCAAGTCAAATCAGTAGTCAAATGTACGTATTTTTTTTTTGTTCAAAAAAATAATTGATAATATTCGTGTTTAAGGTTATAGCCACAATTTGACGGTGCAGTAACGATAATAAATGATATATAGTGTCGTTGTATTTGAAGTTAAAGAAAATAAATACAGGCTGATTCAAAAGTATTTCCAGATGTGTGGTTTTACAATTAGAGAAAATAATTAGTCAATAAGGAGTATCTTTTTATATCGATCGTTAAAATTATACATTCGATCAACTCTGTTATTTATATCGAATTTAATGATCTACAAATTGTATATCCTTGATCGCAATAAGCGTTTAATCAACGTACGACCTAATGTGATAGCAGGTCAAGTCTCGAACGCAACAGAGTTTCACCGCTACATCATCACCCTGCCTTACATAGCCCACACTTCCATTGGACCGCAAGTGTGATCCCGTTACAACGAGACTTATATACTGAATCGGTAACTCGCGTAATACAACCTGTATCGAACGGATATTACACTTGTGGAGATGTTTCTGCGAACACAGATCGCGTCAAATAGCCCCGACAATATTATTTTATTATTAATCGCAAAATTAATCTAAATTTTATTCTTAGAAAATGCCGTGTTGCGTGAAACCGTGTAAAATGAGACCCACAATTAATTATTATTCCTTCGCGTCATTATTTTAAGGTCATTTGATTTGTAAATACGTTAAACAAAATGATGTTATACAGTTCTGTAAAAGTACAAAGTGTTGTATAAAGGTTTTCGCAATTTATGAATCATGTTATAGCGAAACCGTGTTATAGGATGCCGTGTTGTAGGTGGATTACTCGTATACTTGTTTATTTAACGTATATAACAAACCAGTTTCAGCAATCTGTTAAATATTTCAAATTAGAATTTAGGTTGACTGGGTGGTATTTCTTGAAACTCACAATCAGTAGAACAAAACAAGTATATACCGAAGAAGAAATACGTCGACTGGTCAACCGCCTATCCATAGTTAGATTTTCTTTGTAAGCGTCTGGTAGAATCACTTATCCGTGAAGATGTCGCATCGAGTATCCGATCGACACAAATGTAGATATTGCGTTCTCTCGAAGAAAGGAGTCGGTCAAATAACAGTATGTCATGGCCTCCGAATGCCGTCTTTGGTATCCCCGAAGTATGGAATTTCTCATCTTTCCTTCTCACAGTTACAAATGTCTTTGGTCTTTCCCTGTCACCATTTGCGAAATTTTTTATCGTTTCAATCTATTTCCTATACTTGTAACACACATAATAGCAGTACACAAATAATAATGTTTTTTTTTTAAATATCTAATTTAAAGATTTTTACCAATCAACCAATTGAGTTCTTCCGCAATTTCTCCTGTAAAACGTGACCATAATTGGATAAAAGTTAACTAGAAAAACTTGCGTCAAATGATGTGATATAATAAAAATCCTAATTATTTTTTTGCCCTGACACTATAGATAATAATAATAATCATTTTATAAATAGCTTCATGTGTATATATGTATATACGTATGTATTATTTACAGATGGAAACTTTGGCAATGATCAAATTAGAGCCTCCAGAATAGAAGGAGACTTGCAGGGTGAGTTTGTTTTTAATTTCATTTTATTTACATTGAAAAAATATAAATATATGTATAATTATATTGATAATTTTCCAAATATATAAATATATACATAACATTGCGTTTAACATATTCTCGATGTTATTGTGAGGTTTATGTTAATTGTAAAAGAAAAAAACACAAAAAAAACTGTTTTCTTATATAATATATACTTCATTCATATATGTTCGACTTGGTAACAAATGATTTCTCTATCCAAATCTGATGTCAAATATTTTCTTATATTTCTGATACTATATATATATATATATGCTCTGAATATTATATTCTGTTATACCGAAAGCAATGTTATGTCTAGTCACTTTATTTCTGCTTCAACCTTTGTCTCTACCTATTTTACTTTCTCCACATGATGAATATTGTATTTGTCATGTCTAAACTTTATACGTGCGTGTTGACGCGAGGTGCGGCCGTGTATATAAACCTTTGAACCGGAAAACATTTCTATATATCTCCATTTCATAATAATTAATACGCATAATTAGATTTAGTTAAAATAGATATCTGTATAAGTACTGTCGAATAGAAATAAGATATATACACAAATAAAATATTATTTTTATATTAGTCATAAATACATATACAAATAAATATATATATACACGCAAAAAAGTAAAGATTAAATTAAAAATGTATTTTATTTCGTCAAGTATTTTGATACATAAATTATTTTTATAAATGAATCATCGAGATGACTGATACGAGATCCGATTTATTTGATTTTACGTTAAATTAAATGACACGAATAAGATTTCTTCAAAAGAAAAAAGAAAAGAAACGGCCGTATATAAAAACGAAAACATATGACGAAATTTATTAAAACAATAAACTAACTTTTTTCGGTCAATTTTCTGTCTTGCAAATCTGTCCTTTATTGAAATCTTTAATATGGTCAGGTTCTATGCACGAAATTCTAACGGCTATTATTTTCTTTTTGTTATTTGGCACACAAATGACTTCTTAACTATTTTTCCGAAGCTGTATATCGCTAAGAAACAGATCACTCTGTTATAAGCATATCACATTCTAAATTAAAAGCTTGATTTGTTTGTTCTCTTGTATGTAATGATTCATTTTTTGTTTCTCCTTATATTTTTCTCTAAATTTTACATAACACAAATTATACATAAATACAAACATTTAAATAATTATTAGAATGCTATACCTAAAGAAGTTATTTTCTATAGTTCTTATTCTCATTGTACCCCTTTTCTTAGTTCTTCAAGATAGCATTTTAACAATAAATCATATTGGATACGTACAAATCAAGCTTAACAAAATAAGGAGCGATATTAACAATAAGTCGATACAGGTATTGTAGATTACAAAAGAAAGAAGCTGTTCTATTAAAATCGTCTATCTCTTTTTCTGTTTTTCTGTTACTGCTCCTGCCTGCTCCCCGCCTTCAACTATTCTCAACAACTGGATGCCGTCTGCCTCCAACGTCCGCCCGCATCTCCGTCTCTTCTCCGACGACCTACGTTGTAAAAACCTACGCGATAAATACATATAAACAACACCGGACGGATTTTACAAATGACAATGAAACTTCAATCACGGACATACAAAACTCAACAACAACAACATATTCTATTTTTTTTTCATTTTCAATGGATCTAATCAACACTATCAATCAATCAATCAATCAATCAATCGATCGATATCACCATGCTGATAACATTGATCAAACGTCCACTGTACTTTGTTCATTTTCTCTTTCGACATTTCGAAACCTTGGACTCTCTTTCTCTCTTTCTCTCTTTTTCTATTTTTCTTTCTTTCTCTTTTTATATATATGTATGTATTATTGTATTTTCTCTTTGCTTGTTTCTTCCTAAATAACTTTGGGGGCTATTATAATCTGTCTTATATGGTGATGGGTATTATTCATTTTATTCGGCGTGTACACAATTATTCGACGGTCGGCATATATTCCCAACATTATTCCTATAAATCGTTGATCCCAATTTATATCGAAATATGTTCCTTTTTATTATGAAACTAACGTTGTCTCAGGTGTGACTACTGTCCTTTTGGTCTCAGCCCGTCCCGGAAAATCCGTGCCTCCGGTAGGTCTCCTTACAAAAACTGCTCGTACTTTTGTACAAGATGGAGCAAGTACTGAGTTTGCGACGCAAGTTCTTGGTACGACATTAGATAATGGACGCCTTTATGCGAGAATTTTGTCTACCTCAAGTAGAGTATTTTATGATAAAGAATCTTCGGTAGATCCTACTAGTCCGTACGTCGTATACCCCTCGAGAACAATAGAATATGACTGGCAATCAAAAGTTGATTTGACCAATGCTCCGATTAAAGCCATCGAGGAAATAGAAATAAAAGATAAGAATAAAGATATAATAGGAAATCATTCTGATAATCAGCGTAGATCAAACGATAATAAGGGGACGATAATATTGGACGATTTAACCAGAGAGAATGATATATTTAGTAAAAGAGAATTAGGCTCTGAACTTCAAAGATTTAAACCGGTTAAAGTGAGGCCTGCTGATAATTTACCAACTTACACTGTCAAACAGGAATACATTTCCAATAATTATGATTTCTTTGAAAATGAACAACCGAAAACTAGGACGCGTCTTCCAAAAGTTTTTAAACCCACGGTAAAACCTACGCAGAGAAAGCTCGACAACAAGCCATTAGCTACTGTCACTTATCATGGATTTGCTGATTTTACTACCACAGTTGGCGATACTGTTATAGTGTTCTCTCCTAGTACCTCACCAGCTCCTGTTGGGCGTCCAGCTACCACGATTAAAGGTGATGCTACGCTTAGACCCGACGATGGTGTAGCAGTTGTCAAAATTAGGCCTACCGTTGTCTCCGGAGATCACAAACCAACGGATTTACCTTTTACGAAATCTGACAAGCATACAGAAGCTAGTATAAATAATGAGACGGATGAATTATTGGATATTATCAATGGAGGTAATATTCAGCCAAGTGTTGTTGAAGAACCCGAAATCGAATCATCTTCTAGGTCTACCGATCCGTTATTATTAATACCTGATATAGGAACAAATTCGATCAAACCCACGGGTCTTCTTAAAGTTATAGATTCCATGACATCTTCCGATGGTACTACCACTCGTTATAAGAGTCTTATTTACGGTACATACATTGGTACTAATTATGCCCAAGTTATTCATACTTCTTCTAACGTATACTTCTTCCCTAACACTGCTACGATAACGAATAATAATGACGAAGATACTACTGAAGAATATGAATATACTAATATAAATGAGGATGAACAAGAACAAGATACGACTATCGAAATGGCTATTAGTACAACACCGCAAGTAATCACGACTAGCGAAGAAGCATCACCAGAAATGAACGAATTAACGACTCCATTCAAAGACACCACCGACAGCGTCTTAACAACGTTAAAAGATATTTTAGAAAGTGCGAGAAAAGTTTTAGGAACAACTGACTCGGCATTGCCAACATTCGACGATGGAATACCTAACGATATTCTTTCTGGGGATCCTCAAGGACGTAGCATCAAAGGTGGATCATCTAGAAACGAATATGATCAAGCAAAAAATAACGTACAACAAGTAGATTCCGATGATGCTAAACAACAAATTACATTCGCAACGAAACTCCTTCCTTCCACCGTATACGAAACATTTACGTATTACACAACTTTCTTCATTCCTGATAGCAATGGCGGTACGACTACGTCGATAAAATCGCGAGAAGTGACATCTTCCGAAGTTACTTTCTTGACGGAATTAATTTCATCAAGTTCAACCGAAAGCTTTATTTATCCTACGAAGTCAGATACCTCGATAATATCGCAACAGATTACAAATTTGCAATCACAATTTGATCAGGAACAAACTACAAAACAGGACGAAGAGATAGAATTAATATTTAAAACTTTATATACAACGTATACATACTTGACAACATTTTTCCAAAAGATACGTCAAGTATTTCTAGTAGAGAGGTAGTTGAAACTAATGTTATTACGCAAACTGTTGGACCCAATGGTGTGTCAGCTGCAGTAGCTAGTCTTTTTGAAAAAGAGGAGCCTATCCTAATAAGTCCCACCGAGATATCACAGACTATCTTGCCGTCAATAATTTCTCAACAAGGTGGGGAAGATTTAGCAACAACTCCAGAGTATTCGGAGTTTATAGGAAAGGAAATTACAGAGGGTAGTTTGACCACTGTTCTGGATGACGAAACTACGATCAGCGAACATATTAGTACCGTACCAACAGTGTCCGAAGATGAATTTGAAGATACCGAAAAGGAAATAATTCAACTTGAAGCCAGTCCAATTTCATCAAATGCTATATCAACTGGTATAATGAAACATCAGTTGAAAACCTATTATACAACGTACACATATTTTACAACCACTTTTGTCGATGATGAAACGGAAATAGAAACGAGGACGGAAGTATTCACCAATGTTGTGACAGAAACTATTCAATCTAGCCCAACAATTACTGTCTCGCAAGAATCCACATCGTCTACGTTGCAACCTCAGACTACTCCTAAACCAGCAGTTCCACCAGAAATCTTAGCATATTTGGAAGCAATTCAAAGACAGAAATCTCAAGAGGAAGCTTTCTTATTGGCGAAAAAAGTTCAAGCGGAAGCTAATGCTCCGGAACAAGTTAACAGTCCAAGTGAGACTACGTTGATCACTGAAGCGATCACCGAAGATTTCACTGAAATTCCAACGACATTGGAACAACAATCTTCTACTGAAAATATATTTCGTGATATTGAAATCAATGGACAAGTGACACCAAATCCTCCGATAAATGGTGAAGTTTTAGGATCAATGATCACGGATGTTCTTTCATCTTCCAGTTCTGGTGGTGGTACTGTTTTGGATGTTATGGATAAAAGAAATGCCGTGCCAGAAGATCAAGAATTATCAGAGTCAAATCACCAGGACGTTGAACCTCCACCAACGCTCCTACTGCAAACTAGTTACACAACATTCACTTATTTTACGACAATGTATAAAGGTGATTCGTCTAATGTTGCCAGTCGTCTGGAAACGGTAACGAACATTGTCACAGAAACTATAAGACCAACGGCTGCGTTACCAGCGGAGTCAAGTACATTGCCAGTTACTTATTTCACAACCTTTACGTATTGGACAACATTCTACAAAGGTGGCGATACCCTGACAACGAGCCGTGAAGAAACAGTTAGTACAGTTGTAACCCCAGATGTCGCAGCTACGCCAACTATACAATTGGAAATGATAATGACATATAGACCAGATTCAACGTCATCGTCATCGTTGATCGAAGAACAATTGTTTAGTGACACTAAAGCTAAGATAACAGCTGACAATGAAGTTACACCGTCAGACATTCCACTGCTTGAACAATCTCTTTCAGAAGCAACTACAACTACTAAAGAAAGCAACGATGATATAATAACTGAAGAAACCTCGATCATTAGCTTAGAACCAACAACGTTCTATACTACATATACATACTTTACAACAACTTACGCAGGTAACGAGACTATTTTAAATAGTAGATTAGAAACTGTAACTAGTGTCTTCAAACCAAATACTACGGAACCAAAAGCAACTGGACGCGCAATTGGTAATGGCATATATCCTGAAGTTCAAGGATTAGAAATAGAAAGTAAATCTATAGCACCATCGAAGGCCGTAGAAATTCCTAAAACAGGATTACTATCCACTATTCGTTCTAGTAAAATTCAAGATGATGTTACAACGCATTATATGACCGATGTATATGGTACCGTCATTGATGGTCTTTACGCACAAGTTATGGAAAGTTCAACTAGTTTAGAAACACCTTCGGTTTTAGCTACCCCTGTACTTCCTACAGGAGTACTGTCCTTAAACAAAGGTAGCGTGATAGATGCAGATGGTATAACTACTGTTTATTTTACAACCAAGCAGATTGGTACTTTAATCGATGGTGTATATGCAAAAGTTATTGAAAACAGTTCTAGTACCAAAATTGACGAAACCAAAAGCAAACTATTTCATCGACCCCCAAACACAGAACCGGATTGGTGCGATTGATCGAAGGACAAATTGAAAATGATGGCATCACGACCTATTATCAATCCAAAGTTATTGGCACTAGTATCGAAGGCAGATATGCACAAATAATTGAAAGCACTTCCAGTTTTGCATCTACAGCAGCAACTTTGAGTATTGCACCAACGTCAACGTTACTACCAAGTACTTCGATAGGAATTGTTGAAATATCGCCATCACCTGCCGTGATTCAATCATCTTTATCGGAAGATCCTACAACGGAATCTCCGGGACAGAACGAGGATTCCGAGGAAAATGAAGAGAATGAAGAAGAGGATGATCAGCAAGAGGACGATCGAAGTTCGAGGAAAAAATCAAGATTAACATTCTCATCGAGGAAAAAATCATTTACTCCGGTAATTATACCATTTGCATCTAGAAATCGACCAACATTTAACCCAAAACGTAAAGGGGCACAAGGTGCAACAACTATTACCAGAACAGATATAACACCTACCATAACTGCAACGTTAGCTGGTAAAGGTAATAGATTCGCATCGTCAAGAGGACGCGTTAGTTCACCTATCGGGCCATATTCTTCTACGGTGTCACCGTCCAGTTCGAGAAGATTTTCTGGAAGAAGAAATACGGCATCAGCAACGAGTTCTATCAATTCGGCAACAGTAGGAGCTCGAGGTAGAGGAGCATCTAGAATATCACCGTCGTCTATAGGAAATAGACGAGCACCTGCTACTATTAGAGGTTCTTCAAGAGGTTCACAACGTGGCTCAAGTTCCACATATCCAGGAGCATCTTCCAGATACAGACCTGGTATACGAGCGTCGTCTACTTTACTACGAGGACAATCGACTATCAGGCAAGACGATCAAGATAATGATGCCAATGAATTCACCACGACTACTTTAGTGACAGAAGAAACGCCTTATACCCAGGAGACCGATGATGGGGAAACGGTTACTGTCCCTCTTCAAACAACGACTGAATCTTCTCGGAGATCTACGAATCCACTTTTAAGATTCCGTAGACCGATTAATTTTAATAGCGGTTCGTCAAGAGCAAGCACAACTCCGAAGCCCACCAATCGAAACAACAAATCCAACTCGCCTAGCATACCAAATCGAAACGTTGGCTCTCGATTAAACAACAGATCTACTCCACCAACGCCGACTAGACCTCGTCAAACAAATGCAGGTTTCTTTCCGCCTCGTGGATATTTTAGCAGGAAACAGGAATCGACCGTAGAAGATCAGATCGAAGATACTGATCACGAAGAAGAGGAAGATATTGAAGAAGATCCAGTTGAAGAAATTGCGGATAACGATTACGAAGGTTCAGAACACGAAGACAAAACTACGGCTACAAATATCAATGCCAATCGTCGTTTTGGTAAAACAACTGGTCCAGTTGCACAAATCAGACCATTTGGGTTATACGGAAGAGGAAAGAGGGTTCGTCGGCAGGCAAATCAATTGAGATCATTGACCAGTCGTTTTCGAAAATCCAAGCCGATAGCAACCAAAACCGATGAAACGATCGACGTTGTTGGTAGTCCATCTAATGTTGAAGATACAACTAAAGCATCGATAAAACCAGTTGCTCGATACAGTGCTCGTACTAGAACTTCAACAGGTCCACGATCTAACCTGAAGTCATCAAATAATCAAGAAAAATCGCAAACGGACACGACGGAAACATCTACGAGTCAATCAAATAAAGCTACTAATGGAAGAACGAAACAAATTACTAATAGCAACAGCAGAACTACATCCTCGAGGATAAAACCCTCCCCGACGTCAGGCAATAGTAGACAATTTACTCTGAGGGAAAAAGATTCGTCACAAACTAGATCTAGTTACAAGTCGAGGTCGCAATCCTCGGGAGCTAGAACTACCAGTAGAACAACGAGCAAAGCACCAACAGATAATGCCAAAGCAAGACCGCCAAGACTTAGAACTAATTCTGGGAAAAGTCAAGTGGAATCGATTAATAGTTCGCGTAGAGTTTCTCCTTCGCGTGCTACTTCCAGAACTTCAAATAGAAACGGAAGTACCAGAAGAACTTCGCAAAGGGGAAGAACCTCTCACGAAGACATTAGAGAATCTCCAATGATTTATCCAGATTTTGATGGAACCATAACAGTGACTCATTATGTACCAACGGAAGTAACCATACCTGTAGTAAATAATGGTGTAACCGAGCAACGCAATATTATAACGGCTCACCCCAGTACCGAAGTCCTTGGTCCTTCTCAGTACAGCACTGTTACAGGTGGCGATGGTCGACCACTGGTAGTTATTGTCAGCGAAGCTACGGGTATTAATAGTCAAGGTCAAACCGAGATTACACGATTTTTGCTTCACGAAACGCCTACAACGCGCGTTTCTCATACACTTACCACTTTTGGTGGTCGGAGAGCTTCACAATCAGTGATAGTACCTACAACAGTTTATTCAGTTGAAAATGTAGTTTCTACAATACGACCTTCTCTGCCTACAAATCCACCTCTTGCGAATATCCTTTTATCACAATTGCTTCTGGGTCAGCTAAATCCACAGAACCAATTACTACAGCCTCAAGGTACACCCACTACGCAATATAACACGCGTACCACTACCTACGTCACTACGATTACGAAACATCAAAGCACCGTCATTCCACTTACCTTCCGCGGTAAAGAGATCTTAACTACTTTAATAGACTCCTCGAGCGACATCGTAACCGCAACGGAATTTATCACGGACACTGTTGTAGTCACACCAACGGCAACTTTACCAGCTGCGAATTTGAACTCTTTACTCCTGTTGCTTCAACAACCCCAACAACAAATACAACCCAATTCAAATCCTTTGTTGGATCCCTTGTTTGCCGCTGCTCCGTTGTTAACGCAAAGTAACACTTTACCTGGTGAAGTTGAAAGGCGACATCAACCGGCAGATTCGGATTATAAACCGGACAGCTATGAATATTCTGACGAAGATCTAGAGGAATATGAAAAACCATCGCGAGTTCGAGGTGGACGGGATAGGTCTCATGATAGAAGAGAAGATCAATCGGTTACTTCGAAAGCTGAATCTAGCGTGGTGACGCTTTATGTCTCTGGTCGAAGACCTGGAGAATTTAGCACCGTATTGAGTACTGTTAAAATTGGGGAACAAGCAACAGCATCCAGAAGACGAAGGAATATAAATAGATCTGTTAAAGTACAACCATCGATTCCACCGTCCTTACACGCGGGTTCAGAACCATATGCTATTCTGACAGGAAGCGAAGATACCGTCGACGCACATACGCCAACGCAAAGCCTTGAAAGTGTAGTAGGTGACGTGGGACGGCATATTCACACGTACACTCATACCTAATTCTTCCTATTATAGAAATCCTTTCTTTCTCCTTATCCCTTGTCCTCTTTTCACTCATTGGTTCATTACAATCTTTTCCAAATACTCGTAGTTGGCGATCTTTCTAGAAATTTACTTTATTTGGACAACGGTTTGTTGTTCGAATCAATGCATTTAACCAAATATAATGGAAAGGAAAAGCAATATTGAATATGTCAGATATAATTCTGATATCTATTCGAACGATCACCATTGCTTTTCAATATTGTTATTATAAAGAATGAGATCCGTGTTAGCGAAAGCTCGCAGCTTCGAGAAGACTAGAACCATTGAATTGAATTAATTATCTATCCGGTTTCCATCACGTACATTTTCTTTTAATCCTTATTAAATATTTTCTTTCTTTTCTCCTCCCCTTTCTCCCTTCCTCTCTTCCTCTCTCTCTCTCTCTCTCTCTCTCTCTTTCTTTCTCTATTAAAATTCCTATTTAACCATTATCTCATATTTCCTTCTACTACCACAATGCCTTTGATGCCACCGCCGCCGCACGCGCGCCCACACGACGACAACCTGGCCAGGTATAGCATGGTCTTTTAGCATTTGTTGCGACCAAAAAAGCATGTTGTAAAAATAATACTATTCGAATATAATATATACTGCGCTTGAAAAGAAAAACAAAAAAAAAGAAAATAAGTATAAATAAGACGACAAAATACTCTCAGACTCATCCTGATTCGTAATATTTGGCAAATATTATCTCTTTGAATTTGATTATATACTATCATCTGCTTATCCGTGGAGATTTTGAAATACGAGACAAATCTTGGGGCAAGCTTAACAAATGCATAAACAAGTGAACAGAGAAGAATGCAACATTTCAGGGGAACAACATAACGGCCTAAACGACAACATTAATCCAGCTGAGGAAGAATATAGCAGATCGTTAAATGATGATAGCGCATATGTCGATAACGAAGAAAATCAGGCCTTTGATAGTTCTCTCTCAGATGAAACTGACGAATATCCCGAAATTAGACCACGTAAAAAAGTTAGAATTCGTATTCCCGTAATTCGAAGTAAGGTTCCAAAGAAGCATAAACTCACCGTGGTCAGGCGTAGACCTTTAACACCATTAACTAGAAATGAACAAATTATACAAAATACTGTTCAAACGCCCAAAAGAATTGTCACGAGAGTTAGAGCATTAGGATTGGCGCATACCAGACCCTCAATTATAGATGTAACCGATCTAGAAAATCTTACATCCGAGACTACACGTCACAAAATTACAATTACACGAAGAAGAAAACTCGAACCAACAGTGAGTACGGTGACACCGAAAAGAGTAAGAATTACTAGAAAAAAATTAATTGCAGTGAGACCTATAGAACCAACGTCAACGTTAGCTATTATTACTACAAGTTTTTTTACTGCATCTTCAGACTATAATGACGAATATGAAGATGAAGAAAATATAGAAGAAATCGAAGATGAAAATCATCCTACTTCTACTCCTAGTCTTGAAGAAACACCTAATATAATTGAAAGTAAACCAGAAGAAGAAGAAGAGTTAAGTGAATTGATATCATCGACATTAGGCGTAACATCGGTATACGAAATTATTAATGAAATGCCCGTAATAATTACAGACAATTTTTTCTTTCCACCATCTGATGATGAGGAAGATGAAAGTTACGAAGATGATAATTATACAGAAACAACAACGTCTGATGAAAAAGACAATAAAGTACAGCATGACGTTCAATTAGAAAATGTTGATGTTACCAAAATTACATCAAATATAAATGAAGAAACCCTCACAAATCCTGTCACAGAATCTGAAACATTAAATAAAAATATAACATCAAATACAGATACTGTCGACGTATCATCGATTAGCACTGCAACATTGTTACCGTCAATAACAATAATGGAATCAACTGACGTTGTAAATGAAAATAACGGTTATGAGTTTGATATATTAAATTCTACTACGGAGACTTTACATGAAATTATAGAGACAACGACTCCTTTATCGGAAGAAGAAACAACTACTGTAGAAGAAGAAACACCTCCCGTACAAGAGGAAACACCTCCCGTACAAGAGGAAACAACTCCCATACAAGAGGAAACAACTCCTGTACAAGAAGAAACAACTCCCGTACAAGAAGAAACAACCCTTGTACAAGAAGAAGAAACAACTCCAATACAAGAAGAAGAAATAAGTTCTTTACAGGAGGAAGACAAATTTTCTGTACAAACAAATGGTGGAATGACAGAAACTACTCTTTTCGATAAGCCAAATACATTTATTTCAACTGAAAAAACAAGTACCATTACTGTATTTGAAGAATCGGTAGAACAAAGTACCATAGCACAAGATGTAATAGAACAATCAGTGCCAATTATTTCAGAAACACTAAAAACTGATATAGAAAGAAATTCTGAATCTTTATCAACAAGCAACGATATCAAAGATTTGGATGCAATGAAAGATATTATTAATACTTCCATAAATGATTTGACAGATACCAGTCTAACTCCAAGCTCTAACGAAGAACAAAACGATGATGAGACGTTAGCAGTAAAACCTATACAGTCGTACAATGTATTTGAAACCCCTTCAATTCTTATTCCAATAAATACACCCGAAACAGTAATTGATATTACGTCCGGTTTGAAAACTTCTGACTCAAAAATATCCCTAACATCAAATTCCTCTATTTCTTCTAACTTCGATGATTCTTACATACCAAGCGTAATTCCTCTTAATGCAGAGTATACCGTATCAAATACTCCTGATATTCGAATTAAAACAACAAATGTTTTAACTTTCAATCTTACAACAACTATTCCTTCGCCCACGCCAGAAGATATCGAGGCTGGTCTGGCTGATGATCTTTATCTATCATTATCGCGCCCTGATTTCTCCGAAATCGTAACATCCAAATCAGAATCAATTGATATAGAATCCAAATCAACATCATCCCAATATATCCCGTTAGAACCTAGTACAAGCATTTACTACACAGAGACAATAGTAACATCAACACGATTGAGAACTTATACATACATAGTAACAAAACTGAATGGACTCGAAACGCAAGTGACCTCTTCTACGACCATTAGACCGAGAGTGACGACACTCACTTTGACGGTGCCCATCACGGTGACTGTCACTCCCACCATGGAGTCAACAGTCAACACATATTCATCTATATGTAATGCAGTATCTGTTTTTGGTGAGTAATTCATTTTTAACTCATGAATTTTTCATTTCAAATTATTTTAATAAAATAGATTTATAATTAATTTAATTGACAATATATTTTACGTAATGGTCATTGCGAGTGAGACTTTTGACGTAGACAGAAATATCAGTATGTCTATACGTGTAATACGAATAATTACATCTCACATAACTGATTTTTAAAACCAAATTATTTCCTTCGTACACACACGCACACAAATATCGTAATTATGTAAAAAAATGTACATATTGTGTAAATGATAAAGAATTTTGTACATATCTATTATACTATTTTCATTGTTATTATTAGTATATAATTGTCTTTTGTGATATAGAAGATTATACTTATATTTGAAAAATACTTCTAATTTTCCACTAACAATTTTGTTACAACAAACATTTTTATATTGAATATAATATTGGTATTACATATTTGTAATATTATAGGTATTGGGATATTTAATTAAGATGTATATATATGTAATTATTTTAATATGTAAAGTAGTTTACATTTAACTTCATATATCACTTGATTTCTTTCTCTCCTCTCTCTCTTTTTCTATCTCTATCTCTATCTATCTATCTATTTTTACTTTTCGACTAATATTTATAAGTGGGTATATTCTAAATAAGAAGAGTGCAATTTGTATCGTAAAAATGATCAAATCAATATTTATTTGAATTACTTAATGTTAATAGGAGAAGATAAATCAAGAGAAGAGGAAGAGGGAAGAAAACTTAATCTAGCAACACGTGTCATGTCTAATGGAGTAGAAGTTATTGTAGCAGGACCAACTCCAGCTTTGAGATGGGAAAATTCAAATCCTCAACCAACCTTGACATTATCAGATACAGTAGTTATGTTAATGCCACAAGAAAAGTCTAACGACTTTGTTACAAAAACATGTACTACTACACTCACGTATTTCGGAACAATTAATAACAGTGGAAACTCTGTTATCCCTACAGAGGTATATAATACATTTATTAGGAAATTAATTAACATGAAATTCTTTAATTACAAATGTAAGGTATCAATATTCAACAAGATTTCTTTTTTAAGGCTATACATAATACAGCTACGGAAGAACGTCACAAGAAACCTGGATCAGAAACAGCAACTGATGTCTTAGAACCATCCCCAACATTACGTACGGAAGTGCACAAAACGACATATACGTATTTAACCGTAGACACGAATCATGCTAATATGGAAGATTCACTGATTACCAATACAAAAGTTGTAACAAATAAAATCACAACACCTCAAGACTATTTGCATATGATGTTGGAACCCTCAGAAGTATCGCATCCAGAAACAAATACGTATTTAAGTACGAGAATATTGGAAAAAACTTATATGGAAGATGGTCATACTAAAGTGAAAACAAGTGATACAATTACTCAGGTTAGATTTTGAAATTTATAACTTTTTGTTATATGTTAAATCTGTTCTATAATATATACGAGATGTTTTATTTCTTTTCCTTCAGTTAATAGCAACTGAATCTGGACCACCACCTAACCCTACCAGTGTCATTACTACTTTAACAGCTTTAGATAGTACTGAAGAATCTATGACTGACATAATGAAGACTTATTATATCACATATACATACTATAATACATTGTTTGAGAAAGGTACATCTGTTATACGTACAAACGTTGCAACTTCAACAAATGTTGTTTTAGAAAAGATTCCTATAAAAGATACATCTACGACAAAAATCACACCAATCAGTTCTACACCCGAACCTATCCAAATTTTTGCTACCAAAACGTATCTTACGACGTTTACTTACTTCACAACACTTTTACAGGTACAGTATATTGTATTTTAATTATAATTATACTAAGCGGGGGGTAATTTAAACATGATTTTATGTCACAATAATTTTGTTCATAGGCTGGGCCTGATGGTGAAACATCAACAACCATATCATCTCGTTCTCACATTATAGAGAATGTGGTAACAGAATCAATAGCACCAAGTTTACTCGACGCTGGTTATATGAATGCTTTACTCACGACAGCGTATCATTCTGATCCAGTAAAGAATGTGGTTACTGGTTCAACAATTATTTTCTTTGACGAGGAAGATCAGATTGATCCAACTGCATCTAGTAGTTTAGTAGAATCTACTACATCTCTTGGAACAGAGAAAGATGAAAAATCTTCTGAGAATTTATCATTGAACGTATTAGCTAGTGTATCTTCAGATTCAGCAGAATCAACTATCAATCGCATTGACTATGTAAATAATCAGGTAAATAATTTTTTTTCTATTTAACAACACTAACAAGTTATTTAAATAAAGATACGTTCAATTTCAATATTAACACAAAAGCGTTTTTTATATTTATTATATTATTTTGTTAATTTAGGATAATAATAATAATATTACAACGTTGTTGAATAATACTGCTGAACATAAACAACCTTCAACCCAAGAAGGAGGTGACATTCAACTGAGCAATCTTCTACATCTAGGATCTTTAGGGATCAATGGTCTATCTGCTTTGAAGCCTGTAATTACAGCAATGGCTGGTTTATTACAAGGAAAAACTGCATCTCGTAGAAACGATACAGAACATTCATCAGTAAGTCAAGAAACTACTACACAAAGATCACCTATCTACATTCCAGTAGCAGAATTTGCTGATGATGACATTGAAGCTGCCGAAAGTCAGAATATAGGTAATATTTTCGAGAAATATAAATTACGCATACATTGCTTGCTCATTTTTATTGAAAATATAATAAATTTATCATTTATAATGTAATTATATACTTTAGCTACTCATTTGGTCAATCCTAAGCACAATCACATAGCTGAAACAAGACACAAAGTTACCAGTAGTTTAGCCGATGGAATACCTATTTCACCAGGTGAAGTTATAACAGCTAATAGCGATGTCATTATTGGGAAACCTGGCAAGATGGCACCAAGACCACCACAAAATTTTGTTAATGAAGATGAACATATTGGAATGAAACCACCACCATTACCAGTACCAAATATTCCTGTCCATCCAGTTTTAGAAATACTTCAAAACAATCGTGAAGATTTTCAAGAACAACATCCTCCTAAAATTTATAAAGAACAACTACAAATTATACCATCTCATAGGATTTATGAAGAACATTTAAAAATCCCACTTTCTATGTCACTAAATGCAAAACTTCAAGTAGTTCCAACACAACCTCAGAAATTGCATCCTGTTGAGTCTGTTCAGACAAATAAAATCGAATTAAAACATGAATACATACAGCATGATCCTTTATTGAAACCACCTGATAAGCCAGGTATTGATAAGCATGTAAACAAGCAACCCGAATGGAATACAGATGGGTCTAGGGGACCATGGGGAGCAACAAATCCATTAAAACCACCTGCATTGCCAGTTACATTTGGCGACGTAAGTATTATTTATTTTATCATTATTTTGTCAATATATTATATTATCTTTCATTAATTTAATTATTACTGTATTGTGTGTGTGGAATTACTTCACGCGTAGAATTTATTTTTTGTTTCAGCTTTATTCAGAGAATCCAGCAAATGATAAATCTTGGCCTACATCGTTTAAACAACAAAAGAATCCAAATTGGGCACAAAAAGATTCTTTTCTCCCTGATGGTTCAGCTAAAATTCAAACGTCAGAATCACAATCATCTCCATCCGAACCGATCGTTCACCAAATCCCACATATTATCGATAGATCAACAGGTCAATCTTTACTTGTTAATATTCAACCTAGTCAAGTAGCAAATGTTATGATTCCTCAAGATGGGACACAGGCTTTAATATTTGGAGATACAGGAGAACGTCACATAAGTGGTCAATATTTCGACGATCCATCGCCATATCCAGAACCTGAAACTGGTCCTGGATTTGTTGGAATCCAAAAGGTAAATTTTTTTTTATTGATAAAATAATCATGTCAAATATTGATCTAATGTATTCTCTTTGATTCTAGGCAGAGGATCTATTTCAAAATTTACACGGGAAAGATCCACTCAATTATATGGTTCCGCCATCACCGCCAAATAATTTCAAATCAGCTATACAAAAAACAGATTCCTCAAACAGACAACATATTATCAGGCTGCCGCAAGTTCGTTTCGATCATATTAAACCACCGAATAAGCTAGAACCACCATTTACCAGACCTGATAGGAGACCAGCAGAAATTCATGTTTTGAAACAAACCCATCAAAGTAGCATAACAAATGGCCAAGGCTTCGTTCACAGTGAAATTTTAGTTCATCATAGACCAGAAACTTTAAACTTACAATTGGTTTCACATCCACCAATTCTTTCTAATGATCATCCTACTAATTCATTCTCTTCTAATGGACAATTTGTCAATAATCAAAAACCTATAAATACTTTACCAACTGTTCCATCAAGACGAGCAGAATCAACTGGCCCAACTGAAATACCACATATATTTATGTATCACAATAAACCAGATTCAGGAAACGAAGTTATTTCGAACACTAATTGGAAATTAAATAAAAAACCACCAAGGATTACTCTGAACAATCGCTTAAGACCTCAATCCGTATTAAGACCAACCATTCATCGACCCCACAACAGCAGACCGCATATTGAAAAACCTATGAATTCTCTTACCACAAAAACAACATATCCTGTGTCTCCAAAATTACCGTTCAAATCACAAAATACTGCTCTATTACCTCATCAAATTTCATCGAATACATATTTACAATACGAACTTGCAAACAAGTTAGTATCAACAGGAATGAAAAATATGAACAATGTAACAAATCAAGGAATTATTAATAATTACCAAGTAAGTTATAAATATTTTATAAAATTGATTAATATGAACAAGAAAATTTATAAAAATCTTATTGAAATAATACATTTATTTATTATGTATAGGTAAACTTTCAAGATCGATTACCTCAAAGTAATTCGGAAAAAACGAATCAGCCAAACTCCTACACGGAAGAATCTATTACTAAATGGAATAATGATCAGGTGCCCACTGGAGCTATAGAATATCATAATCCTTCGTATTTCAAAATAAAATCGGGAAATACTGAATATCATTCTCCGATGATAATTACTAATTCCAAGAATCACACTATTGATTCTAATATACAAAACCAATCAAGGCCATTAGATTCTGAGATTGCTGAATCAGAACATATAAAATCACATCAAAATATTGATTCAAGTGAAATTAATAATGAAAAGAAACAAAATGTGGTAATAAACAGTACGGATTCTGTAAACAATTATGGAATAATTAATGCAGGTAATATTCCTCATGGTAAACCATCAATTACTGGACAAGATTTTACGTACAATCAAAATGAAAATACACCCATTTTATATCCAGGTGAACCTTTTAAATTAAAAAATAATAGCTTTAGCTCGCAAAATGAAACCTTTTACAGTACGAAACCATTTGAGGTACCTGTTGTAAACAGCAAGCCACATAAAATGTATGATAGCAATGATAATCATGATAAAAATCATGAATATAGAGAAAAAGAAAGTGAATTTGCTTATGATACAGTTCAAGAATCTTCTTCTACTTATCAAAATAATCAAAAACCTTTGATGCATCATAACGAAAATGTGCAATCATCGACGTTACGATACTCTTATGGACAAGATGACAACATAGATCTCAAGCCACCTGCCATGGTTCCACAATTCAGACCTGTTTCTGACGAATTTTATTCTAAACCACATATTATTGTTACTCCTGAGGCAAGACCTACTCGTATACCAGCTGTAGAAATAATAACAAAACCAAATGATATGTTAAATGTTAAACAAAAGAGTAATGTTAGTCATATTAATAATTTTAATACAAACAATTTTGATAGTTTCACGAATCAAAATTCACATAAGGATTACAAAATAGGCCAACAACATCAAAGTATCTCAGAAGATATGGTTCAAAAACAATATGCTAGGCCTAGTTGGAATATTGGCACTTTAGATACTAACATATATATGACACAAAAGAAGTCAGAAATAAAACAGAATGAGCTTATGAATTATACGATTCCTGTTTCCAGTGATAAGAAAGTTTATCCAAGAATACAATCATTGGAAACAAAAACAAATCGTCCATCACATTTTCTTGAACAAGGATTAATTACTGGAGTACATCCTGAATATCCACATATTATAACAAAACCGAAACCACAGGTTCCAGACCCTGTTATTATCTCGAGTACTGGAATGAAATCAGATTCTCATATCAAATCAAACGTTCAATTCTCCATGCCTGTTGAGATTACTGACAATGAACAAGACGACAGTAAAACCCAAACAGAAAGACCTCCTAGCATGTTAATAATAAAGACTAATTCATTGAAAAATAAAAATCAAGATAAAGAGATACTTGAAACTGCTTATCAAACTAATTTTGCTTCATTAGATTCAGTAATTGGTAGTTCTGAAAATCAGAAAATGAAAAGTAACTCGCACAATATGAGTACTCACAATAGTGCTCCAAACATGTTGTACAATATAAAAGAACCTAAAGTTCCCTCTAGAGATATGATGCCACCACCTTTGAGTTCTGTTTCGTCGAAATTGGAAGACGAACAACAAAAATTGAAACCTCCACCTCCGCCGTCTAATGAGGTTGTTGGTTTATCACCTCCGCCATTGGAAATTACAAGCACGTACAGACCATTGCAACATAGACCAGATCCAATTGTTATTAATGAACCAGATTTAATATTATCTTCGAAATATATTCCATTACAGGAATTAACGAAAACAATAGTTCCGCAGCCTAGTATAAAGTCTTCGAATCTTAGAACAACTGTAACCAAATTATATCATGCTGAACAACTTTCTGAAGTAAATATATTATTATTTATACAATATATAAATAATAAAAAAATATTGTTATTAATTATTTTGTCATTCAATTATTTTTTTCAGAGAATGGTACCATCCCTTCCAGCATTACAAACAAAATCTTTCGAAATAAGTACAACAAAAATAGGTATTTTGCCATTTGGATCAACCCAAAAGCCAACTGCAAGTATATCTAATGCTTACATCAACCAATATATGAAATCAAAATACGCAACAACGCAAAATACGATAAAAACGTCCATTATTAGCACGCCAATCATACGTCCTTCTATTTCAACTAAAGGAATGGAACACTCCAGCAGTCCTAGGTAATCAAAATTACAACAAAAATATTTGATAATTAATTGAAATACTTCAAAATAAATAACGAATATTTAATATTACGAATAATTTCAGAGCACCGGTGCATCAAAGTGCTATCACCACAACAAATACAGTTACTTCGACGCAAATAAAATCATCTGTTGATCAGATCAAATCAAGCAAACCGTCATTAAAATCTGATATTAAACCAACAAAATCATTAACGTTCGAAATGTCACATACTCCTGTTAAATTGGCAGAGCAACCTATATTTTTACAATCAAGTCACGATTTTATTTTGTCATCTGTTAACACAGAACCTACAGAATCTCTTACATTTATTGTAAGCACTGATGGAATTAAAGAATCCAATAAACCGAATCATGAAATAAATAAAACATATAAACAAATGAATACAACAAAAGCAGACCAAATACTTGTAGCCGTGACACAAACAGATAAATCATTAAGAAGTACTGATTCATTTTCAAAAGAGTCTGTAGGTTTTAAAATAAATGAGACAACTACTGAAACTATGAAATCTAACGTAGGAACAGTGATATATGAAAATACCTCTGACACAAATATTGGATTAAAACCTAAAGAGGTAATGTAAACATTTATTGATCATATCTCAAGCATTTGATAGTAAATATCTATTTTACATATTAATATTACATGTATATTTTAGATCGTACGGATTAAAATGTCAACGTTGACAAAAATAGAAACATTTGCAGTAGGATTACCACCAACAACAAGAACATTTTTGCTTACACATACGATGACTTCGACTACTGTAGAAACGGTAACAGAAACTTTACACCATCCGACCAATACACTTGCTACTGTGACGTCAAGTATTTTGCAATCTGTAGTAACGCGAGTACCATCAATTTATGAAAATAGTATCGATAATGATTCGATCTTTGTGGTAATGAGTGATCAAAAACCACCTGAGCCTGGTGCTGAAGAGGTATGAAAATTGAATATAACAAAAACCTATATAAATAAATATAAAAATAAATAGTAAAAATATAATGTGTGTGTAAGTGAAAGTAAAAGGAAATAATTATAGAAGTAGAAATATTCATGAAGAAATATGAATATCTATTCACAAATTGTTTATATATAGGTAGAAGCAGAATATGGCGAAGAAGATATTTCACGGGATGAACAAAGTCCTACAAACAATGAGATCCATAGGGTTTTAGCTGGAGGTATTTTAGGTGCACCTGTAGTACCTCTTCGACCTACTAATCAATGTACACCAGAATGTAAAGGATCTAAAGCAGAAACATGTGTTGAAGTAGAAAATGAAATGAGATGCGTCTGCCGACCAGGATTTGCAAGAATGTTCCCTGATCGGCCTTGTAAACGTAAATATTTTTAAATAATAAATATTTTTCTTCTCTCTGTATAAAAAACTATAATTATATAAAAATTAAATTTTATCCTATTTTAGCAACCTATACGTATACTCTCTATGTTGGACTGGATCGTATTGGACATGAATCTATAACTTATCAAGAGGGTCTGAACGATTCTTCATCTCTAATATATAGAAGACTTGCTGGATCAGTAAAAGATGCTTTAGATAGAACATTAATGCAAAGTGATCTTAGAGATATCTATAGAGCTCTAAAGATTTCCAAATTTACTTCGGATCCAATAAAAGTAGTATTTTATGTACAGCTCAGTGACAATGCTAATGAAACAAGATTAAAGGAAGTTTTTCGAAAATATTTAGTTGGAAGTAATTATAGTTTGGGTGGTACTGAAGTTTATGCCTCTAAAAATCTTGAATTGGTAAATATAATTCTGTATTTTACTATATATATATATATTTTACATATCTATAATGATTTCTAACTAACTTTATTAACGTTACAATTTCATAAATTATATTTAGATTCATGCATCAGACTTTGATGAGTGTTCGAATGAAGAGGATGGTCCTCATCATGATTGTTCACCAAATGCAGCTTGTTTTAATTTACGAGGATCTTATCAGTGCTCTTGTAAAGAAGGTTGGGCAGATTTATCAGAGAATCCTGCATATCCTGGAAGAATATGTTCACAAGCACCGATAGGTTGTGCAGGATGCAATAATAAAGGGCATTGTATGACTAATATTCATGGTCATGAAATTTGTGAATGTTTCCCATGGTATAGTGGTCAACGATGTCAAGTTAATTTGAAAGGTTAATACTCTATCTATTATAAATTATTATAAATATAATATATAGAGATGTCGATAAAATTTTCATTGTCTTTTTTTTCATTTTTTAGTGATGCTGATAGCTCTTGTAACAACAGGTGCCATCTTGTTGGGTTTGCTAGCTGTATGCGTTGGCTTAGCATGTTTTAGACAACCCGTTCATAACAAGCATACTTCTGGAGATACTCGTGCAATGATTTCTGGAGCAGGTGGTGACACTAGCAGTGAGGATAGTGTCGGAGATGTAACTATTCCTTATCACGTTCCACATGTTTTACCACCACCACCACAAATGATAGCACCATTACCTCCAATGAAGAGACCAATCAGAAAAATCAGTGAAAAATTACATGACCCGCCAAGAAAGCCTATTGTGGCAGTACCAGGTTTGATACATTATCAATGTTGAATATATTCTTTATCATTGATGCTTAGTTACACATTTAATCTTTCGTATACAGAAATGACTAATGATGAACAAAGAGATCGCTCCTTAACTGTTATGATTCCTCGTGCTAAATATCGATCAGCTCCTCAATCACCACAAAATTATAAAACTACTCTGAGCACATTTGTAACTGATGAAAATAAACTCATAAACTACCTTGACAATGGTTCTCAACATCCAGGAAATCGAAAGCAAAGTATATCAAGTACGAAAGATTGTAAGGAATCTGATTTACAGGCTGCAAGAACACCTGCAGTGTCAACTGGTGCACTTGTCAGTGCCGGATTTCAGGTACTCACTACATTGCACAAAATATAAATAGGGAAAGAGAGAATAAGTATTTAGGAATCTAAAATAATAATTTAACTTTGTATTTTACAGGTATCAGCAACAGTAACAAGAATGATAGATGCAGAATCAACCTTAGCTCGATCATGCGGAGAAACTACTATAGAACCACCGACAAAAGTTCTCAAAAACTGTGACAGTCAAGGCGATCTTACGTCTACTTTAGCCCGTTCCTGCGGTGAAACAACAATTCAAACGCAAACAAAATTACTTAGACAAGATTTAGGTGAAGCAGGATCTATTTTGGCAAGGTCTTGCGAAGAAACAACTATTCAGCCATTTACAAAAATAGCAGCTACTCGAACAAATAGTATTAAAGATACTAGGAACAACAAAAATTCGAGAGATAATGGCAGCGAAGGTCACACGATGGCTGAGCGTGATTTGGGTAGTACTTTAAGACTTCCAGCTCACCATCCACCACTGTATAGCCCAGACAGAGTATGATAACAATTTTTCTATCAATTATAGAAATGAATACATTGTTTTTGTATTTATTTCAAAATATTCGAAATTTTCTAGCGTATAAATACCTTTATTTTTATCTTGCAGGTTAGTGATAGAGAATCTAATTTTGATTCTCTTTAAATGAACAAAAGAGTATAAATATAATAATAAATGAGGATTAATTGAAAGATAATTATATTAAAGACACAGCCGCTGGACGGTGGTCTTTGCAGCTGGTTCAGTTGTAAATACTGAAATTCGATGTTGCCAAATATATAACATCATTTAAGAAATACTTTTCACATTTTCAAATGATAAAATGAAGAAAATTGAGAAAGAAAGTGGTAAGACCAAAAAGGACAGTTTTTTTTTTAAACGAGACTATTTCTAGGCTTTATCTTTTTCTTCGTAAAAAAGATACCAGGAGAATTGTTTTATTGTAAATCCTTAGAAAATTTTAAATATCATGGATGCAGACAAATTGACTAATATCTTGAAAAATATTATTTATTTCTATACTTGCATTTATAAGGATATATTATAATATCTATATATCTGCATAATATTTGTAAGAACAGTTTGAGATGTTGAAATTTAAATAACAATTTCAATATGAGCTCAAAATGTTAAGAAAATAAGGATAAAAATGGAAGTTTTAAAATAATAAATTTAATCCTTCTCCAATTTATACTCCTTCCTTCAAACATATTTTGACTTATTGTTAATGAAATTAAAAATAATGAAATAAGATGTCGATAATGACATAGCCATGAAATTCGTTCCTTTTTAAATAATTTTAGATCAGTATACAAAACCTACAAAAATTTGAGTAAATATCGAAATAATTATCATTATATATAAAAACAAAATTGATATTAAAAGTTTATAATTTAAATTTTACTAGAATGTAAACAGTTTGTAATTATCTTAATTTATCTTAGCAGATGCAAACCCAGAAAATGATTTTCTTATTTCATATCTCTAATTATTTTTTTATCTAAATGATATATTTCTTTAAAAACACACACAGGAAAATACTCAAATATAACTCTAACGAAGGTTCTAATCTAACAAATAAATTTTTATTATTAACACAAAGATACATAATATAGAGATTAAGTTTATATTTAAACAAACGAAAAAATTAACCCGATTTTTCCGGGTGATACAAATGTAACGGGTTGGAAACCGAGATACTCGTACCTCTTTTATTAATGAACTTTTATTTTTATACGTTTAAATAAACTCTTACACTTATACATACGCGCGAGCACACGAGAACAAAAACACACGCGTATAAAAATATGCATTATATAGATGTATTCTGTTGTACATATTGTTTCTCCCAAAAATTCTATACAAAACTATTGTAATTACCTACTTGTACGTTATAATAAAAATTAAAAATACAATGACTTTGTGAATTTTACTAATATTTTTTTCTATCATAAACTTAATATAATGGACGCGTATTTTAAGACGGCTCGCGCAGGTTTATCTTTTATAATATTGGTATATCTTTGTTAATATTGGTTTAGAGAGATAAACGAATCGTGATAATACTTATGCTACCTCAATTACAAAATATATTGCTAAAAGAACACGCAGAGAAGGAACAACCCATTTGCTGAAACCAAATGTCGTAATAAATTACAGTAAATATATGCGCATGGTTAATAAATCAGACGAGTATACGACTACATAATATTTTATGTAATAAAATGGTTATGAAACTTTTTTTTTTTAGGTGTAGAAATATCAATTATAAATTCTTATTTACTATATAATGAAAAATTATGAGAACAGAATAAATGCTAAACAGAACTTATAGCAACCCTGACTCTGACCTTCAGTAATGTACTTTGTAATAAATATAAAACTGTTCTTTTTTTAAAATCAATATATAGAATAATTTTAAAACATCTGCTCACTCAAATTTTTAACAATAGAAAGGTTGAAAGGTAAGGGCATTCAAATATATTTCTGACGGTACATGAGAAACATCAAAAACATGAGAAATACTTCGAATTAAGTTTTAAAAATTTGGTAATATATTCTTAAGATGTTATACTTACATATTATGAGAGAAAAAAGAAATGATTTTTCTTTAAATTTTACTCGTATCTCGCTCCTTAATTAATTGGAGATTTTCGTGACGCTGATTCAAAGAATATTTTATTAATAGCAAAAAGATTGAACAGTCCTTTTACACATTATTCGGTGAGAACGAAATTATACGGTGGAACGAGTAAAGACTGTGTAGTATGTTCCAATCCGAAAATCAAAGGTTGAACAAAAGAATCAAGGTACTATTGTAGGATTTGATTTATTAAAGTATAAAATATAAATACAAAATTGAATAAAAAACTTCACTAATTGATATAATTCTGATAATAATTTATACTACTCACTAATACACGCTACTCACTAATATATGCAACTCTATATACTCTCTATAATTATGTAATTATTTCTCTCTTTCTTTCTGGCACCCATACTCAGGGTTGCAACATTCACACACGAGAGATTAACCGATTAATATTAACTGATATCGTACCAAAAATAAACTTGATATTTGCCTATTCACAGACACATATACATACCTTTTTTCCTTTCATTTCTCGCTTCAAACATACTTATTATTAAAATTATCTCATTTTTTTTATTTCAAAACTACTTGTAACGTTTGAATATGCTTAAAAAAAATCAATATGTCCTCAGGCGTTTTTGACGCGAAATAAGAAGCGACATTCATAAATTATTCTCGCCAAAGTTTCAATTAATCACTTTTATCAATTTTATGAATCTTTATAATAAATATATATATTATAATAAATAGTGCAGTCTTAAGTATTACAACGTAGTAAAAACATATTGAAAAGGTTATATAACAACACTTAATACATGTAACACTTGCATGTATAAAAGCTTAAATATAAATTTTAATTCAATTAGTTGTTTATCGCGTCCAAAAATAAAATTATTAATAAAAGTGTCACAGGGAAGTTGAACATTGTAAATATTACTTATTGCAATACTACTTATTGCAATAAGATCGAAATAACGTATTATTTTCTTAAATTAAATAAAAATAAATAAATCGAATTTTATCGAAACGTAAAATTAGGAAATGAAATGCTGGAGGTTAAAAGATATTTGAATATAAAATCGATAAATAAAAACTAGAAATAGGAATATAAATCTTCGAAAAGGAAAAAAAAGAGATATGTATCTTTTTTAGGGAATTAGAAAAAATTAACTTAAATAAAGCCATAAATCAAATTACGAAAAATTATTAAAATATACTCCATCATGTTTCATTTCAAAAATTATGCGACTACATAAGTTGTCCTAGAATCTTTAGACTGATCAAACAGTTGCAAGACTGTAAGCAAACAGGTAACTTAGTACTAAGTAACACATAGTGTGGATAAAGTGACCACTTAAGTGACATCATGCATTAAGTATATTTGTGTTTTATTCGTATTGTCTATAAGTTTATTAAGATTATAAAAATTATAATAATTACATGTGGGATGCGAGCACCACCAAACCAAACTTAACACGTTCGTCGCCAAGCGCTATTGCAATGAGTTTCTCCGGAGGCCCAAATTCGACTGTCGGAGCGCCGAAACATAAACAGAGTGATAAGCGGGAAATAGCAGGGATCTAACTCAAGTAGGCACTCGAGTATCGTTTTCCATTCATAACATTCATAATATTCCATTCGATATTTTGATATTCATTCGATACTTCGATAATTTTCCTTTTGATACTTTGTTATCAGGTCTACCTTTTGTTGCATTCTAAAAACGGACAGAACTTTCCGGTAGACCTAATATTTAGTAAAAAAAACTACGACCTATTGTTCCAAGTGTCCGAATTCACCACAAATATGTTTACAAAGTTTCAACGCACACCATACGAGATAGTATAATGCAATATGTTATCTTATATAAATTAGTAAAATGTATAGTATAATATGTATATTTGTAGTATTTTTATGTTGTATATCCTATATTTATATTTCAATACTGATTCCATTAAATTCGTTTTAAAAATCCACCTGAAAGTCGTATTAACTTGAATAAGAAGAGCGTCACCGATATTTGGGTGAAAGGGACCCCACGAAAGCATACCCGTCACCCAGATCTGGGTGACGTGGCGACGAACGTGTTAAATACGCATTCGTGAGGAGATTGGACGGTGGGCCCTGGATAGCTCATTAGTTAAAGAGCAGTCGCCCGGAAAGCGGAAAACCCGGGTTCGAGTCCCGGTCCAGTCGGTCAAACGGCCCAATTTTTTCACGAATCCTACATACATATATATATTCGGCACTAAAACTAATTGTGATATTTCAATTATATATTTAAATTATTCTAGATCCAAGTCAAAATAAAATGAACTATACTCAACATCGATAATCATCCGACTACCAGTACGTATTTTTTAAATTAACCAAATATAGTAAAAATAAATTACCATTATTTTTTCAGTAAAATTCTCTCGTATTGATAGACATAGATTCGAAGTGTTTAAAAAATAATACCTTCAGAAATAAAAAAAAATCACGTGACATTGAAATAAGATTGGATATAGCATCAATTTCGTTACGCAAGAAAAACATAGATAAAAGACAAGAAATGCTATTTATCTAAGTAGTATAAAAAAGAAATAAAATAAACATTTGAAATTTATGTTTAGGGATCAATTTAAAACCAAATATAAGATATAAGATTTAAAAAAAGGCAGACAATAATTTGTCATAAGGAAAAACTATTCAAGAGCTCATACATCGATAGAATTATAATCTCAGAATATGGAATCTTCCATTAAGAGCGATAAGAAACTTACACCTATTCAGGAATTTTATAATGGTCAAAATATTCATAACCGGCGGAACAGGGTTTATGGGAAAGTTATTAATCGAGAAATTGTTAAGAAGTTGCCCCGGTATCAAGTGCATATATATTTTGATACGTCCAAAAAAAGGAAAAGATGTACTTCAACGGGGAAACGAACTGTTCGAAGATACGGTAAATTAATAACTATTAACTAATAATTAATTTTTTCATTTATGTAACTTTGATCTATTTCAAAAATCTATTCATTCACTAAATAGTACTTGTTCTGTGTATTAATTAAATATCAAGAAAATAAAATTAATATGTTCAATTTTTGATAGCATTCGTTAAATTTGTAAAAACATAAAAAAAGTAGCTTTTTTTTATAGAAAAAATATATAACTTTATCGATACCAACGTTCCAGGTATTTTCCAAACTGAAAGAAGAACAACCAAAATTCAGAGATAAAATAGTCTGCATTCAGGGCGATTGTGCTTTGCCTAATCTCGATATCACACCTCTGGATAAAGATATTCTTATGAAAGAGATTTCCATTGTTTTTCATCTTGCCGCGACAATAAGATTCAACGAAAATATAAAATCTGGAACACATACTAACGTACGAGGAGTGAAAGATATGATAAGCCTCTCAAAGGAAATGCCGAATTTAAAAGTTCGAATGTTATTTTAATTATGTATATTTATTATTAAATTTAAATATCTTTCATGAAGAACAAAGTAATTTCATAAATATTCATTATTTTTAATATATCAGAGTTTTGTTCATGTATCCACGGTCTATTCTCAATGTAACCACAATGTGATCGAGGAGAAATTTTATGATCCGCCAATGGACGAGGATGATTTAGTCAATTTGGTTCGTATTTTGGATGAAAAGTTACTGGCTGATATAACACCAAAGTATGTTTTTTTTTTTAAATTATTTATTTTTCATAGTATTTTTACATAATATCTTTTAAGAGTATATTAAAAAAATGTATGAAACGCTTATTTGAATTTAGACTAATTGAATCATGGCCAAATACCTACACCTTCACTAAATCAGTGGCTGAAAATATAATAAAGAAGCAGGCTGGTTTGATACCGATTGGAATATTTCGTCCTGGAGTTGGTATGTATCAAAATAATTCTCAGAGAAAAAAACAATTTATAGTAAGTTGTTATCAAAGTAATATTTGCAGTGATTTCCACATATCGAGAACCTATTCCAGGATGGGTTGATAATTTAAACGGTCCAATGGGACTTTTCGCCGGTGCAGCAAAAGGTTTAATCAGATCTCATCATTGCGATGGATCAATAAAAATACCCTTAGTACCAAGCGATTTGACGACTAATGCGCTTATTGTTAGCGCCTGGGACATCGCAAACAATCGGAGGTAACTTATAATGATTCGGAAAGAATATATTCTTGATAAAATTCTTTAGAAATTTAAAAAAAAACCTTAAATGTATCATCCTATTTTTAAATATATTACGTTTCAGATCCAAAGATGATATACTAATTTACAATTACGTCTGTAATGAAAATCCTATAACATACGAAGAAATGAGAACCATGACGTTAATGTACGGATTATTAACGCCGATTACAGACTCCATTCGGTACTGTAGCTTTGAGTTTATTAAATATCGGTCGCTTCATCTTTTCTACGTTTATTTTCTACAGTTACTACCAGCATTTTTACTCGATACTATGATGTTGCCTATGGGTAAAAAGCCAAAGTAATACTTCATTATCTTTTATTTTAGAAGAAAAATAATTGGAGAAAAATAGAAATAGTTTATACGATAGATATTTATATTTTTTAAAGGTTTCTGAAAATGTATGGTAACTTGCGCAAATTGTCGGACGTGCTCACCTATTTTAGTACAAATGAATGGAAGTTTACGAATGATAGATGGATTGAAGTACTACGAAAGTTAGAATACAAAGATCGAGAATTGTTTTTCTGCGACATAAAAGGCTTTGTTTGGGATAATTACTTTAAAACTTTTCTCTTAGGTATAAGATTATACGTCTTTAAAGATCCCATTGATACTCTCCCACAAGCTCGTAAGAAGTGGCGAAGGTATTTTCATTATTTTTTGTTTTTTAATTATTAGTCTTTAGTTTACAATCTCTTTCAAATAATACTTATTTCATACATTTTTAAGGCTTTACTGGATTCATCAATTATTTAAACTTGTTAATGCCGGTATTTTTCTCACCATTATATGGATTTTAATATCTAAACTACTTGTAACTTTCGAGAATGCTTAAGAGCAAGAAGATAATCTAAAGAAATTAAACACGGAAGGAAAAGCGACAATTATGAATTATATTTGTCAAAGTTTAAATTAAGCACTTTTATCTATTTTATAAATCTTTAATAATAGATGCTGCAGTTTTAAGTATTACATCATAATAAAAACATGTTGTAAATTTTTTATAACAACACTTACTACGTGTAAAACTTGCATATATAAGAGCTTATACATAAATTTTAATAAAACAATTTGTCTTTGCATTACACCTAAATTTATTTTGTATTTTCACAATATAATTTATTTTCTTTAATCCGTTTTCATCGTTTCAATTTTATTATTATATCTCCTTACGTTTACGCACCTATATGTGATTACGAACGTTATGTAAATGAAGCTTAAAATATATTGGGTAAAATGAATTAATATGCGGAAATAGAATATACTCCGTAGAACTGCGTATCTTGTATTCATTTTAAACTCGTTTTATCTCTGTAACTTTCACCCTTTTTCTTAACATCAACATCTTACAACGGTTACTACATCATTCGTAAACACATTTATACATAACTTTTTATAATATTGTGACATCGCGTTTCGCATATCTTCCTTAAATTTTTCGCAGTAGAATAAAGTTAACTACAAGAGACATTATTCCAGTGATTTACATAAAAGACAACAGAAATCATTTTTAGTAGTAAATACTGAAACCAACGGAAACAATTGCAGCAGTAGTATTAATAAAAGATTAACTTATCAAATCCATTTTTCTAAAGAACGAATAATAATTATTCTTAGAACCAGACCGATTTCATTAATACACACATCTTTTGACAATATGGAAACAATCACAGTAAATCACTGGAAGGTTACTTAACCCTTAGTGGCCACACGGGGTGACTAGTGTACGGTAACAAGGTTACGGTTTGGTTGAGGTGTGGCTGTTAAGAGTTAAGAACTCAACAAACACCATCAACGTTTTCTTATCAAATACTATACTACACGCCCTCCAAACCCGAAAGGGGCGGAGTAAAGAATAAATAAAAAAATACTATACTACATTACACTACACTATACTACACTAGTAGTGTTTGATTACATGTTGTAACATTACGGTTTTTAAGATAACGTTTTATAAATCTCAAGTGTAGTTTATTGATAAGAATGTATGTCTTCGAAAAAATGTGTAAAGACTCGTGAACGATAACGAACGAGTTGCTGATGAAATCCCAATGAAAGGGACGAAACGTACAACAAGATCAAAATAACGTTCAAAAAGAATTTTTAACCCGTCCAAATTTCCTAAGACACCTATTTTAATAGTTTTATTTTCTGAACAAGATAAGAAACCAATTAAATTAAGTATAATCATGTAATCATTTTCATTCAAGCGTATTCGTGTGTAAGAATATTTCAGAAACGATGATACATCAGAGGAGCTTGGGCTGGATTGCGTCGAAGAGTGGGGCAAGGACCATCCCCTCCACCTAACAGGCCTAATATAACTCCTATCGTTAAAGACGTAAATCTTCTATTAGTTCATTACTAAATTTGGAATAAAATAAAAGATAAAAGATTTAAAAGAAGACAGACTGTCATAGAGAAAGATTACTCAAAAATTCATTCAAAATTATAATTGAAACATAAAATAATGCAATCTTTCAATAAGAACGATAAAAAACTTACGCCCATTCAGGAATTTTATGATGGTCAAAATATATTCATAACCGGTGGAACAGGATTTATAGGAAAGTTATTAATCGAAAAATTATTAAGAAGTTGCCCCGACATAAAGTGCATATATATATTTTAATACGTCCAAAAAAAGGAAAAGATGTACTTCGACGGGGAAACGAACTGTTAGAAGACAATGTAAGTTTGCCGCAAATAACAATTATTAATTTCTTAATTTATTTAACTTTGATGTATAACAATTTTTTCTTTTACAAAATATTATTTAATTTCTGTATTAAGTATATATCTAGAAAAAGAAATTCAGTATACGTAATTTTTTTTTAGAAGTAATTACATCTCTAGAATGTTCAAAAAAATAGCTTTCTTTAAATAATACGCTTTTATAAATATAAATATGCCAAATAACAAAATATATAACTTTATCGTTGACTATGTTCTAGATATTTTCCAAACTGAAAGTAGAACAACCAAAATTCAGAGATAAAATAGTCTGCATTCAGGGCGATTGTTCTTTGCCTAATCTCGGTATCACACCTCTGGATAAAGATATTCTTATGAAAGAGATTTCCATTATTTTTCATCTTGCCGCGACAATAAGATTCAACGAGAATATCAAATCTGCAACACATACTAACGTACGAGGTGTGACTCTCTCTTCCACAAGCTCGTAAAAATTGGCGAAGTTATTTTCACTTTTTTTTTGTTTTTTAATTATTAGTCTATAATTTACAATCTCTTTCAACTAATACTTATTTCATACATTTTTAAGGCTTTACTGGATTCATCAATTAGTTAAACTTGTCATTGCCGGTACTTCTTTCACCATTATATGGATTTTAATATCTAAACTACTTGTAACGTATAAATATGCTTAAAAAAAACAACATGTCCTCAGGCCAGAGGTCTCTTTAGTTCCATACACAAATATTATTTATTTTATCAAATAAAAAAACATTTAAAAATCGTTCTGAATCGATTAACGAGGATTAGCCACTGAAAAATGCTAATAAAGCGCATCCTCGATGTACTAGATGTCCCAGTATTCCCTAATAACCAGTTTGGACTTCGGAAATGTCATTTCACAATCGAGCAAATTCATCGTATAACTCGTCATTTACTCCTATATTTAAGAGTATTATTATAAAAAAAAAATAAATAAAAGAGCAGTAAAAAAAAAGAAGCAGTTATACTAATCAAAGATTCGGTCAAATACTTAGGTATTATACTGGATAAAAGGCTGACATGGAGACAATACATCCAATCCAAAACAATCCATCTAAAGGAGGGAGAAGGAGTGAGAAAGTTATGTTGACTTATTGGCAAAGCATCTAAGTTAATTCTGGAGAGCAAGTATGCTATCTATTGTATAAAATTGTCCTAAAACCTATATGGACTTATGTAATTAAACAGTGGGAAACCGATGGTAACTCAAACATTAAAATTTTACAGAAATTCTAATTAAAATCACTGCAAAACATTTGCAATGCTCCCTGGTACATAACTAATGAAATAATCTATGAAGATTTTGTAATTTTTAGAATAAAAGAAGAAATTACAAACTTCAATAAATGCTACGAAAATCGTTTAGCAAACCATCTGAACTCTCTAGCAAATAACGCAATAATTGTAATCGATAACAATCGTCTGTGATTGTTGACACAAGTCTTCATTAAATAATGCTTCGAATTTTGCTTTTTTGAAAACCTTCACTCTTCCACTGGCACTGAAACCACTCACGACATATTCTTTGCTTCATATTCATATTCTTGCTCACGAACAATTCTCGATCTTCGTTTTCTAACTTTCTTAGTACTTCAATCCATCTCTCATTCGTAAAAATCCAATCCATTAAAGAAAAATAGCTAAATACGTCCAACATATTGTGTATTTTACCATAGATTCTAAGAAACCTTACAGGAAAAAAAATATCGTTTATGCGAACTATTTCTATTTTTCTCTAATTTTTGTTGTCTAGGATAGAACATAAAAATTATTTACTTAGGCTTTCTAAGTAAGCACAACATTCTAATATCGAGTATGTAAGCTGGTAGTAAATGTAGAAAATATACGTAGAAAAGATGTAGCAACAGATTTTCCGTATAGTCAAAACTATAGTACCGAATTGCATCTTTAATCGGTGTTAATAGTCAATATTTAAACGTCATGGTTCTCATTTCTTCGTAAGTTATAGGATTTTCATTACATACATAATTATAAATGGGAATATCATCTTTGGATCTAAAACGTAATATATTTAAGAAAGATTGTTAAAATTGAGATGGTATAAAATTTCCAAATAATTTTATCAAGGATATATTCTTTCCGAATCATTATAAGTTACCTTCGATTGTTTGCGATATCCCAGGCGCTAATAATTAGCGCATTAGTCGTCAAATCGGCAGGCACTAAGTCTATTCTTACGGATCCATCGCAATGATGAGATCTGATTAAACCTTTTGCAGCAGCGGCGAAAATTCCCATTGGACCGTTTAAATTATCAACCCATCCTGGAATAGGTTCTCGATACGTTGAAATCACTGCAAATATTACTTTGATAATAACTTACTATAAATTGTTGTTTTCTCTGAGAATTATTTTGATACATACCAATTCCAGGACGAAATATTCCAATCGGTATCAAACCAGCCTGCTTCTTTATTATATTTTCAGCCACTGATTTAGTGTAGACGTAAGAATTCGGCCATGATCCAAGTAATCTAAATTCGAATAAACGTTTCATACAATTTTTTAATATACTTTTGAAAAGAAATGGTGAAAAAATACTCTGAAAAATACACGATTGAAGAAAAACATACTTTGGTGTTATATCATCCAGTAATTTTTTATTCATATTGTCGACTAAATTGATCAACATGTCGTCGTCCATTGGCGGGTCATAAAATTTCTCCTCGATCACATTGTGGTTACATTGCGAATAGACCGTGGATACATGAACAAAACTCTGATATATTAAAAATAATGAATATTTATGAAATTACTTTGTTCTTCATGAAAGATATTTAAATTTAATAATAAATATACATAATTAAAATAACATTCGTACTTTTAAATTCGGCATTTCCTTTGAGAGGCTTATCATATCTTTCACTCCTCGTACGTTAGTATGTGTTGCAGATTTGATATTCTCGTTGAATCTTATTGTCGCTGCAAGATGAAAAATAATGGAAATCTCTTTCATAAGAATATCTTTATCCAGAGGTGTGATACCGAGATTAGGCAAAGCACAATCGCCCTGAATGCAGACTATTTTATCTTTGAATTTCGGTTGTTCTTCTTTCAGTTTGGAAAATACCTGGAACGTTGGTATCGATAAAGTTATATATTTTTTCTATAAAAAAAAGCTACTTTTTGTATGTTTTTACAAATTTAACGAATGCTATCAAAAATTGAATATATTAATTTTATTTTCTTGATATTTAATTAATACACAGAACAAGTACTATTTAGTGAATGAATAGATTTTTGATATAGATCAAAGTTACATAAATGAAAAAATTCAGAATTGGTTAATAGTTACTAATTTACCGTATCTTCGAACAGTTCGTTCCCGCGTTGAAGTATTTCTTTTCCTTTTTTTGGACGTATCAAAATATATATGCACTTGATACCGGGGCAACTTCTTAACAATTTCTCGATTAATAACTTTCCCATAAACCCTGTTCCGCCGGTTATGAATATATTTTGACCATTATAAAATTCCTGAATGGGTGTAAGTTTCTTATCGCTCTTAATGGAAGATTCCATATTTTTTGATTATAACTCTCTCGACGTGTACAAACTCTTCATTAGCTTTTCACTATGCAAAAATCATTATTCTTCTATTTTTTTCCAAATTTATCCTGAAACATAAATGTCAACAATTTATTTCATTCTTTGTTATACTTGTTGATTATAGTCGTTTTGACCATATTACTATTCACACGTGATTAATGCTTGATATTACTAAATGCTTTTATACTTTTTCGATATTCTTTGGTGTAGATGTCTTTTTCCGATTTTTTTATATTTTCGTTTTTAGTCTTTGTTAATTCTTACAAACGAGTTTGATGAGAAAAGGTATTGTTTTTCTTTTAAGGTTTAAAATTCTTTATACCACCCACGTACAATGCTGTTCCTTATAATTAGGAAACGACAAATACCTGATGCACTTACAACTAGTTCCAGGGAAGAAAATTAGAAAAAAATAACAAGGACTTTATTTCTAAATATTTGTATAAATACTTGTACATATATGATTTCTATTAACCTGCAGTGTTATAATTTAAATTACTTTTTTTTAATGGAATGCCGAATTTTTTTTTGCTGTATTCTGATAAAGCATTACATTCTGCAAAAAAAACTATAATACTATGTAGGGCCTAAAATTAAAATTTGAGAAAAATATAAAATCTGATATATAATAGACTGTTGTGTTGATGTTGACTGCGCAGTTGATATTGTAGACTAGAAATCTACGACAGGAATTTGTATAATAATAATGTATGAAAATACTATATTTTGAAAATCAAATAAATTAGATATTGTAACTAAATCGTCGATAGAAGCAAAGTACGTAGCCCTATCTGTACGTGTGAGTGAGGTTAAATAATAACAAATCTGTTAAAAGAATTTGGAATTGAAATAAAAAATCCTATACGAATTTATGAGGTTAATACTGGTGCGATTAGTATAATCAAATTTAGAAATTTAACAAGGAATTAAAAAATCATTATAATACATTACCATTTTGTTAATGAGAATTATATGAAAGAAAAAATTGATGTAATTAAAATGGACTCGGAAGAAAATCTTGCAGAAATATTTAATAGGTTTTTAAGACGAAATAAATTTGAAAAGTTTAAAGAGATTTTAATAATATGTTAAGATTATTAGGGAAAATTATATTAAAAAAAAATTATTGAAATAATTTGAACAGTTTAATCTCTTCGATAACGACGGTTACTGACACGCTATTATTTATTTACAGCGATTTAAACAGAATCGTGTATACAATGTCGACAATTGCTTACGTGTTCGAAGCGGTGCTTAAAATCAAATTAGTTGTTGGTGGTGGAAACGTGGCCTGGCTGGTAGTGAATCAAAAATTGATTAATGTTGAGATGATGATTACTGCTTGATTAGGGTTCGGTCCTCGTTACCAAAAAGTACTGAACAATGGTAATAAACCAGTAATAAGATAACCAGAGTAATAGGAGCAGTAAGAATAAGAAGAGTAATAAGAAGAAGAGAAGAGTGAGCGGTCTGATGGCGTTATCCTTATATATTAATTTGAAATCGCTGTGCCCGCGGATAGCATGATTAAGACGCCGTCTGTTATCATAGAGAAGAAGACATATCGATTGTTCTTATTGATCAAGGGATCACGCCACTTAACGTGTAAATAGATCATTGGTCCCTTGTGGCGTCATCCTCTGCGTGTTATTCTTTTATTGGTTTTGTTGTTCTCTCTTCCTAGCGTGGAACGCGCTAATTGGTGTATCGTTTTTTTCTATCTTCCGCTCTGTTCCTCGACTCGAACCGAAAAGTGGCGTGGTCCAGGTAGAATCGTTTAATAAGTTAATCTGTGCGGACGTACTTTTCGAAATCAAAAATAATTGTGCATCATCTCCTTAGACTACATCTCGCTTTCTTCTCATCTCTCAACGTTCCATCTCATCTAATTCTTTTTCTTTCTCTTTTTTTTTCAACGAGGCCAGCCTTGTGTTGGGTCTTTCTTACTGATCATCTCTTTACGCTATCTTTCACTTTCATTAACGAAATATCAGGTAATCTATTAACCTTTGACCTCTCATTCTTGTCTTACTCGTTTCATTAATTTTTATCCATTCTCATATTAAATTTATTATTACCTTGCTAATGACTTCTCGTACTACGTGCTTCCGGCACACGTGGCGTGATATCCGGTACATGTGGCGTAGTCCATACATTACTAGTTATTAAATCATATTATAATTTTGCTATCTCTATTTCTTTTGTTCACAAATTTTAATAAATCTCGTTACATACGAACTCTACCAGAAATTAAAATAATACAGTCCACTTGCCTATCTCGTCCGTCTATTATCCTTGTTCTTAATACTATCCGATCTTTCTCTGCGCTCATCTCTATCCCAACTAGTTATTTCTCGAACAACAAGTATATAAGAGCAGAGGAAGAACCAGAGTATTTGAAAAAGGATATGTCAACGAGGGATAGGAAAATAATAGCAAGATTCAGATGCGGAAATGAATGCAAAAGCAGAGAGTTTTGGAAAAGGGGAGGAGGAGAAGAGGTGTAGATTGTGCAATGAAGGAGAGGAAGATTACATGCACATACTGGGGACATGTGAAGTAACGAGGAGTGAGGTGGGAATAGAAGAGATACTAAGTCAGGATGCGAAGGAGGCAGAAATATTAAAACGAGTGATAGGAAAGAGAAGGGAAGCGGATAGGGTTTGAGAGAAGAGTGTTAAGATAATTTTTGTTTGTTTTTATATTAAGTCAGTTATTAAGTTGAATTTGTTAGTATTAAGTTGTTATGTTTGTAATATAGTTTATTTAAGATGATATATATATATGTTTATAGTTAAATGGTAAAGTATTGTAAGATATTGTAAAAGGGAGATTGGAAGGGAAGCCCTCCAAACCCGAAAGGGGCGGAGTAAAGAATAAATAAATAAATAAAAGTATAACTTCAAACACATTTATAAAAGTAGAATAAACTTGGCACGTACTATAATACAAATGCACCTTATTTTCAATTATTTTGCAGATATAATTATTATTATTAATTACAGATATAATTAATATTATTAAATTAAATAAAGAAAAAGAAATATTTCGAATGAGACTTCATTCATTCATCTCGCAGTTGCAAGTTTCGGCCGTTATCCAGTCCGCTTACGTCAGGGTAACTTCAGGATATAAATCGAATAAATTCTAAAAACAATCAGGTATATATATGCGAATGATTCCCGCACTAACATTAGCAAGGTAGAGAAATTAGGCGAATAAGAACGTTCATACGAAGAGAATACCGAAAATAGAGAAATTTGTATTAGTGGGATTTTTTATTCTTACTCTCTCTCCTAACACCTTCTCTAGCTTTTTAAACTGTTGCAATGAAAATTAAAAATTCATTAAATAAATAAATATATTTAATTAACATATAAGAAAACATAAATTCTGATTATTCTTCTTCTTCCGGGTCTAATTTGTTTAAATCATCTCGTTTTTAAGCATACTCGAGAGTTACGAGTAGTTTAGAAATCAAAATCCATGTGATCGTGAGAAAAATACCAGCAATAAAAAGTTTAAATAATTGATGAATCCAGTAAAGCCTTAAAAATGTATAAAATAAGTATCAGTTGAAAGAGATTGTAAGCGATAGACTAATAATTAAAAAACAAAAAAAGTGAAAATACCTTCGCCCTTTCTTACAAGCTTCTGGAAGAGTTACAATGGGATCTTTCAAGACATATAATCTTATACCTAAGAGAAAAGTTTTAAAGTAAGTGTCCCAAACAACGTCTTTCATGTCGCAGTAGAACAATTCTTGATCTTCAGTTGATAACTTTCTTGTCATTTCGATCAATCTATCATTCGTAAACTTCCATTCCATTAAAGAAAAATAGCTAAGTGCGTCCAACATTTTGTTTATTGTACCATAGATTCTAAGAAGCCTTAAAAGAAAAAAAATTTCGTTTATACTAACTATATTCCTATTTTTCTCTAATTTTTATTCTTTTTTAATAAAAAGTAAAAAATATTTACCTAGGTTTTCTACCTAAACACAACATTCCAATATCGATTATGAGAGCAGGTAGCAAATGTAGAAGATATACGTAGAAAAGATGAAGAAGCCGATATTTTGTAGGTTCAAAACTATAGTACCAAATTGCATCTTTAATCGGTGTTAATTGTCCGTATTTAAACGTCATGATTTTCATTTCTTGGTAAGTTATAGGATTTTCATTACAGACATTATTGTAAATTGGTATATCATCTTTGGATCTAAAACGTAATATATTTAAGAAAGATTGTTACAATTGAGATGGTATAAAATTTCCAAATAATTTTATCAAGGATATATTCTTTCCGAATCATTATAAGTTACCTCCGATTGCATGCGATGTCCCAGGCGCTAACGATTAGCGCATTAGTCGACAAATCTCCAGGTACTATGCATACTTTTACGGATTCATCGCAATGATGAGATCTAATTAAACCTTTTGCAGCACCGGCGAAAATTCCCATTGGACCGTTTAAATTATCAACCCATCCTGGAATAGGTTCTCGATACGTGGAAATCACTGCAAATATTACTTTGATAACAACTTACTATAAATTGTTGTTTTCTCTGAGAATTATTTTGATACATACCAATTCCAGGGCGAAATATTCCAATCGGTATCAAACCAGCCTGCTTCTTTATTATATTTTCAGCCACTGATTTAGTGAAGGTGTAGGTATTTGGCCATGATTCAATTAGTCTAAATTCAAATAAGCGTTTCATACATTTTTTTAATATACCCTTAAAAGATATTATGTAGAAATACTATGCAAAATAAATAATTTAAAAAGAAACATACTGTGGTGTTATATCAGCCAGTAACTTTTCATCCAAAATATGAACCAAATTGACTAAATCATCGTCGTCCATTGGCGGGTCATAAAATTTCTCCTCGATCACATTGTGGTTACATTGCGAATAGACCGTGGATACATGAACAAAACTCTGATATATTAAAAATAATGAATATTTATGAAATTACTTTGTTCTTCATGAAAGATATTTAAAATTAATAATAAATATACATAATTAAAATAACATTCGTACTTTTAAATTCGGCATCTCCTTTGAGAGGCTTATCATATCTTTCACTCCTCGTACGTTAGTATGTGTTGCAGATTTGATATTCTCGTTGAATCTTATTGTCGCTGCAAGATGAAAAATAATGGAAATTTCTTTCATAAGAATATCTTTATCCAGAGGTGTGATACCGAGATTAGGCAAAGCACAATCGCCCTGAATGCAGACTATTTTATCTTTGAATTTCGGCTGTTCTTCTTTCAGTTTGGAAAATACCTGGAACGTTGGTATCGATAAAGTTATATATTTTTTCTATAAAAAAAAGCTACTTTTTGTATGTTTTTACAAATTTAACGAATGCTATCAAAAATTGAATATATTAATTTTATTTTCTTGATATTTAATTAATACACAGAACAAGTACTATTTAGTGAATGAATAGATTTTTGATATAGATCAAAGTTACATAAATGAAAAAATTCAGAATTGGTTAATAGTTACTAATTTACCGTATCTTCGAACAGTTCGTTTCCGCGTTGAAGTATTTCTTTTCCTTTTTTTGGACGTATCAAAATATATATGCACTTGATACCGGGGCAACTTCTTAACAATTTCTCGATTAATAACTTTCCCATAAACCCTGTTCCGCCGGTTATGAATATATTTTGACCATTATAAAATTCCTGAATGGGTGTAAGTTTCTTATCGCTCTTAATGGAAGATTCCATATTCTGAGATTATAATTCTATCGATGTATGAGTTCTTGAATAGTTTTTCCTTATGACAAATTATTATCTGCCTTTTTTTAAATCTTATATCTTATATTTGGTTTTAAATTGATACCTAAACATAAATTTCAAATGTTATTTTATTTCTTTTTTATACTACTTAGATAAATAGCATTTCTTGTCTTTTATCTATGTTTTTCTTGCGTAACGAAATTGATGCTATATCCAATCTTATTTCAATGTCACGTGATTTTTTTTTATTTCTGAAGGTATTATTTTTTAAACACTTCGAATCTATGTCTATCAATACGAGAGAATTTTACTGAAAAAATAATGGTAATTTATTTTCACTTTAGCTGGTTAATTTAAAAAATATTTTCTGGTAGTCGGATTATTATCGGTGATGGATATATTTCATTTTTTTTGTTCATGTTTCGTGTATCTATAAGACAAATATCATCACGAAAAATGTATCGTTTCGGCACGTCAAAAATGAATTTTTGTTATTTGTAGTATATTAATTATTTTATAATTAGTAATTTTATTATTTGCGTAATAATGTTGATTTCTTAATAAAATTTATATCGTTAGCAAACAATAAATTCAAACTTCCCATAATACAAATGCATTTTTTTAATTATATTTCTTATAAAATTATTATAAAATACTCTTGAAAAAATAAAAAAAAAATTTATTAAGCTTACTGCACAATAACGAAAAAAAGAAATAAAGTAAAAAAAAAAGGAAAAGAAAAAGAATAAAGAGAAAAAGAAGAAAAAAAAAGGTAAACATACTATTTAGCGCTGTCAAGATAAGATATAGATATAAGCGACTTCAAAATACACACACAACGCCGCTATTGTAACTACTACACTACACAGTCAAAAAAATACGTATCAATGTGAAATTTCAATCCGCGTTTTTTCGCAAACGGCTGAATATCTATGGTTAGCTTTCAGCAGAATTAATTTTCTCATGGAGTACTATAAGTGTGCAAAATTAGAAAAAAATCTGAGGTGGGACTCACTGACCGTCTTTTTAAGTTACCTCTATGCTTTCGACCATGAAACTGTTTGTTCAGTCTAAACGATCCTCGGAAAATATCCATAAAAACAATTTAGTGGTAGGGCTTTCATTTCTCAAGTCTACGAAGAATGATGAAACAGGTTATTTTAGAAAGTTGTTCGTTAAATCTTTCGTTACTGATAGAATTATCTGAATAATAATCTGAGTTTTGTTAATGTTTCCTATTTCCCGGTTAGGCCAGTCAAAAAGGACAAAACTTCCTTAATTTCACTTGGTAATTCGAAAATTTGATTTAAGGGTAAATCAACAAGGCTGAATCGAATGATGCTAATTTTTTTACATCGAAAGGTATCCTTCATGAGAGAAAAATTGGGAAAAAGTGTAAAAAATAGCTTTATATTAGAATCTAGGCATTTAATCGAAAAAAGCTTCAAACAAAAGTTGTAGAGAATTGAAAAAAAAATAAAAAATGTTATATGGTTTATCTTCGTATCTGCAAAAATAAGCGAGAAAAAGTGGTAAAAGTAATTGTAAGAGTGGGGGAAAGCAAGTCTTACCCCTCCGTCAATTTTTACACCCGAGCGGACTAGTGTGCGTGCGAGCGTCGTGTGTACTAATCGCAACGAAGGATCTCTACAATCTTCAGGTTTCTCGATCTTGAATGCGAGTGCGAGTGACAGAAGAAACCGATATTTCCTCCTTTCTATTTGTTTAGCCAATAGCGAGTATTTTTTTTCCTGGCTATCGATTGTTGAGCGTTCTGTATACGTACGCGAGTGAGACAAGATACCGATATTTCTCTTTTTATATTTTTCTTTCGGTAGCAAGCATTTTTCGTTTTGGCCATCGAGTGTCGAGCGTTCTGTATATCTATATATCGGCGTATAAGCGCGGCGTTTTTAAATCGAATCTTGATACTTATGGCACGCCGTTTCTTTATTTATCGTTAAAAATAATGAACCTTGAATAAAGAAAAACAATAATTTATTTTAACGGAAACTATTATTATTTAGTTGAGAGTAAAAATAATGAATTAATTTTGTGTCTCAACACATACAATTAATTAGTATAATTAATCGATAAAAATTTTTTGCCTTACAAAAATTGATTTGTATATTTTTGTTTAATATAATGAATGCAAAGTTAGTCGCGAACGGTGTAAATAGCAATTAATTTTGATATTTCTGAAATTTTAATGAAATTAAATGGTTTTATATTTTCCAAATATACTAAGTGATTTTTTTTTTAAATGGAAACTATGTTTCATTCAAGAACTATATTCTACCTTTAAAGTAAGAGAAACGACAATTAAAGTCGGTTATCTTTCAGAACACTATTTGAAAGTCACCCGTATCATCGCAATTACTAATATATCTTTATTTAACGAACTTTTAAAAACTGAATACGTTATCACTTTTCTTTTTGTTATATACTGTCATCGATGTGCGCGGATCATACTTTGCGCGATAACTTTAAAGAGAATATATTCCCTTTACATTTATTTTTCAAAAAAACACATTCGAAGTGTGTAGAAACAGCATACAAAACTTAACACAGCACTAGACTTTTGCAAACCGAGATATATAATGTTGAAACGAATTTTTTGCTTCGAAACGTCCAACCATTCAATACGGAAAGAAAACTCAAAACAGTTGAAATTTGAACAATCACCGGCGATTGAAATGCAACTGTGTTTTCAATAGTATAAGTAACGCGCATAGACTCCGAGGATTCTAATTACAAGGAATTTCACGAAAATGAGCAAGAAAACGATATAATACTTAATCGAATAACCTTTTAACTCTTTCGCTACGACGCTCCGTTCCGCAAGAGTAGCGCTACTGCTACTTGCAGTGGCTTACGTTTTGCAATGGTATTTTGGAATTCTCTTGTGTGGATACTTTTTTGAGAGTTATGTAACAACTGTTTCGTCATTTTATATGAAAAACATAAAAATGAATATAATTTGAGTATTCAGAAATTAACATATTAACAAATTTAAGCGTAAGCGTAGGTTCATGCGACACCGACTATAGTCCGATGTCCGTACACAAAGCACTTCGCGCTGCCGCCGACTATAGTCGGTGTCCGTAGCGAAAGGGTTAAAGCGAAGTTGATAAATGAATAGATTTTGTGATTCATAAAAACTCCGTCTCATCTTATTTTCGTTAAATATTCGATCCATTCTTGAGTGAAACATATTTTTTTTCATTTAAAAAAAAATCACTTAGTATACTTGGAAAAATAAAACTATTTAATTTCTTTACAATTTCAGAAATATCAAAATTAATTGCTATTTACACCGTTCGCGACTAACTTTGCATTCATTATATTAAACAAAATATACAAATCAATTTTTGTGAGGCAAAAAATTTATATCAATTAATTATACTAATTAATTGTATGTGTTGAGACACAAAATTAATTCATTATTTTTACTCTCAACTAAATAATAATAGTTTCCGTTAAAATAAATTATTGTTTTTCTTTTATTCAAGGTTCATTATTTTTAACGATAAATAAAGAAACGGCGTGCCATAAGTATCAAGATTCGATTTAAAAACGCCGCGCTTATACGCCGATATATATAGATATACAGAACGCTCGACACTCGATGGCCAAAACGAAAATGCTTGCTACCGAAAGAAAAATATAAAAAGAGAAATATCGGTATCTTGTCTCACTCGCGCACGTATACGGAACGCTCAACAATCGATGGCCAGGAAAAAAAATACTCGCTATTGCCTAAACAAATAGAAAGGAGGAAATATCGGTTTCTTCTGTCACTCGCACTCGCATTCAAGATCGAGAAATCTGAAGATTGTAGAGATCCTTCGTTGCGATTAGTACACACGGACGCTCGCACGCACACTAGCCCGCTCGGGTGTAAAAACTGACGGAGGGGTAAGACTTGCTTTCCCCACTCTTACAATTACTTTTACCACTCTTTCTCGCTTATTTTTGCAGATACGAAGATAAACCATATAACATTTTTTATTTTTTTTTCAATTCTCTACAACTTTTGTTTGAAGCTTTTTTCGATTAAATGCCTAGATTCTAAGATAAGGCTATTTTTCCCTTTTTTACCCTTTTTCTCAAAAATTTGGGTTCCTATTGCAAAAAAACTCTGATTGTCAATTCCAGTATTCTAATAAATGGCATTCAACTAAAAGTTGAAAGCGTGTCTCACTATTCATTTTTATGTGGAAGTATAAGTGTTGCTTATGATACTTTAACTTCCACGAATGAAATCAAATAACCATTATAACCTCATTATAACCTCATTATAACCAATTTACCGATAAAAATAACTTAAGAGTCACTCGAGTTATTTTGTAAAGTACTTGATTTTTATGTTAATGTTTTTATTTTTCAGTCCATTTGTGAGATTGCATCTTTCCTAGTTAGGAATACAATACCGATAGCCTAATTAAAACCTGGAAGCGTATAGGTTTTAAAATTTATTTTTTATTTGTACAGTTAATTATTACTATGGGAAATAAAGGCATGGTGTCAATAATTTATAATTTCCTTAACCAAAAATATCAAACTTTATTAATTCACATATGATTTTGACTTAAACTCTCTTTATACTCTTTACTCTGACACTTCTTTTTTTACATCTTTACTTATTCTAGAAATAGTTTTGTAGACTTAAATGCATCTTTGCCTTATTTTAGAAATACCTATTTGTTGTCTTTTCTTTCTGGCATAGTTCACCTTAAACTACCTTTTCGTTTGAAATCCCCACTTCGCACCATCGCGGGTAGCAACGGATTTCATGATCGACGTGGTTAAAATCTCGTACACCATAAGCATGTCCTTTCTTACTTTCTTATTATTACTCTTACATTCCCACATTACAATTACTTTATTGGGAACATAGTATTGACAAAAAAGATAAATATTATCGCTTGTTAAATCTCAAAAAAATAGGTTCTCCTGGTTTCAAAGTTATGCTGAATTTTAATTTAACATTTTCAACTGAAACTGGATTATCTATTCGAACAATAAATTTTCTTAATAAAGTAGCAGTGATTGCCTTCATTTGGATCATTACAAATTTTTGTCCTAAAAAAGCAATAATCAACAAAAATGTATTTAATTGATCGACTAATTAGAATATTATTTTAAGAATGCATAAAAAAATGCTATTACCTATGCAATTTCTTTTCCCAGTGCTGAATGGTAAGAAACAATTAAGATTATAATTTCCCGGCAAGAACCGATCCGGGTTAAATCTTAAAGGATCAGTCCAATATTTATCTTTTCGATGGAGTGAAAATATTCCAAAAACTACAGAACAATTTTTCGGTATCACAAGATTCTCGTCCACTTGATAAGATAAATAAATACATATTATTCTTACATAGGACAGTTATGTCAATAGAAGAAAAAAATATACAAAAATATTTTATTATGTGTAAAAATACCTTTTATATCCCTACATGATGTTCGACCAATAAATGGAGCAGAAGGGAATAAACGTAAGGTTTCCTTGACTACTCTTTCCAAATATTTCATTTTCTTAATATCTTCCAATGTAATAGGGACATCATCTGGATCGCTTGAGCCGTACAAATCGTACAACTCTTCGTATATTTGATTCTGCAATCAGAAAAGCAGAATATACGATACAAGTTTTGTATAAAAATACATTTGATTTATAAAAGATAACGACAAATAAGGTAATGTTTAATTGTTATCTTTGCGTACTTGAACGTCCGGAAATGTGGCCAGCATTAAGAATAGAAAGGACAGTGTAGCAGCAGAAGTCTCGCTTCCCTAAAAAGTAATACACAATGTTTTTTACCTTTAATGAATAAAAAGAAATTGTCTTTAATCTTAAATAGATTACACTTACTGTTAAAACTATTGTATTGATCTCATCTCGAATATCTTGCTCGGAAATTTCTCCCTTTTCGTACAATGATATAAATAGCAAGTCGAGAAATGACCTTTCGTTTGTACCTTTATTATCAAGAAAATATAATATACTATTTAGTATTGTTATAAAAGTATACTATCCATAAATTAATTAATAATAGAATGTTTTATGAAACGGTTATTCTTACTTTCATCTAGTCCATTTGATTCTCGAAGAACTTTACCTTCTTCTATTGTTTCCTTTTTTTTCCTTATAATCTTGACGAATAAAAGTTATATATAAATATATGAAAAATATATAATTTTATATTAGCAATCACATATTTATGAAAAAAGAAATGACGATTGAAATAAGAATGATCTTTTAACGTATACCTCACTTGTGATATTATTAAGAATTGATTGAAACCCCTTTAGTCTCTTTCCCAAGATGAATTGTTAAATGTAATATCAGGATGTAACCATATTTTGAGAATCCTTTCCATAACTAAGTCTACACCTCTGATTAAAAATAAAAATCAAAAAGTAAAGAAATATGAAGTAACATTGCGCTATATTATAAGTATGTAAATATTCTGTTTATAATTACTCGATAAGATATTCCTGAAATCTACACTCCGAATTGTTCTGCAAATCGAAATCACTTTCCAATAGGCTACCTGTCGGTACAAAAAGAAAACAATTTTTAATAAATTTTTATGTCAATACATATTTTTTAAACTTCTTAGAATTTCCAAATCTCACCATATATTATGTCCAATGTACACATATTTACGTAAAGCAAGAAATTTACGTTTTCACCGTTAGTAGTTTCTAAAATGTTAGCTAGTGTATTTGATTTTCTTACTATTGAGTCCATATAAGTTGAAAACATTTGTTCTTTGAACACTGGATTTAAGATTCTTCGATGAATTTTCCATACTGAAGCTTTAATTAAGAGAATATTTCTTATTTAAATTTATTGTATTGTTTTTTTAATATTTTGTAATTAAAAAATTAGAAAATGTAAACCTATAATTTACCTGGAGCAGTAAATAACCCATTACCAATATAAGGTTTCATAAAGTCATACAACTCGCTTTTTTCCCAGCCATAAGAACCGTCTGATATTATCTAAAAAGAAAACAAGAAATTTGAGAAACATAAAATACAAAAATTAAAAAAAAAAAATTCAACATGTTTAAGCGAATTCTAAAGAATGCCATTATATTTTATGAATCTAACCTTCATATATTCAGGATCATCAAAGAATAGGACCAGTTTTGGGCCTACCCAGAGTCGCCAAGGCGAAGAATAGTTTTCAGATAATTTTATTAATTTATAAGTTATATCTAAAAAAAAATTCCTTCAATAACGATCGCATAAATGTAAATATTGTAATATGAAACAAAAATGTACCTTTTAAATCACCAACGAACAAATTTAAGTTTCCAATTAGTGGATAAGCCTTAGGTCCTTGATATTTTTTCACCATATTATATTCCCGAAATTTATTTATTAAATACTCAATTACGTAGAACAATATAATTATTATAGCTGTTAAAGCAAGAACAGTAGTAATGTTCTCCATGTTGAATTGAACAAACTATAAATAACAGAAACAGTTAAATTTGTTTAAAACTATACTAATTGTCTCCGTTTGATAGTGTAGGACAAATATGAAGTTGACACTCCGCAGCGACTTCTTCTATCTTCTGTGCCAGAACAGAACTGAGAAAGAATGAATCTACAAGGAGCCTATTTAAGCAAGTCCAAAAGCACACTAAGACTAGAGGAAGTTAATCGGTGTTATAAACATAGTGTTTTCACATTATGCTAATTTATAATTACTAGATAAAAAAGATATACTAGACGAGAGAGAAGTATATCGATTAAAGTCAGATTAAAATGACATTATTTTGCCTTACCATATAAATGTGTCAATTAGTTTTCATTTTTCGAGATAAATAATTATATATATTCTTTATTACATTTTATTATATTTTAATTATACTTTAATTATATGTTAATTTATATATAATCGCACGTTTTGATCTTCCGTCAGATATTTAATCAGAATGACGCAGTAGCTCTCGTCAACTTTTACAGGAATTTATATATTAATTCTCTCACATAGGTCTGACTAAATTGAATGTTTTGTTTCGGCAATGTCGCGTGCGATAATCAATAAAGAATGTGAGAGTACTTCTCGATAGAAAGACATTTGAATATGAATTTTTTGTATCTATCTCATTCTTATTCGTAAAAAAACGAAACATTTCATTACAAAAATGTGAATTTATTGATTATATTCAAACAAGACGTAACAAATTTACACGATATTTATGATAATTACATAGCCACTGACATCACGTACGATCATTTTTTATGAACATTTATATGAATAATTTATATAAAACGGTGATAACAAGTTTATGAAATTCTAGTAATGGACAAGGATAGCTATATACATGTAAAAAAGATAATCATATGTTCTTGTAATTTTTTTTTCTTTCCGTTTTTTCTACTTTATAAGAAAAATTGTTTCTTTATGTATCTGTAACTTAGAAATAATAATAGTAGTTCGTTTGAAAGACGATAAATTTAAGATTTATTGGTAAGATTGTTTCATCCACGTTGCATTCATCGAGTTAAACCGGGACCAGGCAGACTCCCTTTTTCAAAGAGTAAATTACGATTTAAAAATTACAAGTCAATGATAATAAGCAGTATATCTCGATATTTGACGCTTTTGTTACTTTTAACGATCAAGGAGTTAAGAAGAAGTTTTTGGTTATCGGATCAATGAATGTGGTACCAAATTTCATTTTAGTTTGCTTCGAACATTGACAATACTCGTAGGTTTTAATTCTTATATTACGCATTTTTTTCTAACAGAGAGCTCGCTATTCTGAATAAGTAAGCATAGTCGATTGAAGATTACCTGATATAGAGAAGGTAAGACTTACTTAGATGTCCGTTGCGATTTTTGATTAGTGACCACTGCTTTCTGTAACTGAACTTACTAAATAACAAAGCCTCTGTTCGACTTTTATCAAACTTGAACTCGAACTAACTTATGATAACAAAATATTTCCTTTATATAGAATTTCCATCTCCCTGGATGTAACCCTGATGTAATTCTACCGGATATCAAAACTACTTTTCGGAAGATGCTAAAATAAAATTTCTTACGAAATCGTTCTTGTGAAAGGCGTATTAAAAAAATTAATTTCAATTTTGGCCTTCTCCTCTATTAACTTTTATCGACTTTTACTGCAAATTTTTTATTTTAATACTCCGTATCGTGTAATCCGCTCGTTTCTAAATTGACTACGTTAGCTATTTCTTGCTTATGTGTTTTTTATTCGCAACGTATTCTTGCTTCCTGTCGCGTGTCTCATCATTATAATTTACGCACGCAGTTTATTTGATTAATGCTTCCTAAATTTATTAGCCCTGTGTGGTGCGTAACGTCATGCTTATATTCTTTGAAAATAATCGAATGAGAATTGAGAAATTGCTATATTACTTGTAGCCTCGTTTAGTTGGCCCTTTTTATCTAATCTACTAGAATTTTGTTTTAACGATTATTTTTCTTTACTTCTGACTATTACTTAAGACTATTCCTATATAGTCTTTTTATTTAATGTCTTGTTCATTTCTATGTATATTTTATTTATTTATTTATATTTATTTGTACGTATTCTTTTTTCTTTTTTTTTATATTTTAATTTATTTATTTATTTATATTTATATTTTCTCTCTATATGTATATATTATTTATTTATTTATATTTATCTTTATTATTATGTATCTTTTTTATATATATTTTTTAATTAATATTATTTATTTATATTTATATTATTTTATTTATCAGTATTATATTTATATTATCTTTATACTATTTTTATCTTTCAATATTTATTCTGGTTATGTAACAATGGGTAATTCCCATCAATGTTTCAATAAACGAAATAAACGAAATAAGTAAAATAGGGTATCTCACCGATAGTTCCTTCATAGAAACGTAGGGCGTTTTCATACGCATTGCTTACATTCTCTTTCCTTGGTTTCTCAACCACGTGGACACGGGCCTGTATTCGCTGATGAGAATATCCAAAATACTTATTTTTTGGAATATTTCTTCTCTCACTCTTATCAATTAAGGAAGTATATGATATACTTCTTCTGGAAATAATTCTCTTGCTGGTTGTCTTTGATGTATCGTCGTAGGCGTCCAGTGAAGAATAGACCGATTGTAATGGGTCCTACAGACCGCACGCATTAAGGATCCAAGTGATTGGGGTGCGAATGCTATCGCTTCAAATTTCCTACAGGAGTAAGTCGTGAACGTCTACACAACTAGGGCGCACATATCGAATGCTGATTAACCCTTTGCACTCGAGCGGCGCCGATACGGCGCCCGGATAATTTCAAGTGAGGACTCGAGCAGAACTGCTGCAGCGCCCGAGTTATTTGAAATCTTAAATCAAGCGACTTAGCAAAACGGCACAAAAAGGGACTGCAAGGTTTGCTCTGACCGTAACACGACTGGAGGTAAACGGGAAATTTCGTATTACTGTGATATGTGTCCTGATAAACCAAGAATCCATCTTGGCTATTGTTTCACTAAATATCACACCAAAACTAATTACAGAGTGTAGTATTTATCAAAGTTTGCTTTTTTTCGACATAGAAATGAATAAACTGATTATATTTTATTATTTCTATACGTTTGTTTGTTTATAAAGTACCTGTAAGTACCTGTGTAAATGTTTTTAAAGTACCTGTAAAATGTCTACTTTATTTGGCCGAAATCGTCTCGAGTTGCTGGTTCGCGCAAGCGAAAAAGGCCTCGAGTGCAAAGGGTTAATAATCTACGATCGATTCCGATCGTACATATTCCCACCGTCGAGAGTGTAACAATCAATAACATTCATAGTATGTGTAAGTGAAGCGTGATTACTTATACTAAAGTTTACGATATTTGGGTTCGCAAGTAGCTTTATACAGAAATTAGTGATAATTTGGATAATCAAAAGATTATGATGCTATTTTTATATGATTGATTGATTGTGATTGAGAATAAAAATAATACTTTATACTGAATAAAAATTATGTGAAATAATGTGAAAAATGAAGAGAATATGTAGTGATATAGTCCAGTCAACGCGGGCCATCTCCTTCAAATCTCAGGAAAGAAGGTGGAAACTTGATATAAGGGTAAATAGACGACGCTGAATCGAATGGTGCTAATTTTTTGAGGTGGAAAGTGCCGTTTTTGAGAAAAAGGGTAAAAAAGGGTCAAAAATAACTTTATCTTAGAATCTAGGAATTTAATCGAAAAAAGTTTCAAACAAAAGCTGTAGAGAATTGAAAAATACATAAAAAATGTTATATGGTTTATCTTCGTATTTGCAAAAATAAGTGAGAAAGAGTGGTAAAAGTAATTGTAAGAGTGGGGAAGCAAGTCCCGCCTCTCAGTCGGCTTTTACACGCGAGCGGGCTAGTGTGCGTGCTAGCGTCCGTGTGTACTAAACACAAACGAACGATCTTGAATGCAAGTGCGACTGAAAGAAGAAACCGATATTTCTCCCCTTCTATTTGTTTAGGCGATAGCGAGTATTTCTTTTCCTGGCCATCGATGGTTTAGGTTGAGCGTTCTGTATAAGATTTTTCTTTCGATAGCAAGCATTTTTCGTTTTGGCTGTCGAGTGTCGAGCGTCTGTATATCTATATATATCGGCGCATAAGCGCGGCACTTTTAAATCGAATCTTGATGCTTATGGCACGCCGTTTCTTTATTTATTGTCAAAAATAATGAACCTTGAGTAAAAAAAAAAATAATTCATTTTAACAGGAACTATTATTATTTAGTGGAGAGTAAAAATAATGAATTAATTTTGTGTCTCGCCATAAAATTAATTAGAATAATTAATTGATATTAATTTTTTGACTCACAAAAATTTATTTGTATATCAAATTGAATACGTATTCTCTTTAAAACGAAATTAAAATTTAAATATTTTTCCTATTAAATTATGTATTTTATAAAATTTTAAATTACTAACTTTTTGTCTCGTAAAAATTTATTAGTTTATCAAATTAAATACATATTTGAAAAAGAAGAATTTTATATCCACACATAAAATTAATTCAAGATATATATATGAAAGGATATTCTAAAAACGTGGAATTTATTTTTTGTCTATACATAATTTTAATTCATTTCTATTATGTTATAAGAAAACAGTAATGCATTCTGATTCATCTTCGAAGTCTTAAGAATTGTACGAAATAAATTGAGCTATTATCAAGTGGTGCGTTAGCGTAAGTAGTAACGTCTTCGCTTCTCGCGCTGGCTTATTAACGTTCGATTCTTCTTGGGGGAATTATTTTTTTTATATTGTGGCGGTTAATACAAAATGAAATTTAATTTTTTAACTTAAAATAAGTATCATTTAACTACTAAACATTAACAAGAAATATTATAATATTAATTAGTGAATAAAAATACTTATATCGTTATACGATATATATATAATGTCGCCTATTGCAACAATCACTCGTTATCAAGTTGCACAAAAATAGGATTTTTAAAAAATTAATTAAATTAATTGATAGTTATATATGATTCTCGTTATATTATTTTTACATAAATTTCTTTAATATTGATTGGTTATGCACATTTTTGTTAAGAAAAAAATATTTATATTTTATTAAATTATTCATCTCTTTAAACTTTAATCGCAATAATATCAATACTTACCGTAGTTAATAAGTACATAGATAAGACTCAAGTAATTTCTTGTCTTATTTTTGTTTTCTTTACCTCCTTCAATTTTTTTGAAAATAGATTTTATATCGTTCGGAAATATAACATCAATTATATAAATATATATAAAAAAAAGTTCAAAGTAAAAACCACATCCATGTGACCAAATCATAACATAGAAATGAATAGTTTATGCAACTTCAATCAAAAAAATAAAATACACATGCTTCTTTTACTTCCTCTATACGTTCACATATAAGATACATTCGATTACTTTTATCTTTTACGCTTATTGATTATTATTATAAGATTTGCATAATTTCTTATAAAATTATAGCTTTCTTTAAATTGAATTTGTAAGTATTTGAAATATATGCGTGTGCCTTTAGGATAATATATGCCATAAGTACTTAAACTTATTAAAAGCATACTTATAATTAGCTCAATTTCCATAATATTATTTTCACAAATATCTTTAATGTAAGAGTCTAGAACATTTATGATAAGCCATGATCTATATGTGTAATAAAGCGAAGGACTAAAGAAATTCTTTGCAATATTACTCTGCATTATTGGTGTCATTGCATAAATTTTATCACATTAAGAGATTATATATTATTTGATGCATGTTTTCCAGACTCATGTTTTAATGTTTAAAATCACTATACATCAAAATGGTTTTATATAAATTCTTCGCAAACTGATCAATTTAAAGTAAAAACTAGATATGTTGCAAAAGTTGCAGTTTAGGAATTATCACAACTGTTTATTTACGATGCGTGTAATATTTTTTTATTATTAAGAAAGAGAGCGATGTAAAGATTTTTTGAATATTATAGCTTGCTTTTTATGCATATTTGTTATAATTACATTAAGGTTTATAATGTAACAAAAAAATAAATGTAAATTGTAAGATTTTATTCTATGTACAAGAAATAAATCCATTATAAGATATTATATCTTAATAAGTTTTTGCAAATAGAAGAAAAGAGAAAGAAATAAAAAGGAATCATTTGAAAAAAATAGAATGCTCATTTGAAATTCTTCAAATATGTATTTTGAATTAACATGCTCCATATTTGTAATCAAATATAATATTTTGAGAAGAACACGAAGATTCTAGAACAGAGAGATCAGACTTAAACAAGACAAAAACAATAGTCTGAGAAATATGCATTGCTTTATAATACAACTGACACATTTTACAGTACAAACAAAAAGAAACTATATTGAATATTCCTCTTTACATCAAGTATATGTAAATGAAATAGTTAAGTTAGACTTTCGACATTTAGGAGATCCACATCGACATGTGTCAGGTAGTACTTATTTAATAACTTAGATATTGAGTTACACACCTTTAAAGAGCCACGTAAAGACGTGGCACATATTATCTTACAATAATGAAATGAAAAAATTTTGTGAAAATTATTTAAAGTTGAAGGATATTTAAAAACACACAGTTTCCAGGCTAAGCAAAAGGACACTGCTACCACATTATTTTCACAAGTTAAAAAACCCTGTCTTCCTATTCCAATTTGAGATGAAGTGTAGAAATGCAAGACAATTATAGACCTAAAATCTTTTGCAACAGTGTCACAAGATTTCTTGCACTTTTCATTCCTGAATACTGGGCGGTTTACATTGTTACGTGTTAAAAAGTATATATCTTGCTATAAGATATCTAATCTCACAGCATTAACGAACGTTTATCGGCAGATGATTGTTATTCAGTCAAGAAGTAAATCGTGAATGATATACACACGCACGCATACATACATACAAATATGTGTATACACGTATCTTTTTTTTCTTTTTTGTTTTGTTTCTTTTTTTGTTGCTGTTTGTTTTTTCCTTTTACAAAGTACAGATGCACTAAGAATCTTTCACTTAGTTGCGAGAGATATAACTGAACTTTTATTTGATTTTCACAAATAATCACACGTTTACGTGTGAAGTCAATCCCCCTATATAGTACGTTGACACAAAAAGCATCGGTCGAAGACATGCAACTCTCTAATTATTTTTCGGTTGTAATTGCACGATCATTTGTAAATCCACAATGGTCTTCTCTAACATTTCAAGTCTCGACATGTTAGTTAAAGAACATCGTAACTGATTTGTACAGCTATTTGATGTCACAGTGGTAACTAAATTTTGTAGATATTGAGCCGGAATTGTAGTTATAGTTCCATTTGAGCATTATCTGTGGTCGTGAATTATTTTTTCATCCAGGATCAGGAGAAGTCGAATCGTTTTGCTCTACAATGTTTTATCTTCAATATCTATGTTAGAAACGGTTTTCTGTTCCTTTCAACCATTTCTGTAATCTGATGTAGCTTTCATTTAGTTGGTCACTGTCATCGATTACATTAAACTTACGTTTTTGAAGGTGCCTCTACTTCCTGTTGATAGATTCTTTAACTTTTATTGTCGAGTACGCGATAAAGTTTCTAAGCTGACTGTAAGCTAGTAGGGGTTTCAGTCTTGTACTGGTACATCTAAACAAGAGCTAAAGCTCGTAAATAGCCAGTTAGTCTATGAGCGGAGGCTTGAATATCAACAGCTCCACCATTGCTGTCGATAGAACTAACTAAGTTATCAATAAGTAGGCAGGTTTGTCAGTTAGTACATGCTGGCGAGTTTAGGGAAAAAAGTTTTTTAGAAGGCATGTATCGCAGGTACACCTAATGAAGATCTTTCATCTAGCGGACAGCGCTACATAATCCACTGTATAGGAAGGAGCAAAGAAGAGATGCTATATGCTTTCTGTCTATATGTGTGGCAGCATGTACATCCAACCATAATCTTGGAATAGTGCCAAATGTAAGGGAACGCCTGGATATCAATTGTAATCAAATTTATGATTTACTTCATATATTAAACCCTTTGCACCGGCTGTCACTACAGTAGTTGACAAAGCAAGTATAGGCATAGCTCGAATGTCATACCGTGACATCGGTTATTAGTTTAATGAATACATATTAGTGAACTTATCTTCACCGCAACTTATTGAGAATCCCTTTTTTCCCTGTAGTTTTCTACTGATAGTAAAAACAATTCAATTGAAAATCTAATATAATATTGAAGGTAAATGAAAAATATATCATATTGTCGGACACCTACTTCGAGAAACGTTCACCAACATCGGTCGGACGAGAGACTAATGAATACATTACAGATTCCGATGTGAGAGAAAAAAAACGGACTTTATTGTATTTCTAACAGAAAACACCCAAGTGTAGGGCATGTAATAAGTTATTATTGTTGTAATGTGCAAAAATAAACCAGCAATACATACATTAAGGACTGCTGGAGAAGAATTTATCACACTTACAAAATAATAAGAAATGAATTCTGATTTGTTTGCAATATATGTTCGTCGATCTCCACAAATTCAGATAAACTAAACATCATCGCAATACCTTACTTAGTTCCAAAGTTATACTGTATATATGAAGATTCCAGAATATACGTTGCCGCGACAAAGTAGCGTCAAGCTGCTGGTAAGTAACGTCAGAAACGGCGCCGAGTGCAAAGGATTAAATTATTATTATAATACCCTCAAATCCCAACATAGCACTTAAATTAACCATGTTCTGTCATGCAATCATTATTGATTGCAAGTCTGCACATAACATCAATCAATTCATGATATGGTAAATAAAATTCAAGCAAAGCGCTGTCATTCTGCATCTACTCCTTTGGATGCTTCAAGTTGCGAATGTGGTACTGCCATTTGCACCATCGGTCTAGCAGGTCTTGTAGGCATTTTTCCTGGAGGCGTAGATCTCCTTGGAAGATAAGGCCCAGTGGTACAGCTGCTTGAGACTCCTGAAGAGCTGCATGACAATGAGATAAATGGTGCTAAAAACAAGTATAGCATCGGCAGGAACGAGCTGACAAGTTCTTTCAAAAGATCGATTGCCAAATTACGCAATCCGGTGGATTATACGTATTTATAATGTTGCCAATTTCTTAAACATCTGGCCATTCCTTGCAATTGGCAAGATATTTCTCGCGTCTGGTCCATCTCGCTGTACGAATGCATCTGACTAATTCTACAATAATAGCTATTAATTCAGCTAAGTCACCAGCCACATGGCATGCAGTTGCTTCATGGTACTTATATGTAACATAGGAAAGCTTCAAGAGCCATACTTAAACCTCATTGTATACAACATACAAACGATCATCATTCGATTCATAAGAATCCTGACAAGAAGAAAAAAAGATATATATATATTACTTTATGTATTTTTTACAATGAGATAAAATACATCGACAAATAGCATACCGAAATGCAGATTAATGTAGCCCAACAGGAACGACCATCCAATCCTTGTAATACGAAGATAATGTACCTCTTCTAAATGACGCAATTTCAGCTTCTTCTTGTCTGTTTGATCTGGATGCCTAGCCAACTAGTAGTTGCATCAACTTGAACATTCGTCTACAGCCTAGATGAAAAAATTATATTTAAATATAAATATCAGTTGTATACAATTATTACATAAGAACTTACGGTAGAATATTGAGTAGGATTGCGTAATATTCTTAAAAGCCCACTGTATTTTGATGCGCAGCCAATTGTCTCGTAAATGTTCGTGATTGTTGACAACAAAGTCGTAACAGACCATAATAAGCAGGTAACATTACTCGATTAAATAAGTCAACATCTTGATCTTCGTGATCGGCACTATAATAGAAATATAAATAAAATTAATTTATTTCTTCCGAACGGGGAGAGCTATCCACGCATCAAGTTAAAAAAACAACTTACAGTATCTAATTAAATGCAATATTTTTTTTATATGTGGATATGAGTATCATTGCTACATTTCGGGACAATCGGAACAAACGTGATACAAAATAATAATACAGCTGTTTGTTATGATGTACTGGAATGCTTGGTTCCGAAAGCTTTGGATGAAATAATGTCCATAAATCATTTAAATATTGTCCAAACTGAAATGTAATTGTTAATAATAATTTGTTTTATTTAACAATAATTAAAACAAAATCTACCATAATACGTAAAATATATACCATCAATTTCTCTGTTTTAGAGACAACACAATGTGAGCAATGCAAAATAGGCAGTGAGTTTCATTGTACCATGAGTTTGTAAATCGATATAATGTCTTGCAGGCTGCAATAATCTTAAAAGTGCAGTATAAATCTGGTGCAATATTAATGTAGCTTCTGGAGATAACTGAAGCTCTCTAGATGTGTACATCCTAATCCCAATCGATGGGCACTGCGAAAAAATGGATGAGATAAATCATTATGTTTCGTTATCGCTTGAAAAATCATGATGTCACAATATGTATGGCGCAATCTATCATTCCATCGACACAAAGACTGAATTAAATTTCTTGTTTGATTCAAATTAATGACATCTCGTGTCTGTTGATATAGAAATGGAAATCCTTTACCTCCTGCTACTGCACTTAGATCTGTTGGTGATAAAGTTAATCTGTAAAATTTAAAATATATTTGAATATCCGCTGTTACGTTACATACAGATATTTATAAATGAATTTTAGTCTAAAAATTTAATTTAAAATGTATGTATATGAGCCGTTTATTTTGAAAGTGGCATATTATCATTTAAAATAGATGACATAGCAGAATAATGTTTCTGGGTTTCTAAGGGTATCAAATTTATTATTCCAATTAGCATAATTAACATTATTTAAGAAATATGTGTTTTAATGGCTGTGATTGGACTTATGCCACTTTCAAAATCAATAAAATGACATTTTCAATTCTTAAGAAAACATTAAGTCCATAGAAAAAGTAAATTTCCCTTGAAATAAAAATAAATGTTATAAAATCAAAAAAATATTTAACTTTTATTGCTTGTTAAATAATTTTTACATTAAAATTAATATTATTTTATTAATTACTAGCAAAGCTAGTCCATTTTTGAAAAAATGGGATTGTGATTTATTTTATGTTATCTTGACTGTTTTTTTTTTACTGTCTTATTTGTGAATATCTCAGCAATTATTCATTTTAGGCCCTACATAGTATGAATATTTTATAAAGAATTTGATTCTTACCGATGATCCGTCCCTCTACTACGCTCAACCAATGTTGCTATTAATGTAATCATTTTATCTAACGAAGCTGGTCTCAATTTATCTGGTGGTACCGCTACAATCTCTTCTTCTTCTTCTTCTTCGCTAACTGCATCAACGAACTCGTGTGTTTTATGACCCAGATAAAAGTTTACCATTGTAGAAATGGCTTGTACTCGTATAAGAAATAATGTCTCTTCTTCTCCCATTTTACTAAACTCGTATAAGAAACTAAAATATTCCGTAAGATGTTTTAAATGTTGCTTAGCATGTTCCATCAAAGATAAAAGCATTCTAACGAATCTCGTTACGCACGATCGAGTGCCAACAGTGGTTAAATCGTTTTCTTCGTCACAAAGCAGATAGAGAGGTGCTTCTGTAGCACGTAATCGTTGAATTACATGAATGCATAATCTTTGAAACATTTGTCTTACCATTTGATTAGGACATTTTACTAATATTTGTATAGGCCACCATGAATTACTAGCCATTCTTTCAAGAAATCTGGCACAAGCGCCAGGAGAACCATTGAATTGTTTAGTAAGCAATTCAACCCATTGAACCATGGTAGGCTTTTCTTTAGCATGAATAAATGTTTCCATGAAAAAAGAGGTAGAAAGTTCAGCGGACATTTCTGTAATATCCGGTTGAACGGAAAGCAATGTTTGTGGTATGTAACCACATATTTGCCACATAAAAGTAAAGTATGTATGTTCGAATATATTTTTATCCTGTAAAAAGTGCATATTATCTTGCCATATCCAATCTTCTAGCTCTTTGTTTAGTTCTAAAGGAGGCAATTTATTAGTTTGCTTATGACTTAGCAAGGACGAGCGTAAACTAGTTGGGCTGGAAACAGTAGCTTCTTCCTCTTTTAATTGATCACCAGGATCAGTACACCACTCATAGAAAAGCATGTAGGCTGAGTTCGTTTTTTCAAAACTGAAATCCATGAATTTGTCTGTAACAGAGTCATACGTTTTACTGGTCATTTCGCCACCAAAACATTCAGCTGCTATTTGATTTGGATCAAATGGTTTAACTTCGGCATCATTAAATAAAAACCATTTATCTTTATTTGGAGAAGTGCGATCTCTAATAAAACTGTAATAATGTCCTCCATCAGCTGTACCAGTATGCACGGTAACGCCAATTAAATCATATTGATAATGATCCATTTCTTCTTCTTCTTCCTCACCATCCAAAGCAGTATGTTCTTTATTTTCAACTTTGTTATTACCAGATGCTTTTCTTTCTTCTTGATAATGCTGTGGCATCAATTTTTTCTCTACATAACCCGACATGTCCAATCTTAAAGGAAAACTAAAATGTGTGTTTACTTTTTCTTTAAGCATTGTACCCATATTAAAAGTATATCGCATTGTATTAAAGCATAATATATGTGGAAGTTTTTTAAAACATGCTCTCTTCTCTGCTCTTGCTTTTTTGCCGCATTGAGAACATGTGTACATATTATCTCCTTCTAAAGTATCTTTGACAGTAACCTCATCTAAACTTTCATAGAGATTTCTCATATCAGCTACTTGACAACGAACTGTATAAAATTCCTCAAGTGTACGACTTACATGCTCGCAATCTAACGAGACCACGTTATTCGATATTACACCACAGAATAAAGTTTTTACTAAATTTTTCAAATCGCTCGTCATTTCTTCTAATTTAGACACCAAATCTATAAAAAACTCAGCCATGTCTTTTTGTTCTCCTGTATTCAAGGGTTCGTGATTCATAGTATAAACGCGACAGAAACTTCTAGGATTATATGCTTTTCTCTCAGATTCCAACAGATATGCAAACATTCGTTGTAATTCACGTAATGTCAGTTGATGTTTATTAGCTCTATTACAATCAGCTCCTAAGATAGAAATACGTGCTTGAGGCATCATATAAAGATGTTGCATGCAACTGGCCATGTAACAGGTAGCACCTAAATTTGTAAGCCCTACATATCCACAATCCGATCGTCCGTCATCGTGTGGCCAATAATCCCATGGATATGGAGAATGTGGACCAGGCCTATGTTGAGTCAACAATTTATCATGAAGTATATAATAGTTATCTGGTGCAGACTTAACAAGCTCAACCAATAAATCAAATGCTGCCGATCTAGAAACTAGGCTTTTACATTTCGGAACATGTTTCGATCGTGGATTTGGCAATGCAAATAAAAAATCAAATACTTCGTGTAATAAATTTTGTCCGATTTTCCCTTGCTTGTAAGGCGGATTATGAGTCATAATATTACATGCAAGATTTAATAAACCAACCAAGCCATCATCTTCCACTGTATTATGTCGCATTTCGAGGTGTTCTCTATTAATAATAGAATCAATAACTCTGATTGCCAAAGCTTCCAAGTCTATACTTCCGTTAGACATATCATCCGAGCCATCTTTAATAGCTTCCTCCGGAAGAGAGTCAACTAAACGACATACAAGCCAAAAATAATCTCTACAAGCAGGCCCATATGGTTCTTTGCCATCATCAAGAACAGGATGTAAATGTAACGGTAAATCTGGCTTTCTGTGGGAAGGTTGCATAGCTTCCGCAATTACGAGATGCTCAAGTAACGTGTTAAGCATCTGTACAATAAGACCGGATGCTTCAGAATTATCATTTTCCGTTCCTGTAGTTCCCAAGCATAATCTATACAAAGCAGTACACACTTCTCTTCTTACAGCTGGTTCGGGATCTTCTAATACAAGACGACGTAACCAAGTTTTCCCAAAAGGTTCAGATGACAAGAATAAGCTTTGTTTTACAGTCGGATCACTATGTACCCAACATACTAATAATGCCATAGTATAATGAATTACTTGGGATCTACCAAAGACACCTGTTTTGTAATGATTTGGGTCGCGCGGTAATGATGCTTCATTCAAAATACTTGTTATTCTCGGCATAACAGTATTAACATTCATCATGGAAAGCATTGCGTCACTAAGCTTAGGTACTAATAATTTATCTGCTTTACTGCGTTTCTTCTCTTCTCTGACAACACCGAGATAGCATAATTGTTTTAATAAACTTGCAAGGCAATCTTGTTGCCATTCGCTACCATCTCCTTGTTCCAAACATTCGGACATGAAAATATCAAATAAGTGCTGCAAACCTCCATGTTGTACGAACACTGTTGACCATGGTACATCTTTTTCTTTCTCATCGTGATTGTTATCCGCATCACCACCGCCACCTTCATGCATAGGTGATGAACTTAAGGCAGAAGAAACAGAGGATTGTTGACATTCCGTTCCTCTTCTACTTAAAGATTCAACTATATAAAGAGTACATTAATTTTTGAGGACTGGCAGGATCCAATAAATCAGGTAAAGATGTTTCTCCCAATTTTTGAAAGCCTCTCAATAATGTTGGACTAGTAGGTAGTAAAGTTAATGTATCCCAAACTCTTCTAGAAAGAACCTGAGCTTTCGTATGCGGAATTTCTTGACCTCCTTTAACCGTGACCTTCATTGCGCTGAGTGTCCTCATCAATGTGAAAAGTTGTTCAAAATATTGTGGTCGCAATAGAAGAAGCGTTGGCAAAGATTCTCTTGGTGGGGGAGGTAATAGAGACGGTGAATCCATATCTCTTTTGTTACATCGGCCAGTATTATTACGACCAGCACCAGGTGAAGTAAACACTAATTGTCCATCTTTAAATCCCACTTCCTGTAATGTTTTTTCATCAAAATCGATCGTTAATTCTTGACCTTGCGTAATCATTCTAATTGGGCCATCAGTAAGAAGAGATCCTAAAACTGAATTGGTATTTTGTGTTGAATTCGTAGAAGTAGCTGCTTTATCTTGATTATTTTGAGTATCATCCCACCACTTAGCAACTTCTGCCCTCAAATCTGCAACATAATCCGTATTTAATAGAGTAAACGTTGTTTTATCTGGCATTCCAGCAGGTTGGACAATGATTCTTATATGTTGACCTTTTTCTGACATACTCATAGCCATATGACTTCCTGCGCCTCTACCTTCCAGTATCCAACGACGTAAATGATATGCATACCGCTTTCTGAATGCTTCCAGATGTGTTCTTAATAATAGTAATGCTCTTTGTATACAACGCAAACTAGCTTCTTCATTTATTTCTAAATCTGCACTAGCTGCAGCCAGATGCATCATACATTGCGAAACAAATTCAGCTTCCTGAGATAATTGCCTAGACATGTAATAGCCATTTAAATATTGAATAGCTGCCATACTGACATCCGTGCTTTTTGCTTTTAAAGCTATTTTCCATAGGAAATCCATTCCAACCGAATCAACATCTCTTAAAGGTCTATCCAAATGTGCGGCAGCTAAACGTGCTAAATTACATAACTGTTGGAAAAGGCTAAGACCCGTCATGCTTATAGTTTCAGGTGGCAAACTTGGAAGTTTACGCATACACAAATGTTTCAATGTATCCATTCCAAGGGCATGTTGCTCTGTAGATTTTGCTTGGCTTAATAACCAACTAAAAAGTTCATCGGCACATGTTGGATCTTGGGATAAACACTGCCATAATATATCAACTTGTTCAAGACTTAAACGAAAACAGTCTGGTGAGCCCAAAGGCGAAAAAATTGATGACAGAAATTGTAATCTAACTTGAATTTCTGTTTGATGCGAATATAAACTACTTTTTGGTCCGTTACTAGTGTATGTTTTCAAATTATTAAAAAAATGTTTCATCATACCACGTTCGTGATCAGCCCATGTTGTTATAGTATGCGCATCCATTGCACCAAATTGTTGGAAACTTGCAAGTAACTTTGGTAATAATCTCAAGGATACAACTACAGAATGATTAGTTGCTAAATTTTCTAAGCAACCTTCAATAAATTTCATTGGTATTAAACGGTCAACATTAAAACATAGTAAATTACATAATGCTTTCTCTGCTTCTAATGCTAATCCTTCTCCGAGTTGGCCAATTTTATCATCTTGCAAAAGATCCCATAACAATGTATTTCCTGGTTTACAAACAGTCTCTAAATTAAATTGGGAATTCAATCTTGACACTGCTTGGCGGACTGTTCGTACTTGTGTAGGACGACATACGGACCTTCTGATAGTCATAGTTGGATGGGAATGATGTGGATGATAAGTTTGCATTTGAATGGCTGTCAAGTGACGTACTGCCAGTTGTGCTAATTCTTCTTCGCAACCACTTTCCTCTCCATCAAAGTCAGCCATATTCTTTTCACTTTTATTAGATATCCTGCTACTATAAGAACCTTCTTCATCCGAAAGCATTTCATCTAATCCAGAAGGTAAAAAAGTAGGTCCACTTGCATGAACTAATCCAGCAAGTTCAGATATAACAGCTCCTGGACCATCTGCGGCAGCCAATACTCCTGCTACATTGCTATCATCTTCATCATGAGATGTATCTGCAGAATCGGGTGCTCTATCTACATTATGCCCTACTAATAACATATATTTATTTTTGCTCGCTCTTCTCAACAATGATGCTGTTGTTGGCACTTGTTGATCAGTTGGATCTAAAGCCATTGCCTGTTGCTTGACTCGGTCAAGGGTATCAACGACTTTTGATTCATCCAATGAAGTAAGCGTACCAGATTCAATACTACCATCCAATACATCTTCTGTTCTACTTTTACTAGTCAATGATTCTTTAGACTTTATGCTACCTTCTTGACCAACAATATCTTCTAATGTTTTTTCAATTGTTGTTATAGGTCGTTTTTGAGGTTTCTTTCTTTTTCGCAATACTTTTCTTTTCTTCTTTTCGTGGATTATTGGTTCTTCTGTATTAGACTTTTCTGTATCTGCTTCTACGTCAGAACAGCTTTGTTTGTCCTTTGTATCATCTTGCAATACATTAGTGTCTTTTGTTAATTCTGTATTGCATTCGGATTTTTCCGAAATAGGGTCTTCCACTTCATTTAAATTAGATTCAACAGGAATGCTTTCCAAACTTTTACCTTTAAATGGACCTAATAACAATGGTGTATTATTTCTTTAATTTATATTTATATTATCGACAGAGATAATGAAAATACTAATTAATATACCTTCTCCATCACTACTATCTCCTCTTGCTTGTTTTCTCGGAGACGGGCCATCGGATAAAGCAGGGCTAGGTTCTTCTTCATCTTCGTCGGGACTTGTACCATCCATACCACTTGGATCACTACTACTACTTCCTCCAACACCACTTGAAACACCTCTTAAAAGTTCTCTGTTTTTCATAGTTAAACTTCTTGAATAACTCGAACCACCAGATGTCCAAATAAATTTGATCAATGCTGATGCTAAAAACAAACTTTGCTCTGTGTGATCTTTAGGCTCTAATTTTCCCAGTAAAGAGTATAAATGAAGAACAGGCGTAGGTGCTAAATGTTTTACTAATGGTGCCAATAAATCATATACTGGACGACCACAATGTTTTAATTGTGCAGCTTGCCAAATGGTATCCATATCTGAAGATGTAATTCTACCTTCCATAGCTAAGAAACTTAATACAATATGACTTTGTTTAATAACTTCTACATGTAAATTTGGTCCAAATATATGAGCTATAATATTATTTTCAGTCAACCACGCAGCTAGGGCATGGCCTACTTGTTCAACTTCAGCGACTGTTTCGCTATTGCAAAGTTCATTAAATGCAGTAATATGGGCATTAATTTGAGCTACTCCTGCCAATCTCATAGTTAAAGTTGTGCTGGTAAAATATTTAAAGGCCAAATCTAATCCATCTTTATCGAAGCTTGGTAATACCGTATCTATTGGATCTTTAACTGCACTCCACATGAAATCTTAAAACATAAAAATACATGAAATCAAATTTGATTGATTTCTACAGCTATTATATTTTTCCTGCTTACCTGCCATAGTCCTGACTGCTGGCGTGCGTAATTCTTTATCTCCTAATCGGCACATGTACTTCATAACTCGACTGCGTAGAGGTATAAATAATTGAATAACACTACCGTAGTTTAGCCAAAGTTTTAAATTACAAATAACTGCAACCATAGAATGTGCTAGGCTAACAGGCAGTGTAATCTCCATATCAAAACAGCCAGACATTAAATTAAAACCACCCTGATGGCAAAATATAGACACTGCACGGATCAAAGGTGCTGGTACTTCAGGGTCATGAGGTTCGCAATAACCTCCTTCGTCCTTTATAAATTCCAAAAAAATAAATAAATAAGAATAACTTTAATTAATATATATATATATATATATATTACCTTAATTGGAGCTAATGGATTTATAGCGCCTCCATGTTTCATTGCAATATAAAGAGGAAAATTGAGTAAAAATTTTTGAAAGAAGATGAAATAATTTTTCTCTGTCTTGTTGAGACCAACTAGATATTTGATTTGTATCGCTTGTATTTCCTTTATTTGTGCTCTCTTCCTCCTCTTTTTCTTCTTTGGCTGACTCTTTTGTATTATCGTGCTGTCCATCTTGATGTATAGTTTGTAATTGTTGTAATGTGCAGAAAACGATACTTTGAGTTAGTCGTATGAATCGATCAAAATTTTTAATTTCTCGATAACAACACATACATTGTCTATAAATTATAAAAATTATATTTTACTAAATAAGAGATTCAATTACAGTATGAATATAGTATGAAAGATGCATAATTTTGTAAACGAATCATATACCTTTGTACCCATTGATTAACATAATGTAAAGTAGTATCCACATCAGCTACACATAAAGTAGTTAATACATCTTGCTCTTTTGACGTTCTATCATCATCTGCATAGAAAACATTATATTTCTCTTAATATATTTAAGATTTATGTGAAATGTTATATAAATTACACAAGTTCAAATTTATGTACGATTTAGAATATTTCTTCTTTCTACTAAATTTTATTTCAATCTTATATTAATATATATATTGTAGTTTTTTAATGCTGTATAAAATCAAAAAATTGAAATTGATATAAAGTTGTAAGGCTTGTAGCAAACGATTTTATATGAAATAACACAATATCAGATATATATGTATATATGTATATATCTATTACATATATCTATTATATATATATATATATATGCATATACATATATCTATATATATATATACATATATGTACATAGTATATATATTAATGTATAAATTACTCTACTCATAAGTTTTCAGTATTACAATCCTATGACTAGGTTAATACACAAAATGTATATAGCGAAATAGAACAGGTTAAGATAAAATAGTCTTGTGTATATTATACTTACAAGAGAGCAGAAGATCATGAAAGTCAACGCACACATCACACATGATTATTTTACTGTAGCCACGAAAAGGCTTTCTAATCACGTTAAGTTCATCACTCAATTTCATTACCATACACTACCAAAAGTGTCAATATTATTAAACATTTCTATCTCTTTGACTATCCTGAACAGTTGATTAATTCGTTAGCCTCCATATTGCTTTTCTTCTCGCAGCCGCGTTCAATCGTAACTTACTTCAAGCGAAAACCTTTGTTTTTTCAATGCTTTTCTTTATATCTCGTTTAATTACAGATTAAATGGAATTGATTTGAAGAATGAAACATAACATTCACATATATAGAATAATTCTTATTAATAGCAACAACAATTACGATTAGATAGCCGAATTTTCTATCGATATGAATACCATTATAACAGAAGACAGCTGATCGTCGCCATGTATATGTATGCAACGTGGATTTAAAAACACTATTTACTACACAAATATTAACTAGAAAAATGGAAATATTAGTAAAACAAATTATAAAATAATCAAATATTTGCATTATATATGTAAATAAATATAATATTTTATAAATATATTTACTATATCAATTATACAATTAATATAATTATTACGTTTATACTTTACCACGATATATTATTTTATAATTTAGATAAATATTTCCAATTGAAAATTAACAAATGCTTTTTCATAAATTAGCTTTCGTCAACTTTATGCAACAATGTAATGGTGCTCCTTCTATAAAAAATATGTATTAAACATAATTAATGATCTTCCTTTTTCAACTTAATTTTCTATATTTGTTGATAATGTTAAACAAAATAATATTTTTATTTTATTTTTTCTATATATCAATATAAAATATAGAAAGATAAAGTCTATTAACCTTTAACAGATAACTTTTCCTACTTTTTAAGTAATGATAAGATATATACATATAGTGCACAAAATATGTATAATTAAAATTGATTGTCAGTTGACAGCTAACAATTTAATAATTATTTTTCTATCATATTTGACTTTCGATTTAATTTTTAATCGTTCGATCTCAAAATTGTTTAAGAACATTTTTTAAATTTATAAAATTACTCGTATTATAATTTTTATATTAAATTATTATACTAAATAAAATTGTAATAATAAAAATATTAATTATCTCTATTGTGTTGTAATAAAAAAACAAAATTGTTCATATAAGTTTAATATCAAATGTAATTTTTAATATTTCAAATAGGAGAAATATTACCAATAACATTAATTATAGAAAACTTTTGATAGATAATTAAAATAATTTGCTTCTAATTAATAAAATCGTTTGGTTAAAAATAAAATAAGATGTTTATTTAAAAGAATGATAATAACAATTTTCCAATGTTTTTAAACAAAATATGAAATAGATTAGATACTGCCCTGAAGAAAGCAATGGAAATAAGAAGTACTAGTAGCGCCAATGGTGTGAAGTCTTTGATAAACAAACTCAAGAATCTGAAAGGAAGAACATCTTGAAATAACAGTGTTTCCAATTTGCACAATATTCATTACTAAGGACTAAACCTAATTGACTATTAATAAGTTCAAATACCAAAGAGGAAATTAAAAATAGAGTAGCAAAATGGGCAGTACGGATAAAGCTGTAATAACAGGTTTCATTTGCAGACTTTGCAGTAAAATGAACCGTTTCGTGATCCACATTTACGGAGAAGAGGGTGAAAGAATGAAACTCGCGGATAAGATCAATGCTTATCTCCCAATTACGGTAAGAATATACACTTACTTGTATATACACATTCTTTACTTCTTTTCTAATAAATTTATTTGTCAAACAAGTTAATGTACAATCCTGTTACTTGAACATATTTTGATCTATATGCATCATAGTTACATTTTGTTCTACACTAAAATGACAGCACAAATAATAATCATTTGATATCACAATTTATATTATATATAGATTTTCAACAAAGAACCTTGTTTGTGTAACCATTTATTGCCTATATCGTATATAGAGAAACCTACATCATAGCCAATTTTTTATACATGTTTTGGAGTGTGTCTAATATGTATATATATTATACATATTATATATATAACAAAAGTGTCTATAAAAAGGAATCAATCTTCTTTGTAATCTTTATTACATTACTGTCTTAACAACTTATTACAAAATTGCTTAAAATGTACATAATTATTGTTATCGCATATGTTTTGTATACAGGTAAATATGAATGATCCGCTACCAAAAACTGCATGTCTACATTGTATTGAACGATTGGAAGCACATCACGAACTAATGGAACAGTTCATGTTTGCTAGGCGGAGGTTACCTACTGAAAATAAAACTTCAGCAGTGGCATCTTCTTCTACAGCGACTATTGATGCTGTACCAACATCTAGCCCTCCTCCGTGTTGACATGTACAATCATGATATTCCTTCCTTTTATTTTTTTTTTAGTTATTATTATTCCTTTTTTTTTGTTTTCTTCAACATCATTGAGTGACTTGAGTTTTATCTATATCATTTCCTCGCAAAATCGTTATTAAAGTATAAAACTGTTAGATAAAAGTTATGAATTAAGTAGAAAAATTTAACATCGTCATATAATCTACTTAAAAGCAAATTTTTAATAAAGTAGCCAAATATTGTCTTTACAGGCTAAAATTTCTAACATCGATAAATTTGCTGATTATTTTTAAGTATCCTATATGCTTTATATTTCAATATTTTGAATGCAATTATTATTTGACAAGAAAAATAATTTTTATTTATGGCTTTATACATATATATATATTAATTCTTTTATTAGGTACATTTAAATTGTACAAAGTAGACTTTGGATTAACATGATCATATAATCTAATAATTTTTCGAAGAAAAAAATATATCATGTAGTAGTATGTTTTGTGGACATAATAGTATTTAAATACTTTCATTAATATTTTATTCTATATTATCTACTTCGACAAAAATTATTACACTATCTTTAATAATTTCATATATATATATATATATATAGATAGATAGACAGATAAATAGGCACATAGATAGATAAATAGATAGATAGATAAATAGATAGATAGGTAGATAGATAGATGTTTATAATACATTTATTTTATAATAAATTATTTCTCCAAAATATTATACAAAAACTATTAAGTCAATAGAAACGTAGAAATATACTTACATGCTTATTTCATAATACTCTATGGTAACAAAAATAGGAAAGTTTGTGAAAAATAAATACATCTTCTAAAAAAGAAATAAAGAAAAATATCAATAAATTGGTCGTTTAAGATATCGATGGGACAAGTATTGCAATCATTGTACATTTCCATTATATACATCATATTATTCAATTCCAATGTTTTTTAAAAGTCAATAAATGAATATAAAAGTATAAAAACGTAAAATCTGCAAAGTTATACATATAAAAATATATTTGTACATTATGTTAACACAATATTATGTAATGTTTTTTAAAAATTTTAATATTCCTTTTTTTATTCAAGCAATGATATATAATAAACTAGCTTTACAAAATTTAACGGCGCATTTATTATGTCAGTTCTGCTGTTTTTTATTATCAAATGTTTTATTAATGAAACATATTCGAGTAAGCAATACAAATAATAAGGAAAACGATCTTCAAATAATTTTTCTATGATAAGATTTATTTGTTAATTATATATGTTAACACAAAATTAAGATATATATAGATTATATAGAACAATATTAATGAACCGTGTCGCAACATACATTGTGCTTTCTATATGTATTATTTCACATATAACATTCTATAATTTACAATGAAAATAAGTGTTTTTGTAGGCAAGAATGTAATCATCACTGAATTTTTATCCATTGTACTTTGTATTATGTAACAGTAATTTAAATTTAAGTATTTGTTTGATAATTTTTTATGAAAGTATATCAATATAAGTTAATTTAATTTAGTCCAAATTTCATTTAGTTCTATTGAATCACCGAAAATAGATAATTGATCAATTTATTGTAATCATTTTTTTTTTTCATTTAATATAGTAATTATGTATAGGAATAACGATTTTTATTTTTTCAAGCATATACAATATGTCACCCACTGCCTTATATTGCATATTATATATATTATTTGATCAAATAATGTTGTAAATGTTTTGGACATTGTACAGTCGGCTTCAAACATATGTAGGTAACATTAATACAGTAAGTAAAACAAAAAAAACGAAACAAAATTCTCTTTTTTTAGATTACTAACAAGTTATTGGAACATTCTCAAGACGGTAATTGTTGATACAATGAAAAAAATAATAGCCTAATGACATAAAAGATTAAAAATTTGTGTAATTTTTCATATATACAGGGCGAGTCAAAATTAATCGAATACCTAAATATCTCTGTTGAATTTAAAATTACAAAATATGTCTACATCAAAATCAAAATGGTTTTGAAGGACGTACATGGTCGTTATAATATTATGTTTTTTAGATCACCAACTTTTTTTTAAATGGAATTGAATATTTTTTTCCTATACATTTTGTAGCCATACTTAGCGAGTTCAACAGTGTACCACAATATGATCTTCAAACGATCTTTAACCCAAAAATATGGAATACATAAAATTTATCATGTAAGGTTTATTTACTTTATTTATGTTATGCTAAATGTTCAAAATTATTCCCTTGAGCTGCAATACATTTATTTAATTTCAAAGAATAAGAATCTAATACTCTATAATTCATTTCAGATGGAACCGACACATAAGCCCTGATGATTCTTTCTTTCAAGTGCTCCGTAGTGGTTGCTTTTTCCCAAAAAATAAAAATTTGATTAGCGACCTGGCTAATACCCATATAATAATATGGATCCGTTATGTTTACTCCTTGATTTGTATCTATGAGGATACCTGAAAAAAAAGTTTATTAGGAAAAACTAACCACTACAGGGCACTTGAAAGAAAGAATCATCAGGGCTTTTATGTTGATTCCATCTGAAATGAATTATAGAGCATTAGATTCTTATTCTTTGAAATTAAATAAATGTATTACAGCTTAAGAGAATAATTTTGAACATTTAGCATAACATAAATAAAGTAAATAAACCTTACATGATAAATTTTATTTATTCCATATTTTTGGGTTAAAGATCGTTTGAAGATCATATTGTGGTATACTGTTGAACTCGTTAAGTATCGGCTGCAATAATGTATAGGGAAAAAATATTCAATTCCATTTAAAAAACGTTGGTGATCTAAGAAAACATAATATTATAATGATCATGTACGTCTTTCAAAACCATTTTGATTCTGATGTAGGCATTCTTTGTAATTTTAAATTCAACCGAGATATTCAGGTATCCGATTAATTCTAATTCATCCTATATAAGATATATTTATCTTATGCTATTCCATGTGCAATAAATAGTCCTCTTTCACGATTGTAAAGTTATATTTATATACATGTATAGCAGAAATACTACATACACAGTTTGAAGAACGTCTGATACTGATATATACAAGTATATATTATAAACGTATAATATAGTAGAATTGCCAGCGAAAATTTTTGTATTAGACAGACATAAGTAAATAATGACTATATTTTTAATTTAATGTTACTATTTGGTTTATATAACATTATTTTTTATGTATATAATAATTCAACAAGTAAAGGCAAAATTGTTGTTCCTGTGTACCAATAATAATAGGGATCTATATTTATAATATATTATGTTATAATATTTATGATATATTATTTTTAATATGAAAGTGTCTATCTCTCTCTCTCTCTCTTTCACACACACACACACACACATACACACTCTATACGTGTATGCATGTTCAACATTGATTTATTTTTTAAATAAACGATATTATTGTATAGTATATTTATAATTATTATTTCAATTTGAGATCTCTCTTACTTTTAACAAATGCAAATATTAAAATAAAAGCAAAATAATTAATCATTTATTTTACTAATGAGTCCATTTTTTTCTTGAAATTAATACAAAATATATTAGTAATACTAAAGCTACATTTTTTGTAACTTTCACAAGTATTTGTTTACAAATTTGATCAAATACATAATAATTTACATAAACGATGACATACAATTCTTCCTCCTTATTAAGTTAAAAATATAGCAAATGTTATTGCAAGATTTCTGAAACCATTTGAAAGTAATGTTAAAATTCCTGTGCGACAAATAACTACATACTATAAACTATATACTATAAGTGTATTTAATGCAAGCAATGTAAATTATGTACAAAGTTTTAGAGAGTCTAACTCCCCATTTCCTTACTATTTTTCCCAATCAGTGCGATTATTTTCTATCAATGAATGTGTTCACAGCTGATTTCTTATAAAAAATATATATTATATATCTATATAAAATTTCATACTCTTTTCAGCCAACATGTTTCATACAAATTTAGCCCCATTCAAGGTTATTTGATTTGTGGTTCTGAACTTACATAATCTTAATCTTACAGTTAGTCTCTTAGTACACGAGGGACACTTACTTATTTAAGTATACTATATTATAGTATATCTTCATATTAAATAAAAATATAAATGTATGTATTTTTATATAACCAATTATAGATATTGATATAATAAAGTTAGAAATAACTAAAGTACAATAATAGTTGCCAATTATTTGTTTAATTGTTGAGTGCCCAGGCCTTTACGAAAATCGGATCGAAAAATGCCAAGTGGACCGATAGTGCTTATCTTATTCAGTATCGAAAAATTCCAAGCAGCACGATAGTGCTTTGTTTTATTATAAGAAAATATACCGACATGCAATTACTTTCGACTATCAGTTTGATGCGCTGGTACTTTTAGACGTGATCGCGCCACTTGGCACTAATAAAATGGTTGAGATAAAAATTTTCAAGCTCATAGTTATGTTGAGCTGCATTCATGACAAATTCTTAAAAGATTAAAAAAAATATCATAAACATTAATTACTGTTGATGTCTCTGGTTTAAGCAGAATACATGTACAATTTTTGTGTAAATGTGAACAAATATTTTTATAACTTTATAAATAATGTAAGATATTTATTTTCCTACAATATATTTACATAGTTTAAAATAATACAAATTTCCTCTTGTATTTAATATTGAAAATTATGCTGTACTTCAAATTGTCGACAATGCATACTTTCACTTATGCCTTGTAATTGTATAGCTACACATTGCTTGGAATACGCATCGAGAATAACATTAAATTGTAATACATCTATTAAATAAAAAATTTAGATTGTACAAATGCTATTCTTGTATATATAATATACAGAGTTATAAGCCAATAATGATATTACAAATCCTATTTACATTCGCTTTGCCATGAGAAACAGCGCTTGTACTTATGAGATTAAAGACATTTAATTGTCCTGAAAACAGCTCAACCACAATGACACAAACACTGGACTCAAAAGCAAAGTTTAGTTAACTAAGAAGAAACGTACCTCATATGTAATATAAACTTATAAACGATCATACATCTTTATGTTCAAATTATATAATATATACAGGGTCTTCTCTGTCTAACTATACCACCTTAAATATATCGCTTATTTTGTACGATAGAAAAAAATGTATAATACGGTGATGAGTCGAATTTTTTTCTCAATATCATTTTTTTCGAGATTACAAAGTCATCGTATTTTTTTGTAAATGAGATTGCATATTTTCACTACACAGTCTTATAGCTTATAAAAAACGAATCCAGCGAAGTGCAATATGTTGACCTTCAAATGACATTGTGAAATGTTGTCTCTTCTACATGAGAAGATTTTTTGCTTGATGAGTGTCTTACACGTTGATTTGCATTTGTTTCTTCTATCGCATATCGTTGGATTCGTTTTTATATGCTATAAGACTGTTGTAGTGAAAATATGCAGTCTCATTTTTAAAAAATACGATGACTTTGTAATCTCAAAAAAAATGATATTGAGAAAAAAATTCAGTCAATCACCGTATTGACGCCTTAGAACAGAATATTTTTTTCCTCTGACATTTTTTCTATAACTCCGCCTGCATGATCGCTGGGAGGATCGAGATCTGCGATCATGTTGCCGGTCCTAAGCCCGGGAAAAGGAGGAAGGTTGTTGGATCAGGTTAGCTCCCTACCCAACGTAAAAAAAAAGAATTGCGGCTCATAGAAACGACACTCTGCCTCGGAATAGGACTAATCCACGGGTGACGACCCATGCAAGGAAAAGGACATTAGCAGAATGGACAACAGAAGAATCGTCAGAATTGCACGGGGTGGGTCACCGATTAGTCGCATAAGTACGGGGCGCCCACGAAAACGATGGTGCGACAATTTAACAGCGCAATAGGCAGAAAAACGTCGTTACGAAACAGGCAACTTGCCTAAACTAAAGAATGAAGAAGAAGAAGAAGATTTTTTCTATCTTACAAAATAAACGATATATTTAAGGTGGTCTAGTTAAGCGAAAAACCCTATATATACATATATATATGTTGGCGTTAATTTATGAAATCTGTTAACCTTCGTTTGGAAGGCTTTAAAACGAAGAAACGCATATTTTCTGTCTCCAGTTTTACAACAATATAGGCAGATATTGAAACGAAGTCGATGAATATTTTTTTTATACTTGGAATCAAATTTTAATTTTATACTTTAACTACTCGCCTCTCTCGTAAATTCACATATTACTTAATTATTTCCTAAAACAACTAGTTCAAATATATAATACAATTTTTTTTATATATTTTCCCAAAAACGATTAGTTATTTCGCGTAAGACTTAGATATTTCATGAATTAACTAAATTATAGGATTTAACGCCGACACATACATATATTATTGTGTAACAGTTAATTCGGTGCCTTCCGAATAAATTTAGTATTTATTTATAAAGTAATCATACATCTGTTATTTTGCGAAATAGTATCCATTATTTTTGATTACTTTGGTCCATTTTTCAGGCAACTGCCAAATTCCTTGACGAGAAAAAGATGGTGATTTATGATGCAATGAATTTAATATCAAGGCACCTAATTAGTTGCTACACCTAATATATATTTATGTACCATTTTTTAATCTTGATTGCATACATAATCTTACATCTATATCTACAATTTATATTAGTGGAGAAAATTTTCTAATGAATCCTAAATAGACAGGTAAATTGTCATGAATTTTGCCGTGATTGCAGAATGCCCATACTATGATCTTTGATCTTGTATGTGTATATATGCATATATGTTGGAAATGCTTCCCCTTCTAGTTCACACCGGTTCGCACCATTTATTGGTGTGTAAATCTTAGAGTTCATGCAAACCGGCTATTAATGATAAGCAGGCATAAAATAAATTTATTTTTGTAATGTTTTTAATGTAAATTTGTATACTAAATTTGAGAATTTAATAGGTTTTTTTTCTTGTTCTTTTTTTTGTAAAATTTCACAAATGACACATATTATGATAAACAGTTATAGCATTAGTAATAGCATTAAAGTTACTTATCATAGAGATGTTTAAGTTAATTGAAATAATTTGAAAATTAGATTTATATATATTTACTATCACCATTATATGTAAAAGTTGAAACTATTTCTTTGACAGTTATTATAGTTATTTTTGTTTAATTATCTGATATATTTAGTATTCTCATACTAGTCTACCCCTCTGACGAATCATAATATTTTGATGGCAAATTATTATTCGAAATAATAAAAATGTAAGAAAATAATTTTATTACGAACCGTTTGGTAAATTTCGGGAAAGCATCGCTGTATATATACATGCGTACATATACATACGTAAAAGACTTTAATATGTGGAGATATGCAGATAGTTGTCCAACATAGCCCATCACGAACAGGCCTGCTGCATCTCCGCTTTAGCTGCTTTTGTAGCTAAAACGAATACATATAAAGTTTTTGCATAAATATTTATTTTTTTAAAATAAAAAATTATGAGTATTATTTTATATTACTCATATTGCCTACCTTCTCGATCTCTTCTCCGTAATTTTTTTTTCCGTCTTTCTATAGCAGCAAGTTCAACCTTTACAGAATTATATGTTTGGCGTAATTCTGTTAATTTTTGTTGCAATACAGCTATTCTTTGGCTTCCATCCAATTCTGGACCTGTAATAAAATATAAAGCATAAGATATTTATTTCTAATGCAAATTGAAAAAAAAGAAGAAAAAATGTTATTATTTTTGATTTACCGAATTCCACATAGAAGTTGTATTTCACCTGTCTAGGTGGTCTCGATGAATAATTGTTGAGATCTGTTACACTATTAATATTTGTGTGATTTGTAGATGTTGGATTTACTAAACATAAATTAGACCCTTCGCTTGTATCATCGCTATCACTACCAGCACCATTTCTGGTATGTCGACCACTTGGCCTACCAGTTTTTTTAGGAATATTTCCTCCACATTCCGAATGTTTTCTATTTCTCTTTCGTTTTTTCGGACTTTGAGCTTCTTCTACAGAGCGTTTAGTTGAAGCTTTTATTCTGTCTCCTGAATTTCGTTCTGAATTGGTTAATATATCATCTTCGCTAAATCCTTGTCCCTTGCCACCGCTATCATTATCTGCTTCAGAACTATCCCTATTTAATTTCATATTATCTTCAGAAGTTGGTGAAGATCCGCCAATTCTTTCCTCTCGAGGAGACCCAGAGATGTTTGAAATACTTGAGTCTGGTGTTGTAGGAGGAGTATTATCCATTACTGGTGCTGCATCATTGCTTTCCCGTCTTTGTGCAGGCATAAGCGCTGGTAAATGTTGATGTTGTACTTGTTGACGTAACCCAAGGGTAGGATTTTGCTGTATTGGCAATGCAGATGGAATAGATGTTTCAACAGGCTTTGGCAATGCCATACTAAGAGTAGCAACAGTGTTACTTGTTGTGCTTTCACCAGAAGTTGGAGCACTTGCAAAAGGCATTTCCATTAAAACAATATTATTTTCATTAATCTCAGCTTGTGGCGGTGAATACGAGGGTCCTGCATTATCTTTTTCTATAATTTCAATAGGAGGAGCTGGCGAGCCAGGAATTTCTTCTTCGCAAAGCAATGAATTAATCGTTTCACCCTCTTCATCTGTCTTAATATTGATAATTCCTGATATTGATTCTGATTTAAAATCAGATATACATTCCTGTTGTTGTTGAGGATTTAAATTTAGTACAGATTTTGGTGTTTGCGTTTTAGGATAGTGTTCTTGGCCATCTTGAAATTTATCTAACTCTGCTCTCAATTTAGTGTCAAAGTTAGATATAGGATCCTTTATATCTTGAGGCTCTTCGTTATCAATAACAAGCCTTTGTTCGGAATCACTACTATCGGTTGAATCCACGATTTCTTGATTAACAACTTTTTTTCGTTTATCCTTTTCCCTCTCTGTTGAATCTTGTTCCTTAATATCTTCCTCTATTATACTACATCCCATATTATCTTCATTTTTCCAATCATCGTCTTTACTATCTTGAGTTTTTCTTTGTTCTGTAACAATTTTTATTTCTGTAAATTTTTTAGTTCAGATTCTTTCTTTAATTTTAATTGCTGAAGTTCTTCTTCCTTTTGCTTAATAACTACACACATAATGTCTCTTCTTTGCTCTTCCTCTTTCATTGTAGTATCTTCTTCTCGATTTCTATTATCTATTTCATGTTTGGAAATAATCTGATCTTCCTTATTCTTATGCAAGACGACACTAGCATCTATTTTTTTGGTAACTTCTTTATTAATTTTTCTTATAGACTCAGAAACTTCATCTTCTTTTGGGGTATCTTTAGTTTTATTTCTAAAAGCCATCGCTGCGGCTGATAACTTTTCTTCTATCGTAGATGTGGCCGGAAGTCTCGCGCTTATGGGAGCGGGTGTAACTACAACTGGTGATAAAATTGGCTGAATATTTATAAGTTTTGCATCAAGTGTTCTTAATTCTGGAGATAGTCTGGATACAGGCGATGACTTAACATTTTGTTTTTGTTCCAAAGCTCCTCCTGATTTATTAACAATAACTGATGTTAAATCTTCCCTTATTGGGGGTTCAGCTTGAGTATTAGTCGTTCCCTTTTCTAAATCAATGGTGTCAGTTAAATCAGAAGTTGTAGTAAACATTTCTTGATGATAAGTAAATAAATTTTCTTGTTCCGTTTCCGAAACTTCCGTTTCTGATATTATTAAGCGATCCTCGGAATCATCATGGGTAACATCATCGTCACCTGGTAAATCACTAAACAGAAGATCTATACTGTTAACTACTTTTCCAGTTTCTTCTAAATTTGTTGATGACTTACTATGACTAAATGACGACGGAGGTACACAAAGTTTATCAAATGCCTCTTCACACGTCAAAGGTGTTGGTTGTAATGGCTTGTTAAGGGGTATTACCGTCGTATCGTTAGAATCGTCAGTTCGCTTATTACTAAACAACTTTCTGGTTTTCTTACGAGAATCATTGTCTGAATCAGATTTAGTATCTTTGGTTATTGGACTTGTAACTGGTTTTTGTTTTTTCTTGGGACTTTTAGGCTCCTCTTCAAACGTTCTTTTCTTTATTTTATCCTTTTCCGCGTTTGTATCTCTTTTATTTCTAACTTCAAATTCAAAAGGTTCCGGTTCTTTAAATTCATAGATGTCTTCATTGCTATCTATAGGCTTTGGATTTGGAATGTTTTCTGTTTTTAATACTTCTACATTTTTGTCTATTTTCGAAGAAATTAAAGTAGAAACATTTTCCTTTTCTTCCGTTTTAATACCATCTTCAGAATTGGGTTCAACTCTAACTAATTCTAATTTAACTGCTTTATCAAATCCTTTTAATTCAGACCTTATTTGATTAAGATCAAAATCTCTGCCCTTTGGTTGTTCTTCATCACTATCAGGCTCAGATTTGACACCTTGTACCTTACCAAGTGTTCTTCTCAATCTACGACCTCTACGAGGTTCTTCTATATTATCTTTATCATCCTCCCCTTCGCTAATATCCTCAGCTTTGATTCTGTCATCTCGATTTCTAACATCTCTTCGTTTTCTTTCATCTGTTCCTTTGGACCTTGTTTTTGCTTGATCTGGTTCAGTTGTATCAGACTCGTATGCTTCACTGTCTTCATCAGTTTCTGATGGAATTGATATGTCTGTATGACCTGATGTTCTTCTAGTTCGTCTACGTGGTTCAATTCCAGGAAGATCCACATTTTTGTTTGTTCTACTAGTTTGTCTATTATTAGCTGGTGTTGCAGGACTCTTAGTTCTTGAACTGCTACTTGTTACAGATAATGGTGTGGTAGACCTAATGGGTTGTGATGTTTCTTTGTCCTTATCTTTCTCTTCTTTTTTTATTTCTTTAGACGACGTGGACATAGTATTGGTAACAGGAACGACACTTTGTGCTCTACGGCGATTTTGGGATGCATTTGTTGAAGCAGCATTTGAAGCAGCATTTGAGGCAGCATTACCGTTATTTTTCGAAGATTTATTGACATTACCAGAACTATTTGTACTAGGCGTTTGAGGACGGGACGTGGCTTTATTACGTTTTACTCTACCCTGAGCTTGAGTAAAATTTTGAGCAATTCTCGATGGCTTTATCCATTCATCATATCTTGTATTCCAGCCAGTATAATGTACAAGATACATTGGTTCGTTACCATCTTTTTCCATATCAATGATTTTCGCTTCATATGTAACTTTAGATTCATGCGTTGGTCCATAATAAACTTTTAACCTATCACCTAATTCCACTGGACCTTTGTAACAGGGTGCCGATTCTCCAAGTTGTTCATCGGTTCTCGATTTTTCAGCTTCATGTTCTTTTCGCTTTCTACCACGTCGTTTTAATTCCTCATCTGTTAAACGTCTTTGTTTTGTCAAAGCTCTTCTCTCGGATTCCCTAGATGGTGTTCGTGTCTCCCTTGCTTCGGAAGAAGCTTTATTTTTTACTATGTCATCCTTAGATTTAGATCTTGTTTTTGTTGCCTCTTCTTCTTTCACTTTCTCATCCTTTTTGTCTTGTTTTTTAGTTTCACTTTTTTTCTTTTCTACAACTTTTTTTTTCATATCCTCTTTACTTTTTGACTTGGCTCTACTTGGCACTGATGCAATTTGAGGAGAAATTTTAGGTGACTTCTCGCTACTAGAAGTTTCTGGATCTGCATCAACATTTATATCACTTTCTTGCCCACTCCCAACTTCTTCTACATCATCTTTCTTCTTTAGTTTTGATTCATCCTCTTTTAACTGTTCTTTTTTCGTTTCCTTTTTATCTTTTTTCTCATCTTCTTGTGACTTTTTCTCATCTTCCTCTTTTTCGTTCTTTGATACTGGAGCTGGTGGTGGAATAGGCGTATTTCTGTCCTTATCTCTAATCAAACTTCTACCGGGACGTTGTTTTCGTGTACTACCTCTTGGATGGTTCACCATAGTACAACCTAATTTTCTATAAAAATCTTCAAAAGAATGTAAAAATTTTTATATGCTTGTTTCACCAAATTGTGCGTAGATGGTGAGTTTTGCATTGAAAAACTTAATCGACGTGTTATGGATTTCCATTGATTTTGATTCGTAACACGATTGTAACCACCTAATTTGTAAACTGCTCGAAATAATCTATATAAATCTATATCTTCGGAACCAATCATAGGACAATTATTTATTGGTGTTCCTCTATCATCCATAAATTTATATAATTGTGCCACAAAGTGATCTTTTTCCTCACGTGGCTCGTCATCTGAACTCTAAAAAAATAAAAAATATATTACACAAGTCATTTCTTATATAATATATTTAAAGTATATATATTTACTACAAATTTTAATCAATATAATCAAGTAATTAAATACAACACTTACATCGGAATCTAATTCTCTATCAGAATCACTATTACCACTAGAAACAGAATTTCCAAATAGAGAATCTCTATCCCAATGTGGGGGCAATTCATTTTTTTCTAAAAATAGCAATGCTTTTTCAACTGCAACTTTCAATGTACTGTTTTCAACTTTATTGACCAATTCCTTAGTAAATTCAGTTGCTTCCTTTTTCGGTACTGTGTAGCTATAAATGTATGAAATATAATAATAATATTAATAATAATAATAAAAACATTAATAATAATAATAATAATAACAATAATATATACTCATTTTATCAGGAATATTACTTATCACTTCAAACTGAATTTTCCAAATAAAAAACAAAATTAATAAAAAGATAGATAACACATGGTAATTGATTATTAATAACAATTTATTTTATTACTCAAAATTATCTTAATCCTTTCGCTACGAGCATCATCTATATACAACATCCGCGCGACGACCTGCGACGCAGTGCTCCCTTCATTTAAATTCTTCTTCTTCTTTTTATTAGAACTTCATGTTATACTTTAGCTATATAGTTCTTTTCAAGGTGTTTGTTGTTCCTACGACGACTACGTGGTCTACGTAGTCTCGCCACTCTCTTCTTCTCCTTCTTATCCACCGTACTACGTCTTGGGTCTCACATTCTTTTCTTATCTCTTTGTTTCTTCTTCTGTCTTTTAGTGAGTTCCCTGTTATAGCTCGTAGCGTCTTGTTTTGTATATTTGTGTCTTGCTTTTGATGCTCATATGTTTGTTTCTCCATATGATATCTCTGAGGTATCCAGAGATTATGGAGGCTTTGTTTGTTTGGTCTCTTACCTCCTCTTCTAGGTTTCTGTCGCTCGTAATGATCGAACCAAGATATTTAAATCGCATCACTTGGTTGACACTTTGATTATATACTGCTAATTTGCATCGTCTGTGCTCTTTGGAGATGGTGAGTGATTCGGTCTTCTGTACCAAAATAGTCATATTAAGCTTTCCTGCCGTTTTTTCGAATTTGTATAACATCCTTTGCAGATCATCTTCATCTGCTGATATGATGACTGGCGTCTTCTTTCGGCGTAACATATTATTTTTATATTTTCTTTTCCTAGCTTAACTCCTTCTCCAGCTGTTTTCACCTCCTTGATTATTTCGTCCATGATCAGATTAAAAAGGATCGGACTTAGACTGTTTCCTTGTCTGATTCCGGTTATTATTGGGATCTTTTTCGTTGGTGAACGACCGACGCTTTGATCAGTATTCTAGTGTTTTTTATTATCACTCGAAAATGCCGTCACGTGTGAATATCGAGAGTTGTATATTTGATGGGAATAAGGAATAGGATAAATAAATCAAATATATTTTAAGCCCAGCCAGTACTAAAGAATACACTTTATTTGGTTAGTCAGGGAAAAGCCTTGCGGCATAAAAACCCTGGTTGAATTATATACACACTGAATGTTTTACAGCTAGCTTGCCTATCGGCGACTATCGTGTGATGAGATGCATATGCAAAAGGCAGAATAAACTCTGATCACGTGTAGGACTGCCTTTGTCCTTTGTCGCTCGTAGTACTTCGATAATGTAATCGTTGCGCAAGAGAGTAGTTCTCTTCGACATAATCTCTCGTAGGTCTCGTGGTAGAATAGAACTAGGCGCGAGAAAACGCAGGCTTTATGGGAAATGGCGATGTAATGCGTGGAACAATTGCCGAAAAGACAAATACCGTAGCTATCGATGCATATGATTGGTCTAATAGATGTGGTGGGAGAACGCGTGCTAGAAGAAAGAAGGAGCCTTTACAAAGGGATCTCGGCGCTCCTTGGTTTTACCGCTGAACTACGATGTTTCCCTATCGCGGATGTCGTCGCGCTTCGGCAGGTCTCGACACGTCTCGACACGTCCCGACACGTCCCGACACATCACGACACATCCCGACACGTCTCGACGCTCGACACTCACTCGTTTGCGTAGGATACGCAACTTTCGTTGTCATACTGCCCGTTCTTATTATTGTTGTGTTTTGGGTGTTAAGTTCTTTTATTGTATATATTATATTGCCGTTTACTCCTCTGGCTCTCAGTAACTGTAGTACATCCCTAAGCATCACTTTGTCAAACGCTTGCTGGAGGTCAACGAAGCACATGAATATTGGTTTGTTAAATTCTATTGATTTTTTGGCTATTTGTCGTAGTATGATTGCGTCCACCATGGATCTGTTCTGTTTAACACGATGAGAGCGGTGCCAATATTTCTGATCTTTCCGCTCTACCGGCAGCGAGCGAGCGATACATTCAGAAAAAACAAAACAAAACTATAATACTGTCGGTCCTGCCGGACCGATGTCGGCCGAACGAAAAGTCTAACGCCGGTCCCTGGGGACCGACGCCGCGCTCAACGTGTTAAGGTCCTGCTATCATTCACTTATTACTGTCTGCTCTATTTCTTTTGCCAGGATTTTCGTCATCAACTTCTGTACTGCATTTAGGAGACTAATTCCGCGGTAATTCTTGGTATCTGTCTTTTTCCCTTTTCTGAATATGGGTATTGTTATGATCTCTTTCCATTGCACTGGCACTTTTTTGCGTCTAGTATTTTATTAGCGAGAGTTCTTAATTCCTTGTTTCATCGCTTATCGATTCTACATTTAGTCTCTCGGTTGTTCTTTGTTTTCTTTTTTTAATTTCGTTTTTTGCGATAAGCATGTTTTTCCTTATTTTTGCCAGTACCAGATTATGATTAGTGCCTTCGTTTGCTGAACTCAGCACTCTGACATCTAGTATTTTTGTTGGGTGTATTTCTGTTTGTTATTATGTAATCGATTGTTAATTTTTGTCCTTTGGTGTTTTCGAAGATGAATTTATATATATAATATAATATAACACAATAGATAGAGGATAGATACTCAACTATGAACCCGATAGTTGACAGATCTACTTCAGGAACGCGTCCCTGCCTACGCGGGCCTTGGTTTATCTCCCAAGACCATACGAGTGAAACCATTGTCCTATCCCTGACTCTCCTTTCAAACCCACAAATTCTCCTTTCTTAATATCCTATAATTTTATACTCGCCAACTCGTATGGCCAGCGTGGCGAGTTATGGCCAAAAAAACCCTTAACATGCGTTAAGGGAAGCCTATGCTCAATACTGGGCGCAAACGGACTAAAGAAAAGAAGAAGAAGAATATAACACATAATATTAGGTTGGTGCATATGAAATGTCGGATTTTCCTTACATGTGAACGTTTGTCCTCCCTGTTTTCGTTATTTTTTATTTTTGGCATAACTTCGTTTATAGTCGTACCGTCGACAGCCAGAGTCACATTTCAACAAAACAGATTTTCTCAAAAATGTTTTATTTTTTAATTTTTTTTTAAATTTTATAAGGATATGAATTCAACCGACATTCGTGTAATTTTTTAATATGAGTATAAACTTGGTAACAATGCTGCAAAATCTGCACGCAATATAAACCAGGCGTTTGAGAAGAATACTGATAAAGTGCATCGTTGGTTTGAAAAACTTCGGTCTCGTGAATTTTCCCTTCAAAACGGACCGCGTCAAAGACCCAAAACGTCCGTGAAAAACGATATTTAGAAACGAATTCAACTTTATCTGCAAGGGAACTTCCTACCAAAATGAAAATTGATCATACAACAATATTGCGACACCTTTCTGAAATTGGCAAGGTGAAAAAAATGGATAAGTGGATACCGCACTAACTAACCAAGCGAAATAAGCTGGATCGATTAAACGTATTTTCATCATTACTAACCCAATTTTTTCAAATGAATGAAAATATGAAATTTAGGCGCACCTATCTTATTCATCGGATCTTTCGCTAACTAACTTTCATTTTTTTAAACCTTTACAACAATTTTTAAGTGCTAAACAATCTAAAATGACGACAGTCTGAAAAAGTCCATATCAGAGTTTATTGATTCTAAAGATCAGAATTTCTTTAAGACCGACATCTGTGCATTATAATCTCGTTGGGAAAAGTATATTGAAGTGAATGGAGCATATTTTGATTAAATAAACAGTTTTTGAAAAAAGAGATATGCAGTTTTAAATATTCACTTAAAAATCCGACATTTCATACGCACCAACCTAATATATATATATAATAAAAATATAATAAATATATATAATATAATATAATATATTAATATATATATAATATATAAAATATATAATAAATACTATATAATAATATAATATATTTTATTAATATATTTATTATATAAAATAACATATAATAAAATAACATATAATATACATACTATATAATATAATATAATACATACTATAATAATAATATTTTATTAAATATATATTATATTATAAATATATTATATTATATAATAAATAACATATAATAAAATAACATAATATAATATAATATAATACATACTAATAAATAATATAATATATTTCATTAATATATTATATTATATTTTATAATATATATTATATTATATAATAATAACATATAATAAACATATAATATAATATAATAATATACTATAAATATAATAATATATAAATAGAATATAATAATAAATATAATATATAATATAATATATTATATTATATTATAAATAAAATATAATAAAATAACATATAATATAATATAATAATACTAATATAATATAATATAATATATTTTTTATAATTATATATATATAAATAACATAAATAAAATAACATTGTTACGTCGTGACCGACAAATACGATATAAGTAGTAGTGCTTAGCCTGTGTTTCAGCCACTCTACTTTCACCGAGTTTAGCCGAGACCAGGCAGATTTCTTTTTCCAAGATTTAAATAATAATGAAAGATAAAATGAGAAAATGATTCGAGGTTATAAAGATTGTAGATTTCTGGTTCTTTGATTCACAAAATATTAACCCTTTCGCTACGGACACCGACTACAGTCGGCGGCCGCGCGAAGTGCGTGTGTAGTCTACTCAATTAGAAGTCAAAATCTGATTTTCAGTTATCATCTTGATTCTTTGATCTAAGGGTAAGTCGACGACGCTGAATCGATTGGTGCTAATTTTTTTGCAATAGGATCTCAAATTTTTGAGAAAAAGGGGAAAAAAGGGAAAAATAGCCTTATCTTAGAATCTAGGAATTTAATCGAAAAAAGTTTCAAACAAAAGCTGTAGAGATTAAAATACAAAAATGTTATATGGTTTATCTTCGTATTTGCAAAAATAAGCGAGAAAGAGTGGTAAAAGTAATTGTAAGAGTGGGGAAGCAAGTCCCGCCTCTCAGTCGGCTTTTACACGCGAGCGGGCTAGTGTGCGTGCTAGCGTCCGTGTGTACTAAACACAAACGAACGATCTTGAATGCAAGTGCGACTGAAAGAAGAAACCGATATTTCTCCCCTTCTATTTGTTTAGGCGATAGCGAGTATTTCTTTTCCTGGCCATCGATGGTTTAGGTTGAGCGTTCTGTATAAGATTTTTTCTTTCGATAGCAAGCATTTTTCATTTTGGCTGTCGAGTGTCGAGCGTCTGTATATCTATATATATCGGCGCATAAGCGCGGCACTTTTAAATCGAATCTTGATGCTTATGGCACGCCGTTTCTTTATTTTATTGTCAAAAATAATGAACCTTGAGTAAAAAAAAAATAATTCATTTTAACAGGAACTATTATTTAGTGGAGAGTAAAATAATGAATTAATTTTGGTCTCGCCATAAATTAATTAGAATAATTAATGATATAAATTCTTTACCTCACAAAAATTTATTTGTATATTTTCGTATATTATAATGAAGGTAATTAAAAATTATTAATAATTTTAAACCTCGAGAGGGTCGTCAATTATTTTTACCATATTTTAGGCATCTTCGTCTTTTTTTCCTCTAAAATTTCTGAGGAATTGTCTTCTTTATTTTATAAATGTTTGAACACATTTGACCATTGCAATTTTGCACATTCTGAGCAAGGCACCCAGTTTTTCGGCAGCTGCACCTTAAGGTTCGACAGTTTCCTAACATGCACATTGTACCTAAACATAGACATGTAGAAACATGTAAGGAAAAAGATTAAGAATTTGCGTGCGCAGAGAATGTATATGATTTTTTGTATAGTTCGTTCAAAATTCGCGAAACATTAGTCGAACGTATAGATTTTAAAAATTCGTGAATTTTTTGAAAAATCATTGAGTCGTGTAAATTTTTGCAAAATTCCAATATCGTACTAATTTTTGGTTCTTTATCGAATCAAGTTAACAAAGATACGTTGGTATTCAATTTACAAGAGAAACGCGATATGGTTCACATTTAACAAATTATAGGATTTTTAATTTTCAGAATTAACTCATTTGACTTGTTTCCCATTAATTATTTATCTATTCAAATTTTTTTTGAGAACCTACCATTTTAACAAATCGTCAGGCGCTGAACCTTTGTATTTATAATAGGACTCATCGTGGTGGTTTGCTTCCAGCCCCAATCCCGCGCATCCAAATTGTTCCCCCACAATTGCACCTGATAAAATGTGCGTTTCACGTGTTCTCGCAAGGTTCATTATTTTTGACAATAAATAAAGAAACGGCGTGCCATAAGCATCAAGATTCGATTTAAAAGTGCCGCGCTTATGCGCCGATATATATAGATATACAGACGCTCGACACTCGACAGCCAAAACGAAAAATGCTTGCTATCGAAAGAAAAAATCTTATACAGAACGCTCAACCTAAACCTCGATGGCCAGGAAAAGAAATACTCGCTATCGCCTAAAAATAGAAGGGGAGAAATATCGGTTTCTTCTTCAGTCGCACTTGCATTCAAGATCGTTCGTTTGTGTTAGTACACACGGACGCTAGCACGCACACTAGCCCGCTCGCGTGTAAAAGCCGACTGAGAGGCGGGACTTGCTTCCCCACTCTTACAATTACTTTTACCACTCTTTCTCGCTTATTTGCAAATACGAAGATAAACCATAAATTTTTATGTATTTTTCAATTCTCTACAGCTTTTGTTTGAAACTTTTTCGATTAAATTCCTAGATTCTAAGATAAGGCATTTTTCCCTTTTTTCCCCTTTTCTCAAAAATTTGAGATCCTATTGCAAAAAAATTAGCACCAATCGATTCAGCGTCGTCGACTTACCCTTAGATCAAAGAATCAAGATGATAACTGAAAATCAGATTTTGACTTCTAATTGAGTAGACTGTGTACGGACATAATATGTTAATTTCGAATACTCAAATCGCGAACGGTGTAAATAGCAATTAATTTGATATTTCTGAAATTGTAAAGAAATTAAATAGTTTATTTTTCCAAGTATACTAAGTGATTTTTTTTTAAATGAAAAAAAATGTTTCACTCAAGAATGGATCGAATTTAACGAAAATAAGATGAGACGGAGTTTTATGAATCACAAAATCTATTCATTATCAACTTCGCTTTAACCCTTTCGCTACGGACACCGACTATAGTCGGCGGCAGCGCGAAGTGCTTTGTGTACGGACATCGACTATAGTCGGTGTCGCATGAACCTACGCTTACGCTTAAATTTGTTAATATGTTAATTTCTGAATACTCAAATTATATTCATTTTTATGTTTTCATATAAAAGACGAACAGTTGTTACTAACTCTCAAAAAAGTATCCAACAAGAAATTCCAAAATACCATGAAGACGTAAGCCACTGCAAGTAGCAGTGGCGCTACTTCCGCGGAACGGAGCGCCGTAGCGAAAGGGTTAATGATGAACTTAGCTACTTATCAATTAGAAAAAGATAATGGTCTTTGAAACTATTTGAAAATCACTTTCAGCAAGAACTAATTAGTATAATGAAGCTAATGAATCATGAATGAATGATGAAGTTGTCGTTAGCTATTCTTCAAGAATTCAATATAAATTTAGCTTTAATCTTTTCGGTACTACTTCCTGCATATGTTACACTATTAGTTTTATTATTTATTTAAATTTATGATATTAGAATAAATTATTTATATCAATTATTACTCTAATTAATGTAATTGTGAAGAATAGAAAATTTTAAAACGTTAGCGTTAAGCCTGTTTTTTCCATCTTTCGTCTGTCTGCAAGATAAAATTCCATTTCAAAAATTATTAATTATTTTTATTTTATTTATAAACATTTTTTAAACTCCTTAAATACCAGGACAGTCATCGATAATCATCGCGGTTCGAATGAAAAGTTTAGTGTCAATCACGCGAGATTTCTATGAATTCAGCAAAACACGTTTTCACGGATTACGCTGCCGTACAGCGCAACCGCTCTCGCGGAAAACTTCTCTGTACCGAAAGGGTTAATATATTGACGGAAGTTCATTATTTATTTCTTATAGTATGTCAAATTCGTTTGAGATCATGCATATTTAGTAACCTATCGAAATACTTTTTACATCTATTGATTTACGTTCCCTTATCAAATTCGATTTAGATTGGAATCCTACATAATAATAACGTTTATGGTCTTTTATACTTAACGGATGTTGTTATCCTTACTGTATATTTTCAATATCTGGTACCTTCTTTTTCCCTTATACTTGTTTTTTATTCCTGAATTTATGATTAGTTTCTTTCCTAATTCCAATCTTATCGCTGTTTTCATAGCTTCTTTGATCGCGATTTTTCCAGATGGTCTCTAATTACCTATCATTTACACTAATATCTGATGAATTACACGTTTTTTTTAATACAGAAGATTAAAAATAATCATTACGTATTCGTAGCCTCAGACATTATAAAATTATCAATATATTTAATTGTTATATCAAATAGATATTATACTTACTATCTTGCATCTTTGAATGAACGCACCAAGTAATCATCTCTTACTCTAATTCGTACAGTATCTTGAGCAGTAGGAGCTACTACCAATCCTGGAAACCAGTTATCTTTTTTCTTTTTGTCTCCCAATTCAACGCAAACAACTCGTCCAATTTCAGGTTCCGTTTCAATCCCTTCTTTTCCTCCCATATTAGAAGCAAAATCACGATTTCCTCTAGGAGGACTATCCTCATCATCGCTACTTTCATCTCTATAAAAAAAAAAACGATAAAATAATTAAGCACGTATAATTTAAAAATTAAATTCTCACATATATCTTTCTAAATATCGTTTTATTCAAAAGTCACTATCTACAATTTTTGTTCTTATATAGCTTGTTTAAAATTTCGTAAACAATCTAAGAATAGTTCATTATCAATTCTATTACAGTGTAAACATGCAAAATAAATATCAAAAGTTCATCAACTTCAATATCAAAATTGTATTTTTCGTTAAAAATTATTAAGTTCTATAGTGAGTTTTTTTGCTGGTAAACTATTACTTATTTTGATAGCCCTTATCCAGCCACTAACTGAATGTTGAAGATAGATAAATTTAAAGTTTTAATCTTTACTACATACTATTAATTTCAATAACCAAACAATGAAAAGCAAGACGAAAACCAAGAAAATCTTCACGAATAGACACAATGTCAAATATGCTTGATAACATATAGTTGACACGTCATATTATTTCAACAACCATATTGAAAATTTCCAACTATGGAGGGTCATTATGCACAGAAAAGTTCTTCAAAGAAGTATTTGGACAAAAATTTATCAATTAAAATGTATAATTTATATGAACAATATGCGTTCAACAAAATATAAGGTAAATTAGTTAAATAAGTTATCAAAGATATTTTAAGCTATGTTCTCCTCGAATCATCCCAAAGGATTCTCATGGTTAATATTCAAAACTACCAGCTATAAAAAGTAAAACTGATGCAGTGCCAGAACTACATACATCGTGTTCTAAATATGAAAGTGAAAAAATCGAAAATTAAGTTTATCAGATAAAAGTCATTAACTACATTTTTATCTTTATTATTGAGAAAATTACTTTTTTTAATTTATTAACCATTACTTCACAAAAAGCATTAATAGTAGTATGTAAAGCATTAACAAAAAGCAAATTTTTCCCAAATCTGATTTTTTCCATTAAAAATTTGTTTAACGAGCAATAGCTCAGATTAGCATTATTATTGGTTAGTGACTTTTAGCTGAATATAGACAATAGTTGACGATACTACACACGTCATATCATATACATGACATTGAAATTCATTTGTCCACAATAAGTATGTATGTGTTCTAGTTACTAAGCATAACCTTCCTAAGCATATCCAAAGCAAAATTTTGCAATTACATTGTACTTTTTAAATCTTATCGAGCCTACATACTGAGCTTGCCTTGACCGTCTTCCTCTTCTTCCTCCAATAACAGGATTTCCAAAATGTTCCGGATGCGTTAAAGGTAGCTGGTCCAATGTTTCGCTTTCTGCAAAATGTCTTCCACTCTTTAAACAAAGAGCAGTTCTTCTTAAAGTAGTAATATCTCCATCATCAAAAACTACAGTATATTGACTGCAGTCTTGTATTTTGGTAATGGTAGCTTCCACAAACTCCTTCTTATCGCTATGTCTTGCTTCTACTGATGCACCGACTCTTAAAGTCCCTCTTATCTGATCATCGGTAACTGTAGCAGTGCCTAATCCTTGTTTATAAGTCACTCGACATTTTACAGATCTTACTACCTTCCGAATCTTAGCTTCACAGAAAGCACCTTTGTATTTTGCACTAACCTCCGTACCTACTGATAGGTACGGTGGATCGTCTCCCTACAATAAATAATCTTTAATCTCTCAATATAAAGAAACACATTGAAATAATGATACTTATTTGCTATTGCTTCAAACTATAGATATATATTAAAAGTATTATAATAGTATGACACGTTATTCAATTTTCAATGATAATTATTGAAAACGAAAGAATATGTAAAAACAGATGAATAGAGAAATAAACCTTTATAGTTTTTCAAAACTTTTCGAAATATATATTAGGGTCGCGCGCGATGCGGATATAGAAAAATGCTTGCGTGCGTCAAGTATACGCGCGCGCGCAAATATGTATACACACACATTCTTCCATCATAATTGGTTGAGATATCAAAAGCGGTAAAATAAATATTTCTAACATAAAGTAAACAAAAGAAAAAATAAGCTATATATCGATGTTAAAAGCCATTGTTCACGGTAACAATTTTTTTGTAGGAACTAAGAAGTAAGTTCTCCTTGAAGAAGAACTTAGGAGAAGAGATATAACTTAACATCGCTATCGACGAAAGTTTCTTTGCAGAATATATTTTTCATTTAAATATCATTATTTCGTATTGTTCTAGTAGATTCACATAATAAAAATAAGTATGATCACATTACTGACAGATTACTGCTATCTCAAATATTGCTAAATAATTGTAACCTCGAAGGAGATACCGAGCTAAGACATATGTAGAGAAAGAAAGAAGGATATAAGGAAAAATATTAACGCGAAATAATATTATTATAATAACGAAAAGTATTTCGAATCCAATTGACAAGACATGGTATAAAGAAAAATAAGAAGAAAAAGGAAACGAATAGAAGAAAGAGATAGATCGCAGTATATGCAATGTTCGTACACTTGCTTAATGTTAAACTTTTGTCTCCCGCCTGTTTGCTTACCAACATCTTTTAACGCTTTACGATCACCATGTAAATGAGCTTTGATCGCTGATATTCGCGGCACATTAAAAACAATTACGTATTCCGTTTTCACAGACAAGAATCACAAATAGAGCTTGGTGAATGAAGAATAGTTGATGATGTCCCCCTTTAAGAAACCAACACTTCACAGCACGAAAGCGTACAAGCAAGCTCCGTTCCCTGCCCATTTCCCCCCGACACAACTTATCGCTATCTCGCACCTTATTGGACGACACTTTTTTTTTATCAAATAACAACTGAGCTAATCTACGAATTCAAATTTATTCTTACGATGAAATATTATGTATTATTTTATTATATCTATTCTTGCTTCTTAAAAATAGAATTTTTAACATAAAAACTGAAATAAATAAATACATTTAATACAAGATAATGAAGAATATTCGGACGACCGCACTGCGCATCTAACAGGGACGTATCAAATGATTCTTTGTTCTTGAAAATTGTACTTTCCTGGACATTTCGTCATCCTGTCTTGTAGTAATCATTTTTACCATTTCTATATTCTTTTTTTATACTTTCTTCTATCAAATGATTGAAAAATCAATGTGAGATTATATTTAATGAAAAATTTGTCCTTTTCATTGTTGGTAAATTCACATTATTGTTAAACGTTAAAGTTGTCTAAAAAGAGTTACACATGAATTTTGGAAACAAATTAAAACTTGGAATAATGTGGAATATCAATGTTAAAGAGATATTGTTGTGAAGTGTGTATTATCTTGAAAAGAACAGTTACTACAATATTAAATGGTAATCTATAATTTACATTATTAATATTATATAAATATTACGTTTTATAATTAATATAATCTACATTATATTGTCATTAAATGTTCAATAGTTTCCTTACATTTAATAAGCTTTTATTGATAAGTATTCGCCTATATGAATTGTTATTAGATAACATTGTTTTTCTTATTTTTGATTGCAATTTGTCTTCATTCGAAATAGTAGGTATTCAGTTCACCCGTATGCAAACGATTGCATACGTTCCTGAAGGTAGTCGTCTGCTGTGACGCGGAACAAAATGGCGGCAGCTAATGAAGTGCCGGCAGAAATCAACCAGAGTGGCATGTGTACTACTGAAAATCAGGTAACTTTTGACGAATTATTTTTATAATTTAATTAGAAAAGTGTTATCTGTTACATAAAATATTGTAATAAAAATTATATTTATTATGACGATTACTAAGAAATAATACTAATACATATACTAATTATTTTTACTGCCAATCGCAAAATTATAGCAAATGTATGACGAAATATATTGTTATTTCTTTAATTGGTTCCTTGGTAATAATGTTCAAATATTATTAGTAATTTCTTCGCATTATTTCTGATTAATTGAACCATGTTTAATCACTGTATTGCTGGTGCTATACAATATATAATAACATGAATTAAGTGCCCGCATGATGAACAGTATTCATGGATAATTCGATCTGTAAAAGACGCCATTCGTTTTGGCGGGCACGTGCGTCTTCTTAGATCGTACAAAATAGTTTGTTCAATTTTAAACATTTTTATTGCACAATTCGTACTGTAAATGAATAGTATTGTAAATAATATTTATACTATGTATTTTGCATATCTACGTATATTTTATTTATGCTTAACGTATATATATATTTTTTTTAATTTTATTTTACATAAAACATAGAATTTAAACAAATTTATATAAATTTTTAACTGCAAACGTTTTATATTATCACCAATTAATTATTTATTATTTGCAAACAAAATTATCCTATATAAAAGAGAAAATTACTAAGTATAATATAAGTAATTTCTTATATTTACAAAATGGTGGAATTTGATGAAATATTTGGTTATAAAATTGTATTGAAATTTAGGATTATTAAGATTATTTATATATATCTGATAAATGAGTGCATGTAGTTTAATTGATAGCATTTTTATAATATATGTTGTAACGAATGATTACAGACTTCAAAAATGGAATCAATGGATGTTGGAGAATCAGCTCCTGTAGCAGCTACAAATGCTAGCATGCCGTCGTGCAAAGAATCTGTATCTGTGGAAGATATGACATCTAGAGATTATTACTTCGATTCTTATGCTCATTATGGAATTCACGAAGAAATGTTAAAGGATGAAGTACGAACTATGACATACCGTAATTCCATGTACCACAATAAACATCTTTTAAAGGAAAACAGTTTTGGATATAGGCTGTGGTACAGGTATATTATCAATGTTTGCAGCAAAAGCTGGAGCTGCCAGAGTTATTGGGATAGAATGTTCTAATATTGTTGAGTATGCAGAAAAAATTGTGGAAGCTAATCAACTTTCAAACGTGGTAACAATTTTGAAAGGCAAAGTCGAAGAAGTTTCTTTACCAGATGACATAGAAAAAGTAGACATAATTATATCCGAGTGGATGGGTTATTGTTTATTTTACGAATCTATGCTGGACACAGTGCTTTTTGCTAGAGATAAGTGGCTTCGTGAAGATGGAATGTTATTTCCTGATAAAGCAACTCTGTTCATATGCGGCATAGAGGATAGACAATATAAGGATGAAAAAATTAATTGGTGGGATGATGTATATGGCTTTGATATGAGTAGCATAAGGAAAGTAGCAATAAGCGAACCATTGGTGGATATCGTAGATCCAAAACAAGTTGTAACAAATGCATGTCTCATCAAAGAAGTTGATCTATATACTGTAACAAAGGCCGATTTAGAATTCTCATCACCATTTACTCTTCAAGTTCGTAGAAATGATTATGTTCAAGCGCTAGTTACATTCTTCAATATCGAATTCACTAAGTGCCACAAACGAATTGGCTTTAGTACAGCGCCCGAAGTGCAATATACGCACTGGAAGCAAACAGTGTTTTATTTTGATGAATACATGACAGTAAAAAAAGGAGAAGAAATATATGGTGTATTTTCTATGAAGCCCAATGCAAGAAATTATAGAGATCTGGATTTCAGTATCGAGTTGGACTTCAAGGGAGATTTGTGCGAAATTCATGAAACAAATACGTATCGCATGCGCTGATACCACCCATGAGCTTCTCTATTCTTCTTTTACTACAATAGTTCTTCAGACTGTTTAGTGAAATCTGAACTTAAAACCTTGTTATTATTATTGAATTGTGCTAATCATTTAACGTAATTAACAGTACAGTACAAGTATGGCAAAATATTTTACTCTTTTTTTTACAACTTCAATAAAATTTAATAAAATTGTGTCATTATTTTTACACATTTGTATGCTTTATTTCTGTTAAAAACAAGACGATATATAGATTTATATGTAGTATTATTGCTTACATAAATATATTCTTGTACTATATTATTGGAACATTTCTTTAAAAATGAATTGAAAGTTGTGTGCTCTTCCTGAATGAATAATACATAACCGAATACTATTAGTATATAAATGCTGTTTGTTTTGAAAAATATTTGAAAATTGCAATCATCGAGTCAATATACAGTGTACATAGAATCAATATTTCACTAAAATATTATTTATTTCTCTTTTTATTTTTTCTTAACATTGTCGTGCATATGTAGGAATTTCATATAAATAGTATTTATGTATAATTACTTGTCAGAACAAAAGCATACAAACATATACTCTGATAGAAAATGAATTTTCATGCATAATGAAAAATACAAATCTACTGTATTTAATATTTTATAGTAAGCAAGAAACAAATACATAAAGACAAAGTGTAACTCGTCTTTGTGATATTCAATAAATTATGATTGTGCGTGAAAATTCTAACGTTCTAGTATTGCCTATGAATTATGTACTAGTAACGAAATTCCCTTAATCAATATTTTTTCTTTCTGTTTATTCCATTTATTCTACCATGGTTTGGATCTTTCCATTTAAGTATATAATTGACTCAAAATATGACTACAAAAATAATATGAAATAAAGATATTAATAAGGAGTATATGCATCAAAATGCATATGATAATTTTTAATACGTTGATATTCATCTTTTAATTCAGTTTAATTTTTATGAGAAGGGAGGGGGAGAGGATTTCATACATTAAATTACTTTTACTATTATTATCTGATATAAAACAATTTAATGTTAATCGAATTAAAAAATTTTGTTATCGATTAGTGTACTACTTTATAAAGGTAATATATGTTTTCATCAAATCAATGTATAAATTATGTTTTCAATATTGTAAATGAAAACTTTTTTTAATCTTACTAAAACGGGAAGCATATTCTTATCTTATATTTATAATTAGTTATTTCATTAAAGGTAATATGAAAACAGATAAAAGAAAGAGGGTCCCTTTATGACAATTATTATGCATTAATAAATTGTTAGTATACATTTACTATAAATGAGTATTCTCTAGTTAATTATTATCTATTTAACATGGAACGTCACATAATGTTCTAATACTTTTGTTGCTTATTAATTCAAATATAAAAAAATAAATTGAATTAATTTTACATACAAGGTATGCAGTAAAACTTAGAGAGAGATACATGTGTGATACTATTTACAAATAATTTTTTCTGTATATGTATTTTATTTTAAATGATCATCCTGTGGCCAGTCATTCTTGATTCTACGTCTATAAATACAAAAAAACAATAATTACATACAATCAACGTTACGTACATTCCAGCATTATTTAAAACTTCTATACGTAAAATACACGTTATCACGTTGCAAGACCCTTCAAACAATTAGCTAATTTTTGGGTTTTGTAGTCTGTTCTCAATTGAATGAAATTAAGTAAAACTGAACGATCAAGTACAGCCTAAAAAAATTATAGAAATTATTATAACAATATATCTGTAATATGTGGTTACTAAATATTCCGCATAGTTTTAGATAAAAAAGAGAGATATGTACCAATTGATCTCCTGAGCATACTTGTTTTAAATTTTCTGGTTTTACTAAAAGTAAATTGCACAATGCATGCAATGTATCAAATGATGATGTAACCATATCAACGTCAAGTTCTTTGACACATTTTCTATATTCATTCATGTCACATATTGCACACATTGCACCAGCAGAATTAAATTGAAATTGTTGTAAATGATCATAAATGACTTTATGAAAACGAACTCCAAGTTCTGTTAAAGCAGTTTCCAAATTCTTGCCATCTAGGGTATTTCTAATTTGACGTATCATTCCTGTTACATATTGCACTACTGTTAGGCAAGCTGGAGTACTTAAAGTATCTACATCGGTATCAGGTTTAAAATCAGTTTTCTTCTGTTCATTTTGTAAGTATATCTTAACCCAACCAACAATGGCACTTATACTTCTTTCTAAACCAGTATCTAATTTCATATCAATTTGATCTAATATAACTTTTTTTTTTAATACACATTCTCCATGTTTAGCTGTACCTCTGAAAAAATAATATTAAGTTAAAAAATTCAATTATTATTTTAAATATTAAATAATTGATAAACTTAATGAGAGAGAAATAGAGAAATTTACATAATGAGAGGAAGCACACTATCATTAAATTGTTCTTCCAAAAGACGAACTATTGCATTGCACTGATGCATGACATTGAAGAAATGTATTTCTGGTTGAGTTCTACTTTCTGGTATTGGTACGCTTTGCAACCCAAGCTCTAATGCATAATCAACGTGTTCATTTATCAAGTATTGTAACAATATTTCAAAAATTTGAACCACATTTACAGATAAATCATTGGGTTGTGATAATAATTGGCATCTTTGAAAAGCCATTTTACTTCTTTGTAAAAGTGCAATGGCTAACTCTTCCGAAAGAAATGTTTCTCCACCATAATTTTCTATTTGTGCAATATTTATATTTGTTCTTGCTGCAAGCGCAGCTTGCAAATCACGACGTAATTCTTGAAAACTACCAGTTTGCAGTTGCTTTTTTTGGTGATTTTTGGATTCATAATATTCAATTAATAAAGTTGCTGATTTCTCTCGTAATGCTTTAATTTCAGTACTAAAACATATTAAATGGATTAATTGTTTGTATATTCATAACATTTTTTAAAATATAAACTTACGTGATATAAGTATCTAAATATTTTTGAAATATATTTCTAGTTAATTTTTTAAGGTAACTATCATCAGTACCCATGTTAAACATTTTTAATTCATTTGATAATTTAACAGTTCTTCCATACAAATCATGTAAATTTTTGAGATATTTATCAGAATCAGTTTTATCGGCCAACTTAGCAACAGCATTTTTGAAGTCGTAGATGATAAATGTTAAGAACGAATTTGCCATTACTTGTTCTGGATTAGAAATACTTGTTCCATTAATTTATTATATTTTGTACACATTGGTATTACATCTTGAAACACATCCTTTCCACCAAATGAACCCATTTGACTTTGTTCTATAAATGCATCAATGCATTGTGAATAGCCTTTAAACTGAGATAATACAGATGCTAATTCTTTCATTCTAACTGCATCTTCTCGACTGTGTGATTGAACAAATTCTTCTATAAGATTACGTTCTATTTCATCATATTTAATGCTTATCTTTTTCTTCGCATGTTCAAATTTGTCTGCGGGTAACTCTTGAGCAATAAGATGCAATTTCTGAATCACATCTGCTGCTTCATCTAACTGAAATAAGAAATAGTGACATAAAGAAAAGCTTGCTTTTCAATATAATAATAGTTTTTAAGCATAATGCTCTTACTGAAGTTTTATCTGTAAAAATGGTATCAGTTAAAGGTCCAGGACTTAAGAATTCTGAGAAATAACGCATAAGTTTTTGAGCTTCAACTGCTCTAGCTCTTGGTATATTAACACTTTCTAATTGATCTCCTAAATGAAGAACTTTTGTAGCAACAGAATTTATTCTTTCGTCTAATTGATGAAACAAGTCAATCGAATGTTTATTTCTTTCTTGTAAATCTAATATTTCAAGAGCGTGCCTGGCTTCTTCATCCTTTAAAGCAGCTTCTAACTTGTCACACTTTTTTTGCTGACGTTCTTCTAAAATTTGTAAATCCTTAATAGCTTGTAAGAAAGTCTCATGTACAATGACAGGATTAAAAATGCTTTGCTTCCATCTTTTGTTTTATCATTAACGGTCCTCCAAGCTAGACGTTCAACAAATTCTTCTGGATCAAAAGGCTCCTAAAGAAATAATATATATCATTTTATATTACATATGCATATTTATATGGATATGTATATACATATAATCACAAACTCACTTGTTCCAATTCTTTCATATATTGTTGCATCATTTTGAAAAGTTCGTTTCAAATGTATAAATAAATTATGTGCCCAATATAAAACTATGTTAGAATAAGGTTAGAAATAAAATAAAAAGTTATTATATTTTCAGAGTAAAAAAAGACAAAATAAATAAAAATACGTGATTTATTATTCTCGTGATAGAATAAGTGATGTGTGGTAGACAATAAAATATATGGTCATCTGATACGTAATCATTATAATAAAATATCAATGAAATCAATGTTGCTCAAATAAACTCTTTATAATCACCGCCTGAATTCTAACCAATTAACGCAGATCCTTATTTATTCGCACATTTTTATTTACATTCAGTGTCACGTAAAGAAATATTTTAATATGTTACAACTTTTCAAAATGTATATTCCATAATATTACTGGATATAAATAATTATAATTTTGAAAATCTAATGAAATCTAAACAGATATTCCTTATAATCGTAAGTAACCTGCAATTTTGATTATGTACCTTCGAAATATTGTTGAAGTCTTCATATCTACGTTTAGATTTATTTCGATTTAATTTTATGAACAAAAAATTAAAAATAAAAGAAAAAATATTATGAATAATTTTGTTCAATCTACTATTGATAATTATCGTGAAAACATAATTTTTTTTCCATAAAAAACTAATTGTAAATATAATGTACCGACATTTTGTCTCTACACAACGGGTAGAGAACAAAAAAGTTGGCATAAAACTTCTAGAATTAAGAAAAATGAAGATATACATTTAATTGCTAGCTATTTGCTAATTCGAAATCCATAATTGCTATGTCTTTTAATTAATTATTTAATTAGTTATTAATAATTAAAAATGTGGAAACGTCATGATGAGGTTATATGTTATACTCATGCGCAACCACAAATTCAAGGTGCATGCGCACTTTGAAAAAATAAAAGTAAAGTTGGTAAAAACCTGCAGGGGATATATTTAAAGTTGATTTCCAAAGGAACAACCATGGAGACTATACAAGAAACACGAACTCCATGTATACAAATGGGATATAAAAATAAGAGGGCGATCGTGTTCTATTTCGTTTTTATATCAGAACATACCCATCATATAGGTTAAAATAAGTGTTCTTTGTATAGTCTCCATGGTTGTTACTTTGGAAATCAACTTAAAATATATCCCCTGCAGGTTTACCAACTTTACTTTTATTTTTTTCAAAGTGCGCATGCACCTTGAATTTGTGGTTGCGCATGCGTATAACATATAACCTCTTCATGACGTTTTCACAATTTTAATTATTAATAACTAATTAAATAATTAATTAATAAAGTTTAAAGTTATGTATTTTAAATAAACATTTTATTAGCAATTTAGCTCACTTATTCATTTTTTTCTGCTATGGCCAACTACGTTGCTTTACTAAGAAATAAAAATTTTTCACATTTTTAATTATCAATAATTAATTAAATAATTAATTAAAAGACATAGCAATTATGGATTTCGAATTAGTAAATAGTTAGCAATTAAATGTATATCTTCATTTTTCTTAATTCTGGAGGTTTCATGCCAACTTTTTGTGCTAACGGGTAGACCTTTATTATATCTATTCGTTCTTCCTTTTATCCGCTATTCGAAGCTGCGGCGCCACCTCTGTATTTCTTATTACCTTCTGAGTTTTTCAATGCTAAATTTCACATTGATTGTACAACCTATAAAATACATATTCCATGATTAAGATTTGTTTTTGACATATCCAATGTTATACGATATAATATAATGAAAGTCCTTTGAAACTCGTTTCATTCTGTATGTTTCAGTTAACAATCCGAATTATCAAAAATGAGTTCAAAGGACAAGGATAATAAAACTTTACACGATAAATTGAAGCAATTCTTTCGTATTAATAAAGGTAAATTAAATTCGAACATTATTGTAAATATCAATCTTAAACAGGTTTTCTACATTCATTTGTTTATTAAGAACTATTGATATCTTAAAAATACTTGTTAATTAATAAAATCATAATTAATTTCATAATTTATAAATTGTTAATATATATATGTAACTAGCTTTTTGTGAAAATACTTTAGAATAAATATATATATATATTTTAATGAATTTACGTAAATAATATATACTTTTAATATATTATTTTTTAGGAAATTATAAAAGTCGCGAAGATTTTACATTATCACACGACATTGAAAAAGAAATTAGTCCTGACAGTCCGGTACATCATCGTACTAAAGTTATTAAAGATCTTTGTGACGCAGTACTTAATCAACAATGGGAAGATGTAAATTATTATTCTTATTATTATTATATTTATTTAGAAATATATTAGTCAAGGTTGTCAAGATAACTTCTTCATAGACACAAACATAATATGTACAAATCACAAATATTCGACATGTTCTTTTTTCATTTGAATGCAATTCTAATATCTATGGATCATAGATTGACATGTACTTTCGAATATTCCTTGAACTAGTGTATTTCCAAAGAAATCCCTCTGTGTACATTAAATATGTTGCCAAGAGACTCGCTTACTCGAAACTTTAATACTTATAAATAATAAAAGTTAATTTATTACATTGAAAGGGTTGACTTTAGAATTCATGTTGTTAAGACGTTTTACACTCCTCTTGATAAGTATTATAAATTCTTCAATTATCAGACCCTTTTTTTTACCACTCTGTGTAGATATTTAAATAGTAAAGATTAATTATACATATATATATTATTATTTTCTATTAGAGAGCAGCTGAACGTTTATGGAATTTAGTTCAAGATTTACTGGGAAAGAATATACCACGCGAACACAGACATGTAACATTGAATTTTTTAAGATGTCTTGTACAAGGTCAATATTCTAAATTATCTGCTTTAATGCGAGTAAAATTTTTCATGGTAGTAAAAGATCATAATATTCCTGAAGATATTGGACCTAGGTAACAGAAAAATCATTTTCGACATATTTTCTTTTTTTATTCTTTATTTTTGAAAATTTACATTATTATATTAAAAAGTGTAATATAATATGTAATAAATGATAAAAATTAATGTATATTAGGTTAGAATTACTTCAAAGTTTAACAGAAAATGGAAAGGATATTTTACATTTGGAGGAAAGAATGGGCCCATTTTTATTAGAATGGCTACCAACGGTAACTAACGATGATGGTAATCGGGGTGCTGAATTTCTATCACTCTTAGTTAACATCATTAAATTTAATTCTGCTTACATCGACGAACATATTGTATCGGGTCTTATTCAGTAAATAATAATCTCTCTATTAATAGAATTTTCTACTTTCTCTAATATTTCATGTAAAATTTCTTCTTAAACTTGTACATTTTAGGTGTATTTGTCATCTATGTTATTACAGTAATAACACAGATGTAGTCTCAGGATGTTTAGAAGTTCTTGATGCAATAGTATGCTACAGTAATTTACAACCAGACTCATTACAGATGTTTATTATAGCGTTATGCAGAAGTGTCAATGTTGAAACATATTGTCAGATAAGCTGGAAGGTACGTAGAGTGAATTAAAGATACATTTTTTTTACTACGCAATTTGGTCAATCTATTATTTACTAAGAAAAATGTTTTATTATTTACTATATATATATAAATGCAGATAATGAGAAATTTATTGGGTACTCATATGGGACATTCTGCATTATACAATGTGTCGTTTATTACAAGATATAAATTTTCAACGTGATGTACGGCTCCTTAGAGGTGCTGTTTTTTATGTCAATATGGGACTATGGGGTACACATAGAATTCCTAAATTAGTTTGTACACCGACATCAGTTCTACCATCATTTCGTCAGGTAAATATACCATAAATAAATCTAAAAATGATTATTCAAAAGTTTAAAAGTATATATTTAAAATAACTACCTCTCCAAGGCTTTACAATGCAATCATCCAATTGTAATGTATGAAGTTACATTATCGATTCAAAGATTAGTAAATAAATGTGGTGCTGAACTTCATGAACCAACATGGAGCATTATCCTTGATATCATAGAAGATATAATCGTACATACTGGTAATTTATACATAATATTTTCATTTTTATATGAATTTGGATTTACAAAGAAAGACAAATTAGAACTGGATGTTATTATTTTTGTTCAGAAACTAGTAATCAACCAGCCACCAAACAAGTATCGATAAGTTTGCACGAAACAATAAATAATATTGAAAATTTGCTTGATATTAATCATTACAATGGTTATGTAGAAAGATTTTATAATCTTGTAGAACGTTGCAGTAACGTACGCTCTGTAAGTAATAATTTTTTCTCGTGTGAAAAAATATTTTAAAATAAAGCTTCAAATAATATACTTATTATTAATTATTTTCTAGGAATCTTCGGTTTTAAAATTAATTGAATACAGAGCTTCTAGAATAAATCCTATGCACCATCATTGGCAATCTAGACTGTTATCACTAATGGAACTTTATTATAAAACAGATATGCGCACTAATATAAGAGTAAAAGCTCTTAATGTATTAGCTAATGTGATTCAAGTTAATAGGTATTATTAATTTTTATATTTACAGAATTTTGAATAGAGCAATATATCTAGTATTTTTAGGCCGCAATACGAAGATGAGTTAATAGAACGTACAGTTGTGCCATATTTGCAACACGTTGATATGGATCCAGATATTACAATCCGTAATGTTGCCGCATATCTTCTTGTGGACCTTTGTTTAGAGTGCGAGACTAAAAGATGTTTGGAATTTTTAGATATATTAGAAAAGGTAATTAACTGCTTAGATAATAACTACTATATTCACTTCTATTTTGTTTAATACAATGATATAATATAAACAATAATAATTATAGAAATAGTAATAATCTAGCTCCGATAAGCAAGTATTTCAATGTTTTTCTTAGACATAAATATCTTTATTTATAGATAATTAATAGACCATTTACATCAGATACATTAATATCAATTGACACTGATATAAAGGATATAAAAACAGCTGTTGTTGGTATAATAAAAATACTTACTTTTAAGATGTATCATTTGCCATCGAGTCATGCCATTTGTGCTTACAAAATTTTAGTAAATCATCTTGAGCAGCATTATAAAGATCCCTCTATTTTTCATAATGTATCTACAATTAGATATCTGGTATGTGAGACAGAAAACTACTTTTCCTTCTATTTAATAACTTATAATGTATTAATGTATTTTGTTTAATCTAGATTTTTGACTGCTTTTTAAAAATCAGATCAAACACTTTGTATCATCTTGGTTTCTTGGACCCATCAAATGCTACAGTAATACGTTACAGTCCTTACTTGTACTGGAACATCCCTCTTCAGAAAGAATTAGTAATGTGGTGGTAGTAGTCTCCACCTGTTAGTCCTGCACCATTGCAGCTACTTCTTATCAGATTACTCATATGTCTTAACGTATGCTTGTAAAGCTGTTATTTCTTGTATAAACAAGAAAAAGGTTCGAATTTAAATTAATTTGTATAATTAAAATGAATTTTAATCGTTATTCGTTAATCGCATTATATATTACAGATTGGAAAGTTTTACAACTTGTATTAAAAGAATTACCACAATTGCAAACAGAGCTTGATATTATCGTGGATACTATGATATTGATTTCTTTGCTACAGCATTGTGTTCCATGGTAACATTTAATATACACATATATATTTTTTTTCTTAATAATTGAATACCTAATATTTTACAGGTTAGTGATAGAAATTAAAGCTACCAGAATCTTTGTATAATACCCACCTAAATTTACTCTTTCTGAATTTCGAGTTTATGTTTTTCCGGTTTTAGCATCTTTGTCATCGTATCATGCCTACTTAGAACCTAATTACAGCAAACTAATCAAATGTTTAGAGGTATTATAAATAAATATTTGCATTATATAAGTGCGCACGTGCTACTTTCAATCTTAACAAAAATCTCAGCTACAGTCCACATTGCTATTCCTATATTGGAATTTCTGTCTAGTGAGTATAAATCTATAAATTAAATCTTTAAATATTATATCTTTTTTTTTATATCAAAATAATGCAATTTAAAACATTGTTTTAGCTCTTACTAGACTACCAAAAGTTTTTGCCAGTTCATTGGAGATCAACATATGTCTGTATTTGCTATACTATTGCCATATAAATCCATTTAAATATAATCATTATACAGTATCGTTAGCTCATCATGTAATTGCTGTATGGTTTTGAAATGTAGACTATCGTTTCGAAGAGATTTTGTTAAATTTATCACTGCGGTATGTAATATTCATTGACATATCTCGAAGCTTTAAATTATAAAATAAATAATATTAATATAATTATATTTTTTTATAATAGGGTCTTAGAGCAAATGGAATAGTTCCTTTTGAAGAAGGACATTTAATGAAATCTGATTTTAGTTTAATTAATGAAGACTCTTCAAGTAGAAACGTAGTTTATGGCTCGATATACTGTCTCAACGTATTCCGCTCGCGCCTAAAAGGTAATCATATTCTATATTATAATTTTCTTTTATGGCAATTAAGTATTCAAATATTACTTTTTTGTACAAATTGAATTACTTTCCTTTTCTTTTTCCCTCCAATTCTAGATTGCCAGCAGCAGATTTTCTTCTTAAGGAAGGTCAATCTAGACGTGGCTTCTTGGTAATAGACTTATTAGTGTCACAACAAGTGGCTGCAGTAACAAAGCAATGCGTGGCGGTTTATGTGACAATTGTTGGGTAGCATGTAAATCCAGGCCTCAATCACCTGAACATATAAAGTCCTCCCAAACAAATTTACGTAGAATATCTAGTTTGGAGGTATATTAAATAGTCGCTTATATTTAAATTTTTGTATATAACAATTATTTATGTGAATTTACAAATGTAAATAGAGAATATTTCAATCACGTGTATGATTTTTCAATATGTAATATTAAAGTTATAAATAATGCTTTTCAGATTGGGAAAGAAGAAAAATTGTCTAGGCAATCTTATAGCGGACACGGAAATTAATGCAAATACTACTGCAAATTGTCCAATCGAAGAATCGAAAAAATCAATAGACGATATGGATAATACAAAACGAGAAATTCTCATAGAAAAAAATAAAAAAGATCATAAAAAGCAATCAAAATTAGAACAAATACTTGAAATAAAAAAAGATGAAGAGCATGTACTTTGTGCTTGTTGGTGCCAAGGTTGGGCTGAAATATGTACGTAGACCTACGGGCGATATGTCTTGGATTATGAGAATTCAAAACTCTATGCAATTAGAAACTCCAATGGATTTTCCTGTAAATGACATTAGGCTCTTTATATGCCACTTCCAAGTGATGGTGTATCGAGTAGGCAACAAGAATCTACTATAGATTACTCAGGAGATGAAGGAGAGGTATTTAATAAAAGAACATTCATTGTTGTAATAATGAACAAAATCCCCAAGTTTTGCAATTGTAAGAATTGTTAAATATTGTTTTAGGATGGACTGGATAAAAATGATTTTCCACAAAGCGAGCAAAGTAGTATAATGAAATCAATGACTTCTTCGTCTGTGTCTTCAGGTCCAATTGCAATACCTGGTTCGCCTGCTCGTCCGAGTCCCTCGCGTCAAAGTTCACAAGATAGTTTTGAAAGTTTAGAGGAAGGCGAGGATGGTATGTTTGATAAATAATAATGTAGGAAGGTAAATATTGAAAATAATCATTTAAACTAAATATTATAGTAGATATCAGGCGGGCTCGAAATCCAGTACGTAGATCAAACTCAAGTCCTGAAATGAGTGCCAATTGGAAAAATCCATTTTTAAATAAAGATAAGATTAATACAACAATTTGATAAAGATCTGTCTGCTATGGATGTAGATATTAAATTAGAAGCAGAATTGAAAAAGCATACAAAAACTAATTTTTCAAAAGACATGAGGTGGTATTTAACTCGATGTTTTATTTTATTTATTTCCTTAGTATTAAGAATCTGTCTCTATTATAGGTATAAATTATTAATTTTAGAGTAAGTTATGAAGCAATACCAGAAGAGATGTTTAGCATGGGTACTACACCACCATCGTCAGAAATACCGCGGCAGATCATCCAAGTACCTTACGATCACAGCGTTCGTATCCTGGAGCAACACAAGCGACGCAAATAACTACTAATAGCAATACTGTACCGCCATCGCCAACTACTGCACAGGCATGAAAAACACTAACAATAATGATACGAGTTACTTTTATTAACGTTATATTATCTACGGATTACGTAATATAATATACATCTGTCAAATAATTAGGCACCTGGAAACTTCTTGACAACTCAAGTTCGTACAACGCAAATGCAATCAACAGGAACGAAACCTCCGCAATCGCCAACACAGATTTATCCTCGTTTGGTTAATTATGACACTAATCAAAAACAAATAATGATAGCTAGCGAAAATAAACCTCCTATTGGTAGAAATCTACTTGTCGATAAGGTATATTAATTGTAATGCATTATATAAACTATTATTTAAACTATAATTAATAATTTGTTTTGTCTTCTTTTATTAGAAAGATGAAAGGCCGGATCCGTCTGCATTACCACCTTTACCAATACCTTTCCGCGATAGAGGACATACCATCTCTGTAATGAGTCCAGTTACAAAATCCCGTAATGAATGGAATAGCGCTCGACGAGGTAATTCACCACGTATTAAGGAATCTCCTCGGACCGGTATAAATCCTAGGTAGTGTATAGAATTCAGGCAAAGAAACATTAAATATGAAATGAATAATTTTCTATAACTAAACTAACGTATTAAATATCCATATTACAGTTTTGTGTTTTTACAATTATATCACACTGCACAGCTACCATATTAGTTCCTCAAACAACTGCTGTACAAAGAGCGGTAACAAATTTAGATAGAATACAACCATATGAAACTCATAAAATTGGAGTTTTATATGTTGGTCCAGGACAAGTTTCCAATGAGGTTGAAATATTAGCTAATCAGCATGGTTCTGATCGATACATGAAATTTTTAAAAGATTTAGGAACTTTAATTCGATTGAAAGATGTAGATGAAAGTGTATTAGGAGGATTAGATCGCAATGGCGAAACTGGAAATTTTGCATATATATGGCAAGATGATGTTACACAAGTTTGTACTACTTTAATTAACTATTTATGTTTAATTTAATTTAAAATAAATACAGTTATTTTTTATTTTTTTATTTTAGGTTGCATTTCATGTAGCTACATTAATGCCAACAAAACAAAGCGATCCACAATGTACTTCTAAGAAACAACATATGGAAATGATTATGTAACTGTTTGTTTATAATGAATCAGGAGAATCGTACAATATTCAGACTGTCAAGGTAAGTTATTAATTGATATATGTTCTCCGTATAATTAATACGACAATTTTTGAGATATATATGTTATAGTCCAAGTGGGAAATGCCGGAATTATGAACAATTCCAAGCATTTTTAGGAATGTAGGCGAAAGGAATTGTTATGGAATTTTACACATTGTACAAATACTTAGTATTTATAAATAAATACTATTTAGGCATTTCAGTAGCTACATTATGCCAACAACAGCGACCACAATGTACCAACAACATAAAAATTATGTAACATAATGAATCGGAGAATCGTACAATATCAGACTGTCAAGGTAAGTTATTAATTGATATATGTTCTCCGTATAATTAATACGACAATTTTTGAGATATATGTTTAGTCCAAGTGGGAAATGCCGGAATTATGAACAATTCCAAGCATTTTTAGGCAATGTAGGCAACAGAGGAATTGTTACGGAATTTTCCTAGGCATTGTACATAATACTTAGGTATTTTATAGAATATTAAATGCTATTTAGGCAACGTTGAGAAGAATACATTATCGGTCAACATGCGTACGCACACACACCACACAACACACACAACACAACACACACTCCGCCCCCCACAAAAGCAAGAATGGAATGGAGGTTTTTGAGACTCTGCGTGCCGCTATACTATGCGCACCTCTATAAACTGAAACTTACTCATTGCTGGTGTATTATTATGTAGGGCCTATTGTTACTTATCATAGTAGAAAGTTATTACATTTAGACCGATATTTATAGAGATTACCATCGAAAATCTGTATCGTTTGTTCCTTATGATAGCGGAAGATAAGCAGTTTAGAACGAAATGTTTCATATCTGCTTTTTTACTTTACCGGTTTCTCATTTGTTATTTACACAATATCTAAGAAATGTGAGAAATATGAATAGATTCTTACATTGCCGGGTTTTTTGACATTATCAGCAATGTCTAGGCATTGTTCATAATTCCGGATTTCCTACTTGGACTATAACATATACAATACAATAGATCCTATTAGTTTGAATAGTTATTAAAATATTCTGTAATAGTCTAATTAATTTATCTTATATAATGAATATTTAATAATAATTACATTACAATGAATTGTAATAATATTTAGTAGTAGGTACTAAAATATTGAATTTTTTTACGATAAATTTGTATTTCAGGGACAATTCAATTATGCTTGCGTTGTGATCCAACCTTTAGATCATGGCACTAATCAAGTAACGGTACAAGCAAGAGAAGAACTTGCAGAGCATATTGGTCATAGTGAACCAAAAATCATTTCCGATGAAAACCTAGCTATACTCGCACGTCAGCTTGCTTTGCATGCAAATGTAAATTCTTCTATATAACGAATAGCAAAAGTTTAATTTACTATCTTTAAATTGATGATGATCATTGTAATTATTTGCAGCTAGCCTCCATGGTTTCTTCTTCCATAAACAAAATAATCGTAATCCATATGCTTCCAATTGGTTGGAACGTTTGAGGCATATTAAAAGACTTAGAAACAAAGTACTACAAGAATCCGTAAATAATAATTCTGAAGGTAATTCAGATGATTTATCACCAAGATCTAATAAACGAGTCTATATGGATGACTTTACCGAATATACAACATAAATTTATTTAAAAAATTATATTATACAAAAATTAAATCATTCAAAAATATATATATATGTGTATATATATATGTATGTATATATACATAATATTTATCATAATTGTTTTTTTACGATCATCTTATTTCTAATACTCAAATATTGTTTGTCAAAATTGACATTCTTTACATTTCTAAAATTAAATAATTAAACTCTATAATCACTGTTTATTTTCATTTAACTAATTTCTTAAAGTATCAAGGAAGATTAATAATGTATATATATTTCTTATTATCTTAAAAAAATATGTATATTTAAAATTATATTCCTGATACATTAATAATTAACAATTATAAAAATCTCACATAAAGACATAACATTCGAATTGTATATACATTGTTTATTTTTGTCAAAATAAACTAACGACGATATAATATATTGGACGAATATATATCGATATATATTGGACGAATTTCGAAATACATAAAAGTCATGAAATTTAAACAGAGGTATCAATAAAGTACGATTTGTTAGGAAAATGTGATATAAGTATTGGTTTAAACAAATAAATTTTAAAAGATATATAATAATCATTGTTTGAAACTTAACAATATAATTATTTGATATTACATAAATTTATGTACCTCTATAAATAGGCACTCGTTTTGCTGTGAATGCTGAAAGACCCTCTAGTCTATCTTCAGTATCTATAACTTTATTGTAACATGCTTTTTCGATTTCTAATCCATCTTTTATAGACACTTCCATACCTTTTGATATAGCCTCTTTAGCCTGCCTGGAAGATAGAATAATATGTTAAAATGAAAAATAAATAATACATAATACTTACTTTACTCCGATAGGACCGTTAGGCAGAATTTCTCTTGCAAGTAATAAAGCAGCTTGATAAGCTGCATCACCATTTTTATTCTGCGAAACAGCATCATTTACAAGATTAATATTCTTTGCTTGCTGTCCATTTAAAATGCGTGCTGCATAAATAAGTTCTTTGGCTATAGCAGATCCGACTATTCTTGGTAATCTCTGAGTACCACCGGCGCCTGGTATTATTGCTAATTTAGTTTCTACAAGACCAAGTTTTGCCTCAGAAGCTGCTATCCTAATATCTGTAGCCAATGCTAGTTCTAAACCACCACCCAATGCTATACCATCTATGGCAGATATAACTGGTATTGGTATAGATTCTATGTCGTTCATAACATTCCTTAAAGATGTTACAAATTCTGATACTTCGGATTTATTCATTTTTAACCTTTCACGTAAATCAGCACCAGAACAGAAGACAAATGGTACTAAGCTACGAATAATTAATACTCGTAATTTACCATCCTGTTTAATAGTAGAAATTGCATGATTTAATTGAGAAAGAAGATTTTTTCCAAAAGCATTACGGGTATTTGGACGATTTAACCCTAGTACTGCTATACCGTTATCCTTCCCATCGAGATATTTTAAAATCACTTCTTTCATATCAGTTTCCAAATGTAGTAGTGTATTGGTAGAAAACAACCGTGTTGCAATTTTATTGCCATTGTGAAAGAGTGAAGTAAATTGAATATTTTTTATCAAAGAAACCATGATTTGAAATATTATAAAAAATATTATTTATTATAGGTAATATAACCTGAAACAATTATAATATGATTATCAATTGTAACTCTAATATAATTTTGTTATTTATACTTTTATTTTTTTTCATTATTTTTTCATGAAAATAGATAATTATCAAAGAAATAACATAAATAGAGATTATAAAAATATGAATAATAAAAATATATTACATACACTTAATATTTCCCAAGTACAAAACTAAACGTAATGTTAAGTTTATTTGAACTTTGTACACTTCAGTATTACGATAGCGAGATTTATTATGCAAAGTGGTGATAAGCAGTGAAAAAAAAAAATTAATGAATATTTACATGCGGTATATCGAACCTTATCTTATTAGCTTTGTTGCTAAATAATACAAAATAGTACATACAAATTTTTTACTTTTGTTCAAAAATGAATTGTATATTGCCGTATTTTTTTTCAAGCTATTCAATTTGAGAGAAATACACGGAATACTATTTAAAAATATATAAGTAAATAATATATTATGATCAAAAATTATCTTATCATCATGTTTTATTGTTAAATACAACAGTATCGGTAGTAATATTTAACATAAAATTTGACCTAAATTTGGAAAAATATTGGAAACAGTACAAAATGATTGAATGTATTTATAAGTTTGTTATTTAATAATGTACATAATTTAGTTAATACTATGATTATCCACGTCCTCTTCCAGCTTGAGACCCTCCTGGTTGATTTTGTTGATTCAACCAAGGTGCCGAACCTGTACCTCTTCCTCTTTGGTTTTGTCCACGACCCCTTCCACGAGCTAAATACAAATAATTCAATAGATAATTATATACAAATATATAATGCAAAGAATAAACAATATAAAAGTACATATTAAAATCCAACTTATACGTGTATTTGTCATTCTTTTTAAGATTATTACAATTAAAATATTATTGACACCGGTTATTTATATTATATCAAAACTCTTGTTGATATAAGTGTTTTTAAATTTAAATCATACTATGGTGTTATAAAAAAATAAATATAGTTCATGTAAGAATTGAAGTATGTATAACAATGAATATTGTCAGGTTACATTTCAATGAACTTATGTTAATAGAAAGATTATCGATATTTCAGTAATTCAAGCAATCTCTAGTATATCTTATAAAATATATAAATTTCTAAATATACCTTGAGCACGTAAGATAGCGGATTTTCCTCTGCCCGCGGTACCAGAACCTTTACCACCTGGTCTTTTAAACATCGGAGCATTTTTCAACATGTCTGGTAATATTAAAAATCTTATTTTGGATCCACGAATATATACATTTTCTAATTGAGCAACTTGTTTATCTCTATATGTTACTGTTATATTTTGCATTTGACAATTCATATTGTCTTCGGCTTCTATTAATTTACCGCGATATACTTCGCCGGTATTTGTTTCACATGTTATTATATGTCCTTCTGCTTCGTGAAGTACTTTAATAGGCACTCCGATCGACATTATGCTCCTTTTCCTTTAAATATATCTTAAATATGTATTGGATATGAAGGTAATAAACAAAACACGAATAAAAGATACCAAAGTACAAGTTAAAATTTGTCTTCAAATCATTTGCTTTACTTGGTTATGCTTGGTTATATTATTTTATGTATATATATCACAGATGGTAATTCTTAAGACATATTCGAGGCCTTAAAAAAGGCAATGGTGGCGCCCCCGTCTTATAGCGGCATTTACTATTGGATAAAAGATTTACGATTAACCAATAGCAATGCAGATTAGATGAAGCATTTTTCGAGAAAAAATGTAGAAATATTATATTTGTAAAAATATAATTACATATGTAAGTATGTAATTAAAATTGTTGATTTTTTCTAATTTCTATTGATCTTGTTTATTATTTCTATTATGAAACACTACACATTTATTGACTTTTATTTCTATTTCTAGTGACCAAACGTAATATCACAACTGCCTTTCTATGTCGTAACTCACTAGTAGAAATATGGTTTACCATACTTCCGTAGTGTAATACAGTAAAACTGTCAAAGAAATATAATGCATTACAAATTGTATATTGCATGATATCAAAAAATTGTGATTTAGACGTTTGTTAATAGCATTGATCTGTTTTAAGAAAATGGTAAGTTAACGACATGAAATATATTGAATATATTGATCATAATGTTATGGAGCTAATGTAATCTTGATTAGAAAAACAATCTGGAAACAATATAAATTTCTACTTGCAATATTTGCTTTTACATTACCTTACATTTTAATTTTTACGTACATACGAAATGCATTACTGTCTGTCATCGTTGAAGATATATTACGTTAAACATTCGTGTCATTTATGATTAGATTATAAATATCTGCCAATAAGTCTATATACATTACATTTTTGATAATATTTTATAATCATTTTTTGTCTATTCTTGCGTTTCCTTTTCCTATTTTTCTTTTGACGTTAAATATTTCCGAAAAATTTCTTACCGATCAAATCTCTTTCTACGTGTCTTCTATCTATTACTTCTAATCGAAATAGTTCATTTTTGGCTATAGGAGATATGCATCTTAGTTTAATGAACCTTCTTTCTTGTATCCTAACCTAATTATCTTCAGAAAAAGGATTATCTTATGGTATTATGTAAATGACATATTTTCTGTAACAAATCGTATTATAAATGGTCAAGTGTTTCATTTACATCTTCTATTAATGAATCTTTGATAGGTTCTGGATGAATAAATTAGTTTGTTCTTAAAGTATTACATATATCACATTTATGATATCAAATCCTAGAAATGTATTTCTTTCCTTGCATTTCCTTAGAAAATTGATCTCATAATAACTTTCATCATAAAAAATAACAGATTATCACAATGCCATGGAGAAATTTCCACTGAAGGGCACTTCATCTTTAAATTCTCCTGTCTCTCACATAAATGCAAGTACTATCACGACATATCGTTCGGTTGATGCAAAGGTATATTAAATTTTTATTTCCGTATCTTCCTTATTTGATATCAATATATTTTATATTTATATTATTATTTTATATTATTTATATATCATTTTATAGAACATGTTATAATTATAACATTATTAAGTTTATATACACGATATTTCTATATTTCTAGGTCATAAATAGTAATAATAGTGGTAACATAGATGAGGCACGCTTACAAAGCGGAGCTTTAGGTCGTGAAACAAATTTAAGCAGCGACGAAGACATGTTAGATGTTAATCATCATTCCACATCTCATGATTTAGAGAATAATGTTTTATCTGAGCATTGTATTCGTGTTGATGATGCATCTTCGCATAGTGAGTTATTTATACAATAATGGACAATATGTTAATACTTGAATTTTAAATTGCATTAAAGTTTAGAAATATATTTTAAATAGATTTGAAATATAGGCTTTTAAGGTAATACATTAAATGTTGCAGGATATTTATGTCACATGTTGATCAATTTTATTAGTTTCAGTTGATTCCGATGACATACCTGGAATTGGACAATATGAGGACTTCCATACTATCGATTGGCAAAGAGATATTGCACGAGATCGAATGCGACATCGGTATATTATTAAAAAGAAACATGATTCTATTTGGGGTTTAATCAAGGGAGCTCATGACGCTTGGTCTGGATGGCTGTGCGTTTTATTTGTTGGTTTATTTACGGGGGTTGCTGCTGGAGTGATAGATATTGGAGCATCTTGGATGACAGATCTTAAATTTGGGATATGTCCACAAGCTTTTTGGTTAAATAAAGAGCAATGTTGTTGGAGTTACAATGAAACAACTTTTGATGGTGGGAACTGTTCTCAGGTTAAGATTTTCAAATATATATATATATATATATATAGATATATATTTATGTGTATATATATGTATATTAATATTAATAGATATAATATATTACTTTCTCTTTGCAGAATATACTTACATTTGTAAATGTAATTGTATAGATAATTGATTCAACCATGCTCTTATTATAGTCTTGATTTATCTCAATTAAGTATTTCCGTCTCTCTTACTCTTATTTTATGACCCTTGCAGTGGTGGACATGGCCGGAAGTATTCAGCCAATCAAAGGATGGTGCAGGCCCGTATACAATATCATATATGTTTTATATAGCATGGGCTCTTTTATTTGCATCGCTTTCTGCATCTTTGGTACGAATGTTTGCACCATATGCTTGTGGCTCTGGTATACCAGAGGTGCGTATGAACATTTAATCGAACATTGTTCCTTATATCTTGTAATTTATATTATTACATGTATAATAATTATATAATTTAAAGTATTTTTATTTTAGATTAAAACGATATTAAGCGGTTTTATTATCAGAGGATACTTAGGAAAATGGACATTAATTATTAAATCTGTTGGCTTAATTCTTTCGGTATCAGCGGGTCTAAGCTTGGGTAAAGAAGGTCCAATGGTACACATTGCTTGTTGTATAGGCAATATATTTTCATATCTATTCCCAAAATATGGAAGGAATGAAGCTAAAAAGAGAGAAATTTTATCTGCCGCTGCAGCAGCTGGCGTATCGGTTGCTTTTGGAGCTCCAATTGGAGGTGTCTTATTTAGTTTGGAAGAGGTATGATCTTTATTAAAATATGCAGTATATTTATATATCTTTTTTTCTCATTATTATAATGTTTCATTGAAGCTGCAAGACTATGTTTTATTCAAGAATAAATAAATCCAATAATTATATATGGTGAATATTTGGTAGAAAGATTAGAGATCGACATGAAATTCATTTTAATTGGAAATACTGATACCCGATATAAAGTATTATCAATTTTTGTTGAATTGTGATAAATAACAATATGCTTCTATCCTATAATGTTTCAGAACAGTTGTATTTCAGTTGAAAAATAGTTATCAAATTCTACAAAGTCATGTATATCAACATTTAAAAAGCATAGTGGAAAACTGTAGAATATTGATCACTGATGCATCTATTTGATTTCAGAAGTATGTTTAGCGATTGATCAGTATTCATTGAAAATAGAACATATTTTTGTATAAATTCATGATATATGCCAAATTTATTTATTGTTTTATAATCTTCATATGTTTCAATTTAACATAAATCAAATATTATATCATATTATCATGAGCAATAACAATTGCGTTATATAATATAAAAAGTATTCTATTTTTAAACTATATATACAGGATGATAAAAAATGAATCCAATATTGTAAATGCTTATATTACTTATCAAAAGAAATAAAAAATGTCTAATTAACATTTTTCAGAAACATTTTTAAGGAAATTCCTTTATGTACATTAAATATTTTGCCTAGAGACTCGCTTACTCGAGACTTAAATGCTCATAAATAATAAAAGTTTTATTACATTTAAAGGATTGATTTTAGGACCTATGTTAATAAGACATTTTGCACTCCTCTTAATAAATACTATAAGCTTTTATAGTATTGGACCCTTTGTTTTTTTTACCACCTTGTATATAACAAAGATATAGCACATAAACTTTCCTTAAAATTGATTCTTATCATGTTTGCTTTTCTGATATAAGAATTCGCAGAATATTGGATTAAAATTTGATTACCTGTATATTCTCTTTCATGTATATGTACTAATTTAATATTTACACATGTATCTGTAATTCTACAGGTCAGTTATTACTTCCCTTTGAAGACCTTATGGAGATCTTTCTTCTGTGCATTAATAGCAGCTTTTGTTTTACGTTCTATAAATCCATTTGGAAATGAACATTCAGTACTATTTTACGTAGAATATAATAAACCTTGGATATTTTTTGAATTAATACCTTTTGTTATGCTTGGTATAATGGGAGTAAGTATATTTTACAATGATTTGATGGTTTTATAATACAATACTATTCAAGAAATATTTATTTATTGTTTTAGGGTATAATTGGTACACTGTTTATCAAAGCAAATCTCTTTTGGTGTCGATATCGTAAAACTTCGAAATTGGGTCAGTATCCTGTTACCGAAGTTTTGATTGTAACAGTAGTAACAGCTGTAATTGGATATCCAAATCCGTACACAAGAATGAATACGAGTCAACTTATTTATTTACTCTTCAGTCAGTGCGGAGTGTCTAATGCAGATATTTTATGGTGATTTATTATCACATATACTACGTATATTAATAATAATAATGCGATATAAAAATAACTATATATTTTTTATATTACAGTGATTATAATAGAAATTTCACAGCTGTAAAGTCTGCAATTGAAATTGCAGCAGCAGGTCCTGGAGTGTACAAAGCCATGTGGTTACTTATACTTGCGCTTATTTTAAAATTAATCATGACCATATTTACATTTGGTATGAAAGTACCTTGTGGGTTATTTATTCCTTCTCTTTGTTTGGGTGCTATCATGGGTCGAATAGTTGGAATAGGAATGGAACAACTTGCTTATTATTATCCTCATATTTGGATGTTTAGCGAAGAGTGTTCCACAGGAGTTGATTGTATAACTCCTGGATTATATGCAATGGTAGGAGCTGCTGCTGTACTCGGCGGAGTAACTAGAATGACTGTTTCTTTAGTCGTTATCATGTTTGAATTAACTGGTGGTGTTCGATACATTGTTCCGTTAATGGCAGCTGCTATGGCTAGTAAATGGGTAGGCGATGCTCTTGGAAAACAAGGTATTTATGATGCCCATATAGGTCTAAATGGATATCCATTTTTGGATAGCAAAGACGAATTTCAGCATACAACATTAGCTGCTGATGTTATGCAGCCTAAGTAAGTCCAGCAATAATTTTTTATTTATTCTTATTGCTTACTATTATTTTTATTCCTATTATAAAATTATATTTATATTTTAGACGTAATGAAGCTCTGCACGTTCTTACACAAGATTCAATGACAGTTGAGGATGTAGAAAATTTACTGAAAGAAACCGAACACAATGGTTTTCCAGTTATAGTTTCTAGAGAATCTCAGTATTTAGTTGGTTTTGTTCTACGACGAGATCTTAATCTTGCTATAGCGAATGCCAAACGCATGATAGAAGAAATTACTGGACAATCTCTAGTTATCTTCTCTAATGGAAATAATATTCAAGCCCATTCACCACCTCCGCTAAAACTGAAAAAAATATTAGATATGGCACCGATTACTATTACAGATCAGACTCCAATGGAGACTGTAGTTGATATGTTTAGGAAATTAGGATTACGTCAGACCCTTGTCACTCATAATGGGTAAGAACAGAAATTACATTTTTACATGGTTTAATCATAAATAATGATTTAAGAAAAACAAAAAGAGAATTATTGAATTAATTTTTGTTACAGACGATTATTAGGGGTAATCACAAAAAAAGATGTTTTGAGACATGTAAAGCAACTTGATAACGAAGATCCTAACTCTGTTTTGTTTAATTAAATTATGATTATTAATTATTGATTAAGAAAATCAATATAAAGCTTGATATATACTAATTCCAAGCTTAAAAGAGAAACAGAATTGATCACGATAAATTAGTATTTGTGAACAAATTTTAATACAATTCTTGAATAATTGAAAGTGATATAGATTAATTTTTATTCATTTTCTTAGTAAGAGATATTAGGATTTAGTTTTGGATAATGAAAAATAAGATCATGAGGATTTAAGTGGAATTATAAGCATCACACGATACAGTATAAGTAATTATTCGATATTATTCTTTATTTCATTTATTACAGATGTGATTAATTAAAATGTATGGAAATGTAATAAGAAGTTTTTAAATTATATTTTATTTGATTTTTTTAAGCAACGAATTCTTACATCACTTATTAATACTATGAATTTTAAATACATGTAAATATTACCAAAATTATATTATAACTACGTTTATATTGCATTGTACACGATATGATAAATATAATTTAAATTACACTATATATATATATATTACGATTAATGTAATACTGCCAGCATTGTATAGATTGATTGCGCCCAGTCAATTTATAGAAATCCCAGAATGTTTTGGTTAATCTATAAAATGTGCTTCAATTAGCTGTGTTTATAGTAGGCTGGAGAGGCAGGAAAGTGTTTTTAAGATCGTGTAAGTGAGACAAACCGTGGAAATTCAAAACTGTGTACACAATGTTACTAACATGTTTCGGTCAATCTTTAAAATTTGCTCCAGTAGAATGTGTTTAGAGGATAGGGGAGGGGGGAGAGCGAAGTGATCTTAGGAGAAAGAACAGCTAAAAACTTAACAGAAACCGAATACTACGTTGATTTTTATAATAACAGAATATATCTTTAATTATTAATAATTGAATTTGTGTTCTTTTTTCTATAATATATTGCTTCCTTCTACCTTTACAACGTGGAAGTTTGTAAGATTAAGTTCTTATAGTTAGATAATTGGAAAAGCGCGTGCACGTGTGCGTGCACAGTATGGAAAGTGAAAATCATTTCATAACCGTACGAACATATACCTGCCGTGGTTTGTTTTTCTTACAATAGTTTGAGATTTTTATCCCTCCCACTCCTGTGCTCTAAATATACCCCACTAAAGCATTTTATAGATTAACCGAAACTTGTTAATGACAATGTATACATAATTTTAAATTTTCATGGTTTGTTCCACTTAGAAGAGCTTTAAAATCATTTCGCCCTCCCCCCTCCTTACTCTAAACACAGTTAACTAAAGCACATTTTATAGATTGGCTAAAATCCTCTGGGCATTCTACAGATTAGCCGGGCAACGTATGAAATACATGCTCAGTATATACATTGCCCAATTTTATTGGGTATTCTATAGAATGCCCCGAGCAATTTACAATGCCTGGAATATATACATTGACCATAACATATATATATATATACACATTTTTTTCCTCTCTCTTTTCATTTTTATCTTCATATATATAAAAACTTTACACAACTTGTAACTTTTTCCTTCATTTTGAATATTTTTTTCTTTGCAAATTATTGTACAACTAACTTGTTTTGTAAAAATAGTACACTTTATGTATAAAATGTAATTTTAAAATGATTGTAAACATTTAAAAAACTATTTGTACATAAAATTATAAATGAATACCTTTTATAGAAGTATCATAAAATAAGAAATATATCCAATAATATTATTCCTTAAAATTTTTAATCGTCTGTCCTACAGCTGTTATCCAAGTAGCGGCAGCATATGCTCCTGCATCTACTTGTTGTATATAATGTTCTTGTTTGACGTAAGCTGCTCGTCCTGCTCTGTTAAGTAATATAATATGTGTGCATTTCTGGGTATATGGTAGAAAAATGTTAATTATTATAGAATTATCTTTCTTCTTACCTAGCTTTTTTACCTTTAGTCGCTTCACATCCTTGCCACGTTGCGATTATTACATTTTGAATAATATCAACTAAAGGTGCTGTTACTAATTCTTCTAATGCTTTACACGCAGGATCTAATGCATCTAACTATATTATACACAAATATATATACAGTAAATATAAATAATATTATTTTAATGATTTCTTTTTTGTGAAATATGAATCATATTGATATATAAATAATTAATTAAACATTACTGTACCATTGTTCTGTCACCAGGTTTTGCTTTTCCATACTTAATTATGGAGTCTAATGCACTCCGAAATGTACGAGACCACGCAGAGGTAATATTTTCATTTTCTTTAAAGGATAATAATTCTTTTGCTCCAGTTGTAAGAAATAAGCAATACAATGCACCAGACGATCCTCCCATGATTTCTTCTGCAATATCAGCTATTTGCGTTAATAATACAGAAGGATAAGCAAAAGAAAGATCTGTCAGATGTTTTTGAATGCCTAAAATAAATCAACATGTATATACTTTTAAATTTAGTACAGTATGTTGTTATCTTTTTATAGAAACAACTGTTACAACAATGCATACCCATGGCAAATCTTTTAAGTGTAGTACCACAATCTCCATCTCCGCAACCACGATCTAATTCATTAAGATATTCCTCTTTTTCGATGACGCTTTTACATGCATTTTGCAGACATAATTTCATTAAGTGTTTAGATCGATTACTTAATTCAATGCCAATTTTATCGAATTTCTCTTTTTCCATTTCATTAAACGGTGGTCGTGTTATAGCCAAAGGAACACTGTAAAAACAACCTGGCCATGCTGGAGCATTCGTTGAGTCATCGAGACAGCTTAGAAATATATTTTTATGATATTCAGGACATTTTAATATCGTAATATGTACTCCAGCACTATTTAAAGATGTTACTAAAAGTCCCGAATAAACTCGAAGTGATTGTATACCTTTATTATCTGTAATAATATTATTTTATTTATATGTTACTAATTGTACCTATATCTATGCAGGATAAACCACCAAGGTGGACCCGGATTTGAATTCTGGTCCACAATCAGTTCAGCTGTTCAATTTTTTCACGAATTCTACATATGTATATATACTTACTAAGTTGTTTTATAGTTTCATGTGTAACAATGCCTTGTTCTAACTGGCTCAATGCTCCAAAATTATTTACTATTACCACAACATTATCGCCACTAATTAATTTTAATTCTTCAGAAATATGTTGCAACATAAGTGCAACGATTTCAGATGCACTTTTTATTTTCATTCGTTCATAGCCAGCTTCTCCGTGAATACCCATACCAGTTTCTATTTCATCCGGTGCCAGTTCAAACATATATCCTTGACCTATGCATATATGTATATATACTTTTTGTTTTTTATTTATTCTATATCTTATATCATATAAATTATCAAACCTGGTATAGAACATGCTGATATTCCAACAGCGTAAGTAGCCATATTTTTTACAGTAAGTTCTGCATATTTTAATACTTTTGAAAGAGATTCCCCTCTTTCAGCAAGTGCGCCAGCAATTTTAATAACCAATATCATTCCAGTTAAACCCCGTTTACCTATAGAACTTTGTTCTTTCTCAGGAATACTGCAATCTTCATTGACCATTATCTCTGTAATCTATCATATATGTGATATTGGTCAGTGATGATTACAAATATCCTTATACATTAAAATTTAATAATAATAAATAAAAACTTTTAAGAAAAAATTTTAATTGTTATCATAAACATACATTAATACCCGTTTGTTTTGCTTTCTCAAGCGCTATTCCAAAGTTAAGACAGTCCCCGGTATAATTTGGAACTATTACTAATATACCAGCTATAAAATATGAAAAAACAATAAGCGATAAAAAAGAAATAAAATTCGATGATTGAAAAAAAATTAAATAAGAAAATTGAATACCTGTATTGTTTTGTGCGACACAGTTAATGGCATGTGTTATATGTTTAGAAGGTGGTGATGCAAATATAGAACCAGCTATAGAAGCTGTTAGCATACCAGTACCAACAAAACCTATATAAATCGTATCCAAAAATAATTAAATAACTCATTGTTTATCAAACTATGTGAATATTTATAAACACCTGCTACAAATGGTTCATGACCACTACCACCTCCACATATTAGAGCAACTTTGTCCTTCTGATTTCTAATCTAAAGTGAAATTTAAAAAAATATTATTATAACTTAAACAATGAATGATTACGGTTTTGGAAAACATTAAACAAAAAAGCATATCATTATTATTACGTTACATACGTACATCAGGAGATAGAACAATTTTATGAGCTAATTGTAATTCCAATTGCGGATAAGTGCAACATAATCCTGACAAAGATTCTGCAACGGCATCGTCGATTTTATTTACCAAATGTTTTAAAGCAGCCATTGGAAACACTGTCGTGTCTACGTTTGAATGAGACTAACAAAACGTGACTGACGTTCTTTTAGAATGGACTTCCAATTAGAGTTCATTAGGTTATCACACGTCTTTTGATAGACGTAAATACATATACAGATTCAGAGTATAAATAAAATTGCTTATAATACTCGTTTTTTGTTTGAACATTTCAATAACATAAATATAACATTTAATACAAGAGAAATTGTATAATGTTTTAAAACTAAAAATATTAATCATATATAAAATAAGTTAAAATATATACGTTTAATTTATACAGGACTTGAATTAAACTGTTAATATTTATAAATAAACGTTATTTTGTAAACTTTAATATTTTACTTCTGTTGTAGAAGTTCAATTTTAATAGTTATTTTATATTTTGCTAATAAAAGGTTTAAAGAAACATTTATTTCTTAACAAATATTTTAAAGTAAAATATAGATGATTTTTATGCAATTATTTTATTGTACTCACGTACTCTTATCTATATAATACTAAACGGTAAATTTATTTGAAAGTACTTTAACTTTTTCAAAGTAGATTAACTGTTACTGTCTAACAAGAACTTTTTCTCATTTCCGAAAAAGTAAACATTTTCTATTTATGAATAAATATATGGAGTAAAAGTTTCAGTGAATTTATAACCACTTTCTTCTAAAAATAACTATTACATGAGAACCATTGAAAATTTTAACAATTTCCTTCAAACCCTGAATGTATAAATTAATATACTAAATAAGAGGTTATTATTCATTTGTTTATGAAATCGTTTGAGTAAGGATCTTATAATAAAAATAGAACTTATTTGTTGCGTTTAGCAAATAAGTAGAACAGAAAAATAAAGAGTCCGGTATTATCTTCTTTTATGTTCGTTGATTGTATTACATTATTATTTCCATACGATATAATAATTAAGCACATTTTATAAACATTTTATGATTGTATATTTTTCTAAAAAATTGAAATTCTTTTTTCTCTTTCTTGAAGGAATAACAAATATTTGTTTTTAATTTAATTACCGAAATTCTTGTTGCGTATAAAATAAATAAACAGTTTTACTAAGAGCTGGTCCAATTAGTCGTTTTTGTAATCCATATTGTATATTAGCTATTAACGCTTGTCCATAGTCAGATGTATGCAAAGCATTAATTAACATGAGTGGTGTAGGATAACATTCGACAATTGCTAATGCTTTGTCCACTGACATACCTTTCAACTGTAATAATTGACGAACAAACATTTGACGTACATTAAAATTCTGTGAAAAAAAAATGAAAATTATGAAACATTTATATAATATTATTCTACATGTGTATAATAATTGTATACATACTTTCAATTTAGATGCAGCTTTATTGAATTCTTCAAAATTCATTAGTAAAACGGTATCACTGGAAACGTCCGTTGGTAGAAGATTCTCTTTTTTATGTTCTATTAAATTCTTCTTCTAAAATATATTAAATATAAATAAGTATAAGTTATATATATATACCACACACACAACATAATTAATATATTAAAACGTAATATACATACAGCATAAATTTTATGTAAAATACTCGTTAAAGTTGCTAAATATGACATTGTATCTTGATGACTATCCGTATACTTGACAATAAGATCATCTTGTACCAATGAATTAACAGCTGCTTGCAATAAAGTTGAAAGCGGAATTCCAGTTCGTATAATCTTATCATGATCTTCTATTATATATAAAAGATTTTGTAATCCAGATTGTTTTAAACGAAACTGTAAAGTTTCAGAACAAAAATCAATGTTATAAAGAGAGATGAAAAGATCAGCATTATCTATTTATTTTAACAAACTAATTTGTACCTTTTGTTCATGAAACCGTCCATCTTTAATACTTGCACTCAAATCATCCAATCGTTTCCTTTCCACTATATATGGTAAAACTAATTCCTTGTTAGTATATTTGCATTTAGTAATCCAGGTAAAGTCACCAATTTTTAAATGGCGTACTTCAAATAATACTCCTAATTCTTTTAATTCAGCTAATGTTGCATCATGTTCAGGTTTTGTTTTTCCACTATTATTAATAATATAATAATTAATATATATACAAGGTGGTAAAAAAAGGGTTAGATATTTGAAGGGCTTACAGTACTTACAGAAACAAGTAAAAAATGTTTCATTAACATGGGTCGTAAGATCAATACTTTCAATGTAAATTAACTTTTATTATTTATGAGCATTCGATACTGTAAGTGAATCTTTTGGTAAGAAAGAATTTACACTGAGGAATTTACTTAGAAATACTTTAGTTCAAAGTTGTCAAGATAAATTTATTATGAAAATAAGCAAAAATGATTACTAATATCAACAAAGATTATTTCGTAGATGCAAACATAATATATACAAATCATAAATATTCGATATGTCTTCCTCCCTAGAATGCAATTCTGATATCTATGGATCATAGATTGAAATACACTTTCAAATATTCCTTGTGTATTCCTAAGTTAATTCTTTTGGGTACATAAAATATATTGCCAAGAGACTTGCTTACCCTAGATTCTAATGCTCATAAATAATAAAAGTTAATTTACATTGAAAGGGTTGATTTTAAGACTTATGCTAATTAGACATTCTTTACTCATCTTGGTGAGTACTAAAAGTGAGTAAAAAAATGAGTACTCAAATATCTAACACTTTTTACACACCCAACCCTGTATATATAATATAAATATAATAGTATATATATATATATAAATATTTTAAATACACGGTCTCGCTTACCCACAAGTCTCCTTAATGTCTACTAATAAAACTATATCAAAAGAATTCGGTTTTAATCGTATTTCATCACGATTGCATACAATATCTACTGTATTTGATGGTGGTTTAACTGCACTTTCTTGATCGTATGTTTTTGAATGATTAAATAAAGGAGACTTTTGTTTATTTTTCTCATTTTCAATGACATAGTTTTCATTACACGATATAGAAGTATTTCCTACTTTAACATCAGTCTTATTCATAAAATTCGCATGATTTAGCATCGATAAAGAATCTTGCAACTTTTTATAATAAAGTTTAAGTAAGTGTTTATCATAATTTGTCAAATTTAAAATTTGTTTTATTTTGATAGCTAAGTGTACTCCTTGTTTAGTCAAATGATACCTTTAGAAAAAAAAGAATATATTATTTTTGGAAGTTATCTGTATTAGAATTTATTAAACATACCTAATAGGAAACTGTTTTACTTTTATTAATCTGTTAGCAATCAATATTGAAATAGATGATTTTCCATCGCATATATCCGGATCCAAGGATTTTAGTGATGTATTGTATAATTGTTTAAATTCATACAATAAATCTAATTTAAAAATTTGTTCCCATGTGAGTAAATAATTGAATTCTATTTAATACAACATAAAAATTCTACAGGTAAGTGATAAAAACTTACCTGAATAACTCGAGTCTCCTTCTTTATTGTGTAACGTCAATAATATAGCATAACAACTAAAATTCCATGACGAAAAAGAAGACCTTATAAACGGTGCTTTTGGTCTTCTATTACAAAGAAACGTTTACAAATAACAGTAAATCTTGTTGTGTTATAAAAGTGTTTATAAAAATTGTGCAACTTACTTGCCTCATTTCACGTTTGTTGATTTCTTCTTTATAGATTTCTAGACGTTTCTCTCTCGATGAAAGAATGAATTTACTACACCAACAACTATCGCACTTGCAAACACTATGCGTACGCTTTATTTCTTTCTTATGTGCTCTATGTTCTTGGAGTCTTTTATCTAGCATCTTACATAATTTTAAACCAAAATGTTTTAAAATAATACAATCTTTTCCAGACTCTAACGGTAAAGGATATTTCCTTAAAGTATTCAAAGCTTTAACAAAATGACATTGCAAATCAGATTTTTGAGAAACCGCTTTATTTTTCCATTCTTCCAGCCAAAGCTCAAATAATGGATTAGGTTTATTGAATGTAATCTTAATTCTCTTCATTTTTTTAAATTATATCATAAAATCATTCTATCAAATGAATCTTTCTTGTTCAAATGTCAAACGCACTTTAAACGCGCCAATTTGCATTCGATTAATTTGAATCCAACAATCAGGATTACCAATTGTTCTTTGGGAAGGCTCGGGATTGGAAAATAATAACGACGCACCATGCGAGTAGAAACAAGAAATATTTATTCAAACTATACCTTAAGTCACTATATAACGAAAAAGTAAACGAGCGGTATGATCACGAATATAACTTCGTGCCTGCGGCCATTGCTTCGGAACAGAACTAGAGCTAGATAACGAGAGAGAAGGGAAACAAGTGCGTGGTTATAACGCCTGCTTCCATTGGTGTTTGTGCTGCCGCCTGGCATCACTGGCGGGAGACGGGTGAGATTCCGCAGTTCAATAAGAAATTATAAAAAATAACGTTGAAAATATAGCCTAAATGTACTACTATTTAGAGTACAATCTCTATACAATAAAAAATACAATATACTGTAATTAGAGATTATACTAAGTATTATGCTATTTGAGTTTACAATATGATCATGATGAAATTAGAATTGTATACATGGACATGAAAAGAAAAAAATCATCTTTGATTGGTCAGTAACTAGAGATTTAGTGTTGCATTTGAAAAGATTTGTAGCGCTCCAAGGATCTGGTACCGTTGTGCTTGTAGGTTAATAGATCATAAACACAACTTTGGAGTAAATAGCGGTGTGTCGCAGCAATAGTCACGGCAGAGTCTTAAAGCATTATCGATTATCTCGTAAGGATCAGACACGCGAGTCAGGACAACAGAGTCGTCCTAGCGCAAAGTGAGAATAGATATCGTCGTCCCGAATCACTCCTCTATACGAATATGTATACACGTGGTGTATTTTATTACTATGTACAATAACTTCCTGTGAAGTAGGGTGAGCGATAGCGTGTAAGTCGGCATTAGGCATTAATACAGCATTAGGGATGTCTGTAGGACCGAATTGTCATAAGGAACCACCACCATGGTTAATTGCTATGCAACGTTACGGGCCACCACCAAGTTATCCTTATCTTAAAATACCAGGCTTAAATGCTCCTATCCCAGAAGGATGTACCTTTGGATATCATGCTGGTGGTTGGGGAAAACCACCTGTTGATGAGACAGGTAGACCTCTATACGGAGATGTTTTTGATGATTCTCGTACACCGGACAGCGATGCCTTGGATGAAGAAGTAGATAGAGGCATGTGGGTTGAGCCTGAATCTGAATCATCTGGAGATGAAGAAGAAGACGAAGATGCGGAAGAAGGTGGAGATGGAGAAGCAGATGGAAAAGATGGAGATGGGGATGCGAGTGGATTGGTTACACCTGGTGCAGAAGGACTAATAACACAGAGTGGATTGGTTACATCTGATGCGGAAGGACTAATAACACCGAGTGGTATTACATCTATACCAGCTGGATTAGAGACACCAAAAACAATAGAATTGAGAAAGAAAAAAATAGAGAGTGAAATGGAAGGTGGAGATACTCCTGCATTGTATACAGTTTTACAAGAACGTAGAGCAGAAGGTTTAGGTGCAAGTATGATGGAAAGTACACATGTATATGATACGACAGGTATAGCGGGAGGTCAGGCACCACCTTCTGTCATTGCTGTACTACGTGGTATAAGTGGAACAACATCTGATGCAAGAACAGAAAAGGGTGGTGCTGTTGAATTGCCATTAGATCCTAGTGAATTAGATCTTGATTCTGAAGGAATGGAATCAAGATACGAAGAAACTGTGAGATCTCGACAAGCTCACCTTAGGAGAGATTTATCTGATATGCTTCAAGATCATGTGCAAAGACAAAAAAGTAAACATAAACGACAACAAACACAAGATACAAAAGCTTCCAAGAAATATAAGGAATCCAAATTTTAAAATAATCAAAATTTAAAAAAAAAAAAACCAGAATATTATTTAAATAGAATATAATACTATATAAATATAAGATAATATTTATATATTATTATAACTTAAATAAAAAAAAATAGAAATTATATTTTATATTTTTATAAATATGAAAATAGTAAAATGTTTATTATCCATAACTCACCCTATATAAATTCAAGTTTATATAGAGCTATATACAACTAACAAAGAATAAATAAAAGCAGGTGCATTTAGTAAAGCTGGTACAACAGGCAACCCTTGTATAATTAGTGAATGAAAATTGATATCCAAAATACCCCATAAGAGTACAAAATGCATTATCAATGTCCACGAAACAAATATATAAGTGCTATTTTTATTACAAGCATTTGAATAGCCATTTTATTTCGATGTATAAATTTAAAAATATTAAAAAGTTTAAATTTTAACATATTTTATTAGTTATTAGGTAGACGATTAATTAAATATATCTATTCATACATTATTTATTAAAATTTCAACCTAATTAAATATTTAATTAGTCTACTTTCGCGTCTGTGTTAACATTTATATAATTATTATAATTTCTTTAATAAAATTTTTCTATTAATTCATTTTTAGGTTAAAACTTATACATTCGAGCTACAAAGCTATTTAATTTTGAATACTCACGTGGCAATAAGACATGCGCTTAAAAGACTATTTTCATCGATTTGTTTAAAAGGGGAGATACGTGTAGGACGGCGTTTTTATAGTAATTTTCATGCATTTTTTTAATACATAAAGAATTTATATAATTTATTAATATCGTGAGGTCATTTTACACATATATTTGAAAACATATTCTGACATTTTCAAAGATTTTCCTCGAAAAGTAACGGAGATATCAGCTGCCGCGCATTCTGGATCGCAATCCGACTTAGCAATATATTAGTCCAGTCAACGCGGGCCGTTTCCTTCATATCTCAGGAAAGAAGGTAGAAACTTGATATAAGGGTAAATAGACGACTGTTAAAAATACCTGTTATATACCTGTTAAAAAATAAAATATTAACTGTAATTCAAGGATAAACTTTTTCTTTATTATTTTCGCAAGATGTGAAAAAATTTATTATTTTTAATTTTTTTATAATAAATAATTTTCCTGTATATATTTAAAAATATATATGAGCGTATATGAGCGTATGTCAATATGATACGTGTTGCCTGTTGCTACACTTTGTTAGAAGAATGATCGCAGATTAGTAGAGCTACTTCTTGCGGCTGTCGCTAGGTAACGCCAGGATGTATGAAGAAGGCGCCATAAGTTGCTTTTAGGATTGGTCAATATGACTGCATGCGATTGTATGTGATCGATTGTAGAGTATATGCAAAAGCTGTAAAAGGTTTTTAAGAATATTGTATTAAAGTGCCGTGTGAAACCTTTAAAAAAAGTATTCAATAAATAATAATAAATAAATACGATTTATGTATTTACGGTGTTTAATACGCATTTATACAAGCAATTGTCGATATGGAAAATATACCGGGAAATGAGGTTAGTATCGTCATTTGACTACGTTCATATGTATTTTTAACATTCAAAACAATAATCTTCTACTGATTTTATTTTCTGATTCAATTAATAAAAAGACATATTAGAATTTAATTGATTTCTTATCTTGTCCAGAAATTAAAATATTAAAATAGGTATTACAGGTAACTTGGACGGGTTATAAATTCTTCTTGAACGTTATTTTTGAACTAGTTGGACGTTTCGTCCCTTTATTGGGACTTCATCAGCAACTAAAATTTATTATGACTTATTAATATGTATAAAAATTACAAGAAATTAAAAGGCGTTATTTTTTTTTCCTCGATCGTCATCGTTCACGAGTCTATATACATTTTTTTCTCGAAGACATACACTTATTATAAACTACACTTAACATTTATAAAACTTTTGTCCTAAGAACCGTTATGCTACAATATGTAATCAAACACTACTGATTCCCTTAATATTATGATGTTCTTTATTGCTATGTCCTATTATGATAATTAAATTTACAAATTTCGTTATAAATGCTGTTTAAATTATTCGTGTCAGTTCTGTAATTTACTGAATTATTATTTGTTATGTGGTACATTTCGCTTATATTTCTTTTGTACCAGTTGTCTTCTCTATCTAAAATAGTTGCTTTATCAAAATTAAATTTGTGTCCTGTGTTAAAGTGATGTTTGGCTAACGCGGTGGTATTAGTTTTTTCTACATTAGTAGGTTTACAGTCATTCCTATTTTGGTCTAATTTTTTTTTCAGTTTCTGTTTTGTTTGTCCCATATAACATTTGTCACATTCACATGGAATTTTGTACACTAAGTTCGATTGATCTTATTTGTCGACCTTGTCCTTTAGTTTCGTATAAATAGAATTTATTTTCACTATTTTGTATTATAATAGATCTAATTTTATAATAATAATTTTGTTTACAATAGAATCAAGGAACACAACATAGGATGGACATTCAACAGATGTCCCATCCAATGCTATCTATGATGGAACCACCAAAATCGTTACCTAGTTTATTAAGCTTAAAAGTAACACCGCCAACGGAATTACAACATCAAAGTGGTATAGAGGATACAGTACGAGAGGAAGATAATGAGACAGTTAAACTTCCAGCTGCCTTGGAACAAGCTTTAGCGTTTAAAACGGAAAGGGCTAAGGAAGTAGGCGGTGATCCAAATGATATAGTCTCTTTAAGCAAATCTACCAATGACGAATCTACCGGAGACGATGGACCTCCTCACTTGGAAGATATATTGGAACCAGAAACAACCATTGAAAAAGTCGATTCGAAGGCAACTAAAAGTAAAAAGAAAAAAAGAAGAAGAGGAAGAAGAGTACTAACGAGAAGAAAGAGTTAGAGAGGAAGCAAGAACAAATAGAAGATAGTAAATCAAAAGAAGATCAACCAGAGATAGAATATATTCAAGAAATTCCCAGTATAAACGACTTGGAGCCGATGTATCGTCAATTTGTTCGAGTTTTTGAAGCATTTAAATTAACCGAACCAGAACCACGTCCTAACGATGCTGCGGATAAGGGCGAACCAATTGGTCAATATCCACCTGTTACCAGTATGCAAACAACGGGTAATGTACCCAGCAAAATACCACCTTTGGATGACTTTGACGACGATGTAGGCCAGCAGCAGCAACAACAAGGTACCGGAGAAAATGGTGCTCCACGATTATCTAAAAGAAAATTGAAGAGATTAACGCGACTGAGTGTCGCAGAATTAAAACAGTTGGTAGGTAGGCCCGATGTTGTAGAAATGCATGACGTTACTGCCAGAGATCCAAAACTTCTTGTACAACTTAAAGCACATCGTAACACCGTACCTGTACCTAGACATTGGTGTTTTAAAAGAAAATACCTACAAGGAAAACGAGGTATTGAAAAACCTCCTTTTGATTTACCTGATTTTATAAAACGTACTGGAATAACAGAAATGAGAGCAAGTTTGCAAGAGCGCGACGATACTCGTACTTTAAAAGCAAAAATGCGCGAGAGAGCAAGACCTAAATTAGGTAAAATTGATATAGACTATCAAAAACTTCATGATGCATTTTTCAAGTGGCAAACCAAACCGCGCATGACGATCCACGGTGATCTGTATTACGAAGGTAAGGAATTTGAAACTCGACTTAAAGAAAAGAAACCTGGTGAATTATCCGACGAGTTACGTACGGCATTAGGGATGCCTGTAGGACCGAATTGTCATAAGGTACCACCACCATGGTTAATTGCTATGCAACGTTACGGGCCACCACCAAGTTATCCTAATCTTAAAATACCAGGCTTAAATGCTCCAATCCCAGAAGGATGTGCCTTTGGATATCATGCTGGTGGTTGGGGAAAACCACCTGTTGATGAGACAGGTAGACCTCTATACGGAGATGTTTTTGGTGTTTCTCGTACACCAGGCAGCGATGCTTTAGATGAAGAAGTAGATAGAGGCATGTGGGGTGAGCCTGAATCTGAATCATCTGGAGATGAAGAAGAAGACGAAGATGCGGAAGAAGGTGGAGATGGAGAAGCAGATGGAAAAGATGGAGATGGGGATGCGAGTGGATTGGTTACACCTGGTGCAGAAGGACTAATAACACCGAGTGGTATTACATCTATACCAGCTGGATTAGAGACACCAGAAACAATAGAATTGAGAAAGAAAAAAATAGAGAGTGAAATGGAAGGTGGAGATACTCCTGCATTGTATACAGTTTTACAAGAACGTAGAGCAGAAGGTTTAGGTGCAAGTATGATGGGAAGTACGCATGTATATGATATGACAGGTGCAGCGGGAGGTCAGGCACCACCTTCTGTCATTGCTGCACGACGTGGTATAAGTGGAACAACATCTGATGCAAGAACAGAAAAGGATGGTGCTGTTGAATTGGCATTAGATCCTAGTGAATTAGATCTTGATTCTGAAGCAATGGCATCAAGATACGAAGAAACTATGAGATCTCGACAAGCTCACCTTAGGAGAGAAGATTTATCTGATATGCTTCAAGATCATGTGCAAAGACAAAAAAGTAAACGTAAGCGACAACAAACACAAGATACAAAAGCTTCTAAGAAATATAAGGAATTCAAATTTTAAAGTAATCAAAATTTAAAAAAAAAGAAAACAGAATATTATATAAAAAATATATATAAAAAAAAATAAAAGAAAAAAGGGGGGAGATTAGGAAAGAACTTTAGATTTTAAATATTATAACAAATATAACAAGAAACAGACTTGAATTTTTAAATGTTTAACAATCAATTTTTTTCCATTGTTTATAAATGAATAAATTAAAATTTATATTTTAATTATAATAAAAAATAGAATAATTGTTTGTTTATAAGCTGTATTCAACTTACAATTAAGATTAAAAGTGTGAATATATTCATTGAAAACATTACACGTGTTTACTACTGTATGAAATATAATATAAATCAGTAAACAATTATAAACATGTTTTTGTATTTATTTAAATTAATTATATACTTATTGGAGGACATGATATATTTTAATTATTAATGCTTCGTAATTAGAACTATATGAGAAAATTTCTAAGTATCAATATTATAGTTAAATTGGGTTATATTCATTATTTTCTACCAAAATATTTCACATATTTATACAATATGTTTTTTTTCTGACAACAAATGTTCAAATAGATTTATATTGAACTTCATTAAAGGGTAAGAAAGATAATGAAGAATTAGTAAAATAGATGGTAAAGTTATTGCAATTGTAAATCTACTAATAGCACTACCAATCTCTAACCAACTACCATACGGATTAACATAATACATGAGAGGCAAGGACAAACAATCTCCTAAAAAAAGAACTGCTAAGAGAGCTACTCTTGATCCAAGAATATGACTTACAGACCCTATCAATATTAAAGGAATACTTAGCTTAAAAAGTATCAATGAGCACATAATAAATGGAGAAAAAATAGTAATAAAATGTTGTGTCCAAAGAGGATCAAATGAGCTTATGCTTGCCATGTTTCCTGTTCCAAAAAAACATAGTAGTGTATACAACATCTAAATAGGGTAATTAAGGAATGCTATAGAAAACCATTACTTAATAATTAATTTACACATAAATATATTAGATATATTCATGGAATATTACGGAAATGTCTTAAACGATGAAGAAAAAGGATACAAAAAATGCTGCTTTAATGAAATCTCTGGTACTTAAAATATTATTAGTCATTTCATCAAATTTATCTTGGATAAATAAAGGCCAATGAAGTAAATGCGTTGCAAGTATTAAAAAAATAAAGGTTCATAAGATGCAGATAACAAGGACAGAGGGCAGAAAAGACCAATTGTGATTCCTTCTATCCTATTCTTTACATTAACAGTGTAAGTCCAGATAAATAATGGCGCACTTGCTAAAATTATCCAAGATATCCAATAACGACCATCTATTAATTTTAAATATATCAGTCCTGTTATTATTAATCTTACTATCTCAATTGCTTTATATTTTAGTTGATGCTTCATGAAAAAAACCTTGCATATCATAATGCATATACCAATAGAACTAAAATAAAAAAAAATAAAAATTAATTTTGTATTTATAAATATGAAAATATGAAAATGTTTATTATCCATAACTCACACTATATAAATTCGAGGATAGGGTTCTACTATTGGCAATAAAGGAAATATGGCCAAAGCTAGTCCTGACCATAATAACATATTATGTGTTTTTGTCAATATTATTTTTTGCATTAGAACAATGAACAACATTCCTGCACTGAGAGCAGCTCTATATGTCAATCCCATGAACATAATAAATAACAAAAAAATAGTTCCCCCTATTTCTATGAAAAAGTTCTTAACATTTTGTTTCTTTAATTTGGGAACGTATTGGATCATATTTATACCTGCTAACCAAAGAGAAATGGCAGTAAATAATCCATAGAATAACTGTCTCAAATTATACCCACTGCTTCCTGAAAAATAAAAAATTAAACTAAAAAATGCATTTTCTTACGATCTATCTTATGTTTATGTTACTAATATTGAAAATATATTTTAAATAATTTAAATGATATATAATATGTATCATACCTATATATCTGATGACTAATACAATCAATGAGGTTACAAATATTATATCGAGTAATAATAATAATGAAAGTTTTATTTCTTGGCGTGGTATTCCAACTATCTTAAGAAATAATAATACTATCCAACCAATCCACATAAATGTCATATACATCAAGAAACGATTTCTTTGATATTGTTTAAAATAATATAAATATTCTTTGGCTAATTTTATTGCTTCTTCTGCCTTTTCAATTCCTTCCATTATCTTTCCATTATTGATATATTGATTAATTTCCAAAATATATTTATTAAGCGTAAGTTCTCGCCAATCCATGAAATCATCACCAATTCCACAATGAAGTATACGATTCTCTATTACTTGATATGATAATTGTTTTAAATTATTAAGTAAAGCTTGCGCACTATATACATCATTATTTCTCAAGTATTCTTTTCGTAATACACCCTAATAACGATATATACAAATATTCCATATAAAAATATAAAAAAATACATTTATGCTTAAAGTTATTTCATAAGTAATATTTCTGAAAATAACTTCAAAAGAAAAACAACGTTTAATATGGTATAATGATAGAACTAACTTCATTGTTAGTTGGTAAAGGACTGCCTATAAGTGTTGAAATTAAAGGAGTTATATCTGCTTGATCTACATCGTAACGAGCTCCAGTAGAATTTACACCTGCACCCCAAGCAATCAATGGCGTCTCTGTTTCATCTGTAGATCCACTTCCATGCGAACCCCAATCGGTCATTCCATGATCAGCTGTGAAGATATATGCTGTACTTCTATCATCAAAAATTTGTTCTGTTTTTTGCACTATTTCCTTTATTCTTTGATCAATATAGTTCAGGTTTTCAATATACTTTCTACATGAAAATGTATCAATTAATAACAATATATTTTAAAAAAATATATATTTAATCTTTTTAATATTGTATTTCGTTTGTCATGTACCTTGATTGAGGTTTATACGAATGACCTATAGTATCACAACCAAGAAGATGAAGAAAAAAAATAATGCCATCCATGTGTTGCGCTGCATGTGACTTTTTATCAAGCCAGTCTAAATATTTATCGAATACCCATGAATCTAGACGTAACATATTATTTTGTAGGTCATCAAAATCTTGCCACTCTGAAGGATAACTTTCGCCATGTATGGTTCCTTTATTAGCTGATTATAGATAATATTAAATAATTATTAGACACAAAAATATATTTTTGCTAAGTAGATTGTATTTAGATTTGAATTACCTTTTGTAAATAAAGGTATAATGTCAGGACTGCCCCATGCCCATGTTGATTTGCTTTGATTGAAGACCGAATCAAAATCTATAGGATTTTCTTTCCATCCTTTGAAAATTGCACTTGGATCTTCATAAAGTCCTGCAGCAATTGCAACGTTACCTGGTCTTGATTCTGTAGGAACACGAGTATGCGAAATACCCCAAACACCTTTGTACCGGGTGACATTTCTAATTTATAATATGTGTCATTATTATATTTAGATAGTTCAACCATTGCTTTAATTTCTTATAAAATGTATAGTAAAAAAGTGTATATATATATATATATATATTAAAATATTTACTTTAGATATGGAGGAAGATTTTCTATAAAGGTACGATATCTCAGACCATCAGCTACAAATAAAAGCAATCTTTTTGCAGGTGCATTTTGTAAAGCTGGTACAACAGGCAACCCTTGTATAATTGGTGAATGAAAATTGATATCCAAAATACCCCATAAGAGTACAAAATGCATTATCAATGTCCACGAAACAAATATATAAGTGCTATTTTTATTACAAGCATTTGAATAGCCATTTTTATTTCGATGTATAAATTTAAAAATATTAAAAAGTTTAAATTTTAACATATTTTATTAGTTATTAGGTAGACGATTAATTAAATATATCTATTCATACATTATTTATTAAAATTTCAACCTAATTAAATATTTAATTAGTCTACTTTCGCGTCTGTGTTAACATTTATATAATTATTATAATTTCTTTAATAAAATTTTTCTATTAATTCATTTTTAGGTTAAAACTTATACATTCGAGCTACAAAGCTATTTAATTTTGAATACTCACGTGGCAATAAGACATGCGCTTAAAAGACTATTTTCATCGATTTGTTTAAAAGGGGAGATAGGTGTAGGACGGCGTTTTTATAGTAATTTTCATGCATTTTTTTAATACATAAAGAATTTATATAATTTATTAATATCGTGAGGTCATTTTACACATATATTTGAAAACATATTCTGACATTTTTAAAGATTTTCCTCGAAAAGTAACGGAGATATCAGCTGCCGCGCATTCTGGATCGCAATCCGACTTAGCAATATATGTACACTTAAAGTCCGCAATTTTTTTTTCAAATTAATCGCATTAAGAATTTACTTTTTTTTATGTGTCTCTTCTATGTGAATTTCACTAGCCACAAAAAAATTGAATGTTTTTCGTACCTTTTTTTACAATAAAAAAAAAAACTGTAAAATTCAAATAGAGCGCATTTATAGAGAGGAACTACATGCTAAATTTCAAAATGATCAGTTGAAAACTTTTTAAGCAAAAGTATACACAAATTCTGAAAAAGTAGTTTCGAGAAAAACGCGTTTGAAAAAAGCGCGATCGCTCTGTATTACGTGCTATGTGCTTCAACATTTGAACGAGGGACGCTCACTTAATCGCTTATAACTTTTGAACGAATTACAATTTTTACTTGAAATTTTAGGAATATATTTTTGAATAGTTTTACAAGCGATTTATGAAAAAGGAAATTGAATCTTTTAAAGTTTCTACACCTATCTCCCCTCTTAAATTTTAGGGTGGTATACAAGTAATATACGTATTTGTAGGAAATGAATACTCAATAAAGCAAATATAGTATTGATGTATTAATAAAAAAGGGTAGAAAAAATTCATTAATTAAATATAGCAGTTAGATTTGAAAATGATTTTTACTTATTAATGATTTTATAAACAAGCAGCCATTAATCCTGCAACATTTTCGAAATCAATTTTTTCAGTAATATTCTTTGTTTTTATATTTTCATCTTGATTAGCAATAAAGATAATTGATTTGCTTTCATCTTTCCAGCCATACTTTTTCACCCAGTGCTTCAATGTATTATCTACAATAAAAAATATGTTCCTTGTTAACTAACTACATGATTACCACTAATATTTAGAAATCTTAAATGTTCAAACAAAACTAACCATCTACTCCACCTAGAAGTTGTACAAGAAGTCCTTTATCTATTGTCTGGAAAGTTATTCCTACAACGTGACAAACAAATTTCCTTATAGAATCTTGAAATCCAACGATTCTATCACATAGATCTGACATCAACAAAACTTGATCCCAAAATTGTTCAAAATCACATTGTTCCAATATGTCTCCCAAATACATGATCTGATTAATCGGTTTTTCTTGCATCTATAAGAGATATTAATATATCAACTTAATAAAACCAGTTGGTGATAAAATATGATTATTTCTCAGAAGAAAAAGAAAGGAAATGGAAAACTAACGATTGATTCGTTTAGAAGACATTTACATAGCACAAAATCAGTATGCGGAAGATTAGTTAAAGCTTTAAGTAATATCTGACATGTTATATCCATGTTGAAACGATTTGGATTCAATTGATATAATTTCAAAACTGCCAAATTAGGTTCTAAATCGTAAACATTTTCTCTTGATTGAATTTCAACGTACTTCTCCAAAGTTGTTAGGTTATCTGGATTATATCTAAATAAAAAAAATGTTAAACATTACTTAGAAATATGATTATAAATAGATGCACCAGTTACAATGTTTATTTAATTATTTACAATTTGTAATCATTATTTGTACCTCTCAATGCCTTTGAGCATACCAGCTACAGTTTGTCTCATTGCCTCAGCCATTTTTAATAAATATATTTTTTAGTATACAATATATGAACACACGTTCGTAAGGTTTCTTGCAAATTGGATTTAAATTCCCACCGATTTGAATGAAAAATTTAATCACAATTCAGACGTGGAATTAAGTTGCGAATTATTTAAGCTAGTACATGTACTGGAAGCATGTAAGTTAACCTTACATTTATCATTGCTGTCTTTATTTAATGACCAACTATAGGCATAATTGTGAACTAATTTGATGTATCGAATGGCGCTTATCGATCATGTGAATATGTAGTTTAAAACTTTTGATTGATCATGACAATAAAACAGTTGAAAAAGTTCATTATAATAATTTTTTTAATGATAATTAGAAAACACAAGTGATATTTACATCTAAAGTGAAGAATTTCGTAAAATATTGTAAAATTAGAAAAAATAAATAAATACGTCACTGGTACATCTATTCTTTGCATAAATGCGTATAGGGAGTTTAGGGAATATTTTCAAATAATTATTACAATTATTTAAGCAATTATATAATTTCATTGTTAAATGACAAAACATGGAAGGAAATTATTCGCTGAGTATTGAAGAGAATAAAGAAGAAAAAATAGAACTTTGACATCATTTGCAGATGTATTATCCAGATGCAAAACGTTAGATATACTACCGTTCCTACCTTTTCACTGTAAAATACATGAAAGCGCGTCTATATCTTCGTTCAATGGACAATTAGTATAATTTAAATACTTTGTCGAGGAAGGTTAAAAAAGGATACAAGTGTCAACAGGAGATGACAGGCGAGGCCATGATAGAAAACAGTTATGGTGCCGACAGAAGTGCGTGAAAATAAAGCAATTATATCGACGAATGTGCTTTATATATATATATGTACGTATACTATACATGTATACATATATATAATATATATATTACTTTCAAAATCAATTGGAAAAAGTAAATATCGTTGGTATACCATTTTAAACAAATTGACGTAAAGAACAAACAACTGGTCGATGAAGAAAAAAATGACCAGAGTCTTTTGTGTACATAAATACAAATAATGTTTTGGTTCAATTCGAATATTTACAATTAATATATTCTTACATACTTTATTTAAATCTCATAGAATATCTTATTAATATACTTGTATTATACTGGAGTGAGTATACGTTATTTATTTGTATGTCAAATATTATTCCATGTATATTTCTTTTATCTTGTTTTTATAATTGCAGGTTAGATGAATTAAACAAACGTACCTTTTGCACCATGTGGATGATTGTTATAGATACAATAATGTTGCAATAGTAATTATTTTATTTTATAATATGTTATATTTTCTCTTTTTCTTTCTCTCTAACTATCAGATATGTCAGTAAATTAGATAGACCAGTAGATTAAATATTAAATTTAGTATCTAATTTATTGCAATTCTGTATAAAGCTAACAGTTACATATGTTATTTGTAAGTAGGACATTGTACTAGACTTCCATGTTATGTTTAAAGACGTTATTATTTAAAATCTGTGTATTTATATTATGCATGTACATATGAAAAATTATTTTTTTAAATGTATTATGTAATGCTTCTATAATACTCAGATTATTCAATTAAATGTCAATTCGCTATGAATGTTTATATAAATATCATAAAATCACTTTTTAATAGTTAGATATAGAAATGTAAAAATGTGTTACAACTAAATAAAATAAATACTCTTACAATGCATTATTTTCTTACAGATAGAGTATTGTTATGTAGAAGATATATAATTAATAGCAATCTATAGAACAATATCAAATTGATGTGGATCATGATTATTATTTTATTCACCAGTATCGAGGTGAATGAACTGTGATGGAGTGGATCAGTACTGCTACAATATATATTATAACATGGAGTTGTTTGATATGGGGTTTCCATTCGGTTCCCCAAATACCCCCAAAACAAGTTCCATGCGATAAAACACGGAAGATATTCACAGAATCTTGGGGAATAATTAGTGATGGTCCTTTAGGTTCAAATTATACTCAAGATTCTCACTGCGAATGGCTTATTAAAGGTATTAAGAAATAATTATATTGATACTTGTTTATATATAATAGATGTTAATTTGTATTTATTTTATACAATTGATACAATTATGCATTATCTTGTAGCAAACAACAGTCATCAATTCATTACACTTAGTTTTCGTACAATGGGTACGGAATGTAGTTACGATTATGTATTTGTTTACGATGGAGATTCTTTTCATTCACCTCTTTTGGGTAGTTTTAGTGGCAAAACAGAGCCTCAGCAAGTGACATCATCATCTGGTTATGTAAGCAAATAAAAAAGAAAATTTATACGAAATAAATGTATTCTTAATTAACAATCTATTGCCATTTTGTAGATGTTAATATTACTATATAGTGATACAAATTATGTTCTGGATGGATTTCATGCTGAATTCTCAGTTATGGATTGTCCTAATAATTGTACAAATCATGGAAAATGTATTAATAATACTTGTGTTTGTGAAAATGATTGGGGTGGTAAAGATTGCTCTAGAGCTTTATGTCCAGATAATTGTAATAATAATGGCACATGCAAAAATAAACGTTGCCAATGTCACCAAAATTATTCTGGACAATCTTGTTCGTTGCATTCGACTCATCCAGAAGGAAACAGGTTTATATTTAATTGTAGTGTCTAACTGATAATAGATATGTATATATGTACTAGTCTATAGATTAATGCTTTTTATTATTTAGATGGCATTGGCTGTCACATTCGGAAGGTGGTTTAAGACCACGCGCAGCTCATACAGCAGTTTATGTAAAGGAAACTGATTCTTTATACATATTTGGTGGCTATGATTTAAATTTTATACTCGGTGATTTAGAAGTTTATCGTTTTAGTACTAGCCAATGGGAAAATGAATATGGTATAGTACTGGGTACGTATTAGCATATCTAATTATTATTTTTATTTATTTTTATTATGTTGTTTATTATTTGAGTACATTTTGTAATAACTTCTTTATTAAACTTTACTTCATTCGCAGAGGGAGCATCGTCCATGGAATATTTAGATCCTAGACTTATTACGCATGCATTGGCACAAACAGATACAGACGCGGAAGAACGATATGGTCTCTCGACTAAATCGTTTATTTGGAAGTTACTTAAAAGTATTGAAAATAATAGTAATACATTAACTCTACATGACCGTGCAGCCTCTGAAGCAGGAACGTATAGATGGAATAAGTTTAATAATAATTCTGATCACAGAGAACGCGAAAAAAGTAATGGAGAAGGCAACGTAAGCAGGATTGGTACGAGTAAAGTTAAAATTAGGAGGAATAATGATTTTGTAAAAGCACATTCAGGTGGTGGTCACCTACGATCTAGATATTCGCAAAGTATGTTGGAAAGGTAAAATGAAAACGTTAACATTATATGTTCGTATTTCATCTATTGCATATATAATTATTTTGTCCTTTCATTTTTCTTATTTTCTTCTTTCCTTATCTTTGCAAAGGTATCGCAGAGATTTTGAGGATATAAATTTATATAAAAAGCATCATATCTCTAGAATAGAACAGAATGATGATGCGAACTGGGAAAGACTAAGTAAAAATGAAACCACAGAAGAAAACGCTTTTATCCAAGAATTTGAAGATGTTAAATTGATAACCGATGAAGAATATAGAGATTCTGGAAAACAAATTGAAGAAGTGAAGCCAAGTCCGCGATATGGTCATGCTGCATGCAAATATGAAGGTTAGTTATTACAGGAAACTGTTAATACGAATGAATTATTAATTAAAATAGGAAATAAATATTGCTGGTTACAGGAGGCCTTGTCATCTATGGTGGTAAAATAGAGGATGGGTCTTTGTCAAATGAACTTTGGCATTATAATGTTAACACACGAATTTGGACATTGCGCGCTAGAAATTCTACGTTTTATCCACCTCGACTTACAAGACATACTCTTACATTGGTAAATGACTATATTTATCTGTTTGGTGGTAGTACAGTGGACGGAGAATTTTCATCTAGCCTGTACAAAATTAGATTGAACTTTTGTAAGTTAATGGTTTATAATATTTTTAATAAATTATTAAAAAGATGTAAAATTAATTCTAATCAATTTGCTTGTTTTAGCTGATTCTACAGCAACGAGCGAAAAATGGCTAAAGGTACGCCCTCGTGGTGGAAAAGAATTAGATGTTCGTGTTGTTGCTCATTCAACTGTTTATCACAGTGCCACTAATTCTTTACTTGTTTATGGTGGAGTTGTTGCTAGCGTAGCACGGTTCAGTAAACTTTCAGATAGAATGTTTGTTTTCCAATTGGATCGAAAAGTTTGGTCTGAAATCCATTACCCAAGGGCACATTTACGAGATACTTATGTGCCTAGAGAGCGTGCGTTTCATACGTGTAATATAATCGGTAATAACATTTTCAATGATCTATAGAATTTTTCTAAATCAATACTTTTCAATATTATATTTGACATAAATTATTTCAGGTAATTATCTGGTTGTGTTTGGCGGATATTCTCATAGACACAACAAAGAAGAAATTTGTTACGACAACCAAATGTATCTTTATCATTTAGGTTGTCATACTTGGGTTAGTCATGACGTTTTAGGATTAAATGACAAAGGTATAATAAACGAACTTTAAATTATAAGTGTTATATATATTTAATATCTTTAGTTCATATAATATATATAAATTATAAATGTACAGATTCACGTTATCCCAAACAACAAGGAGTCTTCGCACATGCTTCGGACGTACGCAATGGAAATACTTTGTTATTAGTTGGAGGCTATCATGGTAATGTAAATGCAGATTTGCTTGCTTATACTTTACCACCGATGCTTGCACCAGGAGATAATGATAATATAGAACCAGAACAGATTTGTGCAAGGCATAAAAGTTTCACGGAATGTGCTGCAAATCCAGAATGTGGGTGGTGCTCTGCAGACGAGGTATATTATTTTACGAATTTATTATTTTATTTTTTTAATGATATCATTCAAATTGATTTCTAAATATATTATTTATATTTTTAATTGAAATATTTGAGATATGCTATGGAAGAACCATTGGAAGTAATTGTACAACGAATCTTCAAACTACACGGTGTCCTGGCATTTGTCCTGCTTTGGGCGATTGTCATTCTTGTTTAACTCATGGACAACCTGGTGGTGGTTGGGGTAAAACATCACGTGGTAAAAATTCAGTTTCTAATAAACTAAACCTTGGAACTTGTACATGGTGCGTTCAGAATGCACGATGTCATCATAAAGATGATAATTATGGGGTTTGTGGTCTTCGAGACGATACTCCTTCGCAAATACCAGGTTGGTGGGGATCAAAGGGTACAGAAATTACACAAGTGGCAGAATGTCGGGAAATGGACAAAAGGCCAGGTTTGACATTTCTGAAATATAAGCCTCCAGTTAATTTTACTCAACCTGATTCTGTAACCATAGTCAATGCCACTACGGTTGATTTCAATGTACCATCCATGCAAGGAGCAAAAACAGAATCAGCTTTGGGTGGAGAAATGATTGCTAGATTAACAGGCTTCTTGAGATTACCATCGTATTTTTGGCAAAGCTCGATTGAAAATTTAAAAATATGTGTCAGTTATATAGTGCAACGCTTCATGTATCGCGAACTGATGATTCACAGAAATTGGTAAGTTAAATCATAATGTATATTATTATTGATATAATATGTATGTAATACATATAATGTACTTGAAGTTTCTTACATTTTCAGGAATTAGTTGCAAATTTAACTGCTGAAACATCGCAATGCATTCCTACTAAATGGCCGGACGAACAGCAAATGATATTACAACATGGACGTTATTTTCTTGATTTTGAATCCAAAAGAATGGTTACAACAAGTTATGCGTATGCCAGTAAGATGGAAATTACGCATAGTAAAAAAATGGAAAATCCCAAAGTTTTTACTTTCGAATATCTTGAACCATATCAAAATGGATCTTGTAATCAGTACAAGAATTGTCTTCATTGTTTGATAGATTCTTCCTGCGGTTGGTGTGATATTACCAACAAATGTCTTTCACGTTCTATTAACGAAACAGAAAGTTGTGCAACAGATGTAGAAATAGATGAAAATGACGATCCGATTCGTGAATGGCATTACTTAACTATCACTCCATCAGCTTGTTCAAATTGTTCTAATTATATTTCATGCGAATCGTGTGTCGGTAGCACCTTATGCGAATGGTGGACGGAGGATGCTCGATGTGCAAGAATAGGTAGATTACCTAATGCTGTTGTTAGTATAGATCAATGCCCCATTCCTTGCAGACAGAGATCAAATTGTACGCAATGTTTGGACGAACGTGGAAGATGCGTATGGTGTGAAGCAACGCAAGAATGTTTTTCATTTTCAGTATATACATCAGAGTATCAATTCGGTTTGTGTAGAGAATGGATGGATCAAGCAGGTTTGATGGGAGTAACGTCCAGATCTGGTTCATCATTGACGAGTAATGATCAATGTAAAAGTTGTAGTCGACATACTAATTGTTCTAGCTGCTTACACTCGCTGAGCTGTGGCTGGTGTTATAGTTTAGAGAATCCAATTACGGGAGTTTGTGTACAGGGAGACTTTAATCGAGCTCACGTCAATTGTAGTTTAATTATGAACGAATATTTAAATACTACCCTTGAAGCCAACGAGTCAGGGTGGGCGTATGCTCAATGTCCAGATGTAGACGAATGTGATTTGGGTCTACACGATTGTCATCCTAATGCAGTTTGTACTAATACACACGGTAGCTATAGTTGTCAATGTAAACGAGGCTTCAATGGAGATGGCAAAGAAAATTGTACAAGAACATGTTATGAAAAATGTATTAATGGATATTGCAGCGAGGCACCTGAATATAAATGTGAATGCAATCTTGGATGGACTGGACCAGATTGTAGAACAACTTGTGGTTGCTATAATCATTCAACTTGTTTTCAAGGGCCAGGTACATGCGATGAATGCCAAAATTGGACTACTGGTGAATTTTGTGAAAAATGTAAAGCGGGTAGTTATGGCAATGCCACGACGATAATGGGTTGTAAGAGGTGTAACTGTAATGAACACGGAGATAAAGATCTAGATATTTGTGATCGACAAACAGGCACTTGTTTTTGTCGCGATAATACAGAAGGTGATATGTGTCAAAGATGTAAAAAAGGATATTATGGCGATCCAAAAAATGGAGGAATGTGTTATTACGGTTGTATGTCTAGAGGAATGTTAAGTGGAGAAGGAAAAGGTAAACAAGGCCTTGGTAGTAGACATTCGCAAATGTCCCCATGGGAAAGTCATTTTGGCGAGTCATTAACAAGGGAATGCTTGTGGATCGTTAGTCCAAATAGCGATCTTTCAACTGATAAAAAAACTCCTGGTATACAAAGTGTTATTCAATTTACGATACAAGATGACATCAATGTCAGTTGTCAAGAAAACAATGTCTATGTATACGATGGACTTCCCGAATTTGTTTCATCTTCCAATAATCATCAAAATCAATTGGTTGGAGTTTATTGTACTGAAAGTACGGATTATCCTGTAACAATAGAAGCTAAATCTGGTTTTCTTACCGTTCACTACAAACAGTTGGACGAAGTTGAAGGATTTAATGCAAGCTATATCGTAATGACGTGTGACAATTGTCCTAAAAATCGAGTCTGTAGAAATAATAATTGTTTGTGCAAACCTGGTTTCGTTGGTATCGATTGTAACATAGAATTATGTCCAAATAATTGTACTTCATCGAAAAAACAAGGAATCTGTGACAAAGGATACGGTCGTTGCGTTTGTTCGTCTGGTTTTGGTGGAACTGATTGTTCGATTAAAATTAAAGAACATCAACTGGTTTTCACGGAATTATTTAATTCCGAATATCTTGCTGATCATTTAGATCATTTAAGAAAAACCTTGCCACGGTTCGGACATAGTTTAGTTGCCGATAGAAGGGGTAGTCTTTGGATGTTTGGTGGATACTCCCTCAGTCATGGACCATTGAATGACATTAGACTTTTTGATACTAAGAACAATACATGGATATATAATACTATAGACTCAGAAGCATCGATGCCTCAAGGCAGATATTTCCATGCTGCTGAAATAGTTCATAGTAGGCAACAGATATATGTGTATGGAGGATTATCTATGAAATACAAAAATATTTCAGGATTATCCAATAATACGTTGGATGACTTTTGGAAATTTAGTCTTCAAAATCAAAGATGGAGTCAAATAGTCCAAAATGAACTGAAAAGGGAACCACCACCTTTGGCAGGACATACATTAACTTTGCGTAGAGATGGAGAATCCGAAAGTTTATTACTAATTGGTGGATTTAGTCCAAAATATGGCTATTTAGATACAGTATGGGAATTTAATTTAGAAACTGAAACTTGGGATACGATAAGTACAAATGGAAATGGTCCTTTAGTAATTTATGGACATTCAACGGTATATCATAGTAAATCTGATAGCTTTTATGTATTTGGTGGATGCACGAGTGTTATTAACAAAACCTTGCTTTCAAAAAAGCTTTATGCTTTAAATTATAGAAGTCGTAAATGGTCAGTTCTACCACCGTTTGAGGATGATTTCACCGATGGTAGTAGCTTAGTTAGTATTTATTATATTATTTTCATCTCTATACATAAAAATCATACAGTTTCAAACTTATCAAATTAAGTTGGAAAATATCTTTTACTTTTTATTCGTTACAGCCTCAAGCTAGATTTCTTCACTCGGCTGTTACAACTGAAGAATATATGGTAATATTTGGCGGTCGACAGAATCCTCGAAGTACTTCTGATTCTTTAATAGCATATAAATACTCGTGCAACTTATGGATTCGATTACTAACAAATGATATGGAAATAATTGGTAATCCACCACCGCCATCATATGCGCATGCTATGACACACGCTGATCCAGGATCTAATGCTATTTATGTTGTTGGTGGTTTCGATGGTGGAATTAAGAGTCATGTTACTTTGATTAATATACCTGAAGACTTGTGCAATCTTTGGACAAACAAAGTTGCATGCAGAAAATATTTTGGTTGTTCCTTCTGTTCTGTTACTACAATTTCAGGGACTAATGCTTCCTTTTGTTTTTCCAATGAAGTATCACTTAACAGAGGCGACAAGTAAGTATTTTTTTCTTTTTTTTCTTTTTATAAATAAATATTATTTATTATAATAAACTTAACCAACCTTCTTCCTCTTCGCTTTTTGATTTTAGATGTGATATTAATGTGACTCAAGCGCAAAGATCAAATGGAGTATTTTGCAATTCTGATTGGATGACTAGTAGGAAATGTCAGAATTTTAAAACTTGCACAGAATGTTTAGCTGAATGGCCGTATTATAAAAATAATGAACCTATTTGTAAATGGTGCACTAATTGTCCACATGGTAAATGTATACCACATGAAAAAATTTGCGACGAGCAAAACAAGTGCAATGTTAGGCAAATATCGATAGATGACGTTAAGCAATGCAGTGAATTGCAATGCTCAGCTAATGATTGTGAGAAATGTAGTACCCTTGGAAACTGTGTATGGACTAGACAAGTTTTAAAAACTCGTAAGTAGTATGGCATGATCTAAGATTTCATCGTAATTCTCGCTACTATTATATTATATATAGAGAATATTATTATTTTTTAGCTGATTTAGGAGTTCAAAAAGTGACAGGTGAGCCAATATACAATTGGAATTGCGTACCGGAAGATATCTTTGAAAAATCAAATATAAAAATGATCAACACTCAGTGTGAAAAAAGATGCGCAGAACACAAAGACTGTAGAAGTTGTTTGAAAGAAACAGGAGCTGAAGGAGGTTGGAAACAATGTAGATGGTCCACGCAACTTAACGAAGTTTGTATTATATAAAATATAATTGATATTGTTTATTAATATTAAATATAAATAAAATACTCTCTCTTTCTTTCTCTCTCTCTCTTTCATTGCAGTGTATTTCACCGTCGTATCAACCACTTTATTGTGCTGGTGGAGTGTGTGGCTTAGTATTACGTAATTCAGACATAGATCATTGTCCAGAACCATGTTCAGTTTTTACGCAATGTAGTACATGCTTAAAACATTCCCATTGTGGTTGGTGTTCTATGGATTCTGCTAATATAACTGGACAAGGTATTTGTACGGAAGGATCTTTAGAAGCACCTATGGAACATCCAGCAGGTGGAACTTGCGAAATGATTTATTATGAGCAGTTCTCTCATACTGAGCCACGTAAGGGATTTCTTGAATATTAATGAGTTATAGAAACATTATGAAAGAACTACTGTGCATGTTATTGTTATAGTTTTATTTTTATAATTACAGCAATTTTAACTACTTTATTTCCACATCACTTAGAATTTGGATCTCAGGACAGTGTTACAATGACTTTGTCTAATTTTTTGATGGAATCACCATTTTCTTGGCATTATGTGCGTTGTCCGATGGAAGATGAATGTTTAAATGGTCATCATACATGTTCACCGAAAAGTGAAAAATGTTTTAACTTGGATGAGGGATTTGAATGCATGTGTGGCGACGGATATAAGACAGAAATGTAATTTCTCTTCAAATAATGCATATACATGTGGGATGCGAGCACCTCCAAGCCAAATACTTAAATAGGCATTCGTGAGGAGATTGGACGGTGGGCCCTGGATAGCTCAATAGTTAAGAGCAGTCGCCCGGAAAGCGGAAGATCCGGGTTCGAGTCCCGGTCCAGTCAGTCCAACGGCCCAATTTTTTCACGAATCCTACATACATATATATAGATATAAATATTATATAAAATTATTCTTTTCTACAGCAGCAGCACATGGTCATTTAATGAGTCGGAAAGGTAAATATCATCAATTTTTTTTCCAATGATAAATAATTGATTTCAATAAGAAAGAAATTGTTAAATATAATATTTTTTTTAGGAAAATTTGTGTACCAACATGTACCCAAGGTTGCGTACGAGGTACATGCATTGAACCAAACATTTGTCGTTGTGATTTTGGTTACGTGGGAGCTAATTGTTCCATTCAATGTCAATGCAATGGTCATAGTAATTGTGCAGGACCAGACAAATTAGATGTATGTTTAGAGTGCCATAATAATACGATGGGACCTCAATGCAGTAAATGTTTGCCTCTGTATGTTGGAAATCCTGCAGACAATGGACAATGTATACCGTGCTTGGAATATTGTAATGGACATACACGTATATGTATTAATGAAAGCATGACTGTTCCGGTAATATTTAAATAGATGAAACAAAATTCATCATGTTATAGAATAAAGCTTCAATTTGATTTTTTTCCTCTCTCTCTTTTTTAGAATCCTAATTCTGTTGACAAAATGTCCATAGAACTATTAAAAAAACAATTGGGAGAAGGTCCTATAGCAACAGCTAAATGTGTAAATTGTGGAAACAATACAAAGGGGGATAAATGTGGAGAATGTATGGTGGGTTATTTTAGAGGAACAGAAGATCTACGCGATGTTTGTCGTCCGTAAGTATTTAACTTTATAATATTAAATAAAAGAAGAATAATTTAGTAAATAAAAGAGACCATTTATTTGATATGTAGTTGCGAATGTCATGGTCATGGATTTACTTGTGACCCAGTGACAGGCGAAAAATGTAATTGTGGTAATAATACAGAGAGCGAACCATCGTGCACTAGCGGCCCTATAAAAGCTACAAATATGGGTGGTACGCCATGTTGGATGGTTCAGTGCAGTAAGTGTAGAGAAAACTATGCAGGAACCCCAACTATGGGCCATCAATGTTATAAAACTGTTACGGTTGATAACAAAATGTGCTTTGACTCTAAATTGATAGGTAAGTTTAATTTAACCGTATTAACAATAATTATAATACACGCTTTAATATAGTACTTGCACTTTATACTTTTTATCGCGTTCCACATTTAAACTTTGATAAAGTATTATTCTTGTTGCAACTTTCTGTTCTGTCTGGAGGATTGTATGGTTTGTACACCTCCAACTATGAATTATCTATTTCATATTGCCATCTTTTTATCATCAAATGTAAATTCTTATACATTTAATTTTAGATGAGTGCAAGATGAAACCAAAACCATTGAATCCTGGGCAAACTGTATTTTATATGGTACAACCTCGATTTATGAATGTAGATATTAGAGTGATGGTTGACGTTACGCAAGGTGCCTTGGATCTTTTTTTGAGTCCTCGCGATGACTCATTTGTTGTTACTTTAAATTCCTCCACAGGTTATCAAGATGTAAGTCCATTTAATTTTTTCGACGCATGACGTTGTAATTTTATACGTTTATTATAGAAACAATATTCTTGCTTTAGGTTGAATTGGATAGCAGATTTAAATGTATATATAAGTGCAAAGATCATCATGATTCGTGGTTAGAAGATCCACAACAACGTAGTAAAATTAGGATCGTGGAGTTTCATTCGCGCAATTCTTTTTCTTCCTCAAGTAATAATAGTACTGCAGAACCAAGTTTGACTTCTACCGGTCTTCACTATATAGTGATAGAACAATCTGCAGATAAATTTGCTACATTCAAGACAATCGATAAAAGCAATACATTTTTAATTATCAGGAATTTGACAAATCGATTAGTCCTGACATTACCACAAGATAAACATGAACTTGGTCAAACTAAATTTCATATTGCTTTAAGAGCAATCGATACATATAATCCAGATGCTAGTAGTAGAGCTGCATACGGGATGATCTTTTTTCGGCAAGATCAATTACACATTGATCTTTTCGTTTTCTTCTCCGTTTTCTTTTCTTGTTTCTTTCTTTTTTTGGCTGCTTGTGTTGTAGCCTGGAAAACTAAACAGGCAGCAGATGTACGTAGAGCACGGAGAAGACACGTCGTGGAAATGTTACATATGGCTAATAGGCCATTTGCTACAGTGACCATCCTTTATGACAGAGATGGGAACAATTGTAGTCCAAGCTCGCCGCAACGCAAAAATAGACGTAACAGAGCTATAAGTTTTCACAATGATGTCAGGCCAGTTGCAGTAGAACCGACCGATGATGGTGTTGCAGCTGTAGCTACAGTTTTTATCAAATTACCCGGTGGACAGCAAGCTCCTGTTAAATTAGCTCTTGGTAGCTCATTAATACTTCTAACCAGGGTCTATCCAGTTAATAGCAGAGTGTTCCTAAGGCGCAGAAACAGTCATGCATAAAAGTCAGGTTAGTATGATTATGTATTATAAATTAATACTTCTAAAATATTCACGTAATAACTTGTTTTCATCGCGACGAGAGAATTATTTTTTTTAGATATTATTAAAAATCTCTTTAACTGATTCTAATACATCATTTTTTATTATGTATTTGAATCAAAATTATTTTCTTTTTTTAATTTTATATTTATTTTTATTTAGACAACATTTCGAGCATTCATGAATAAGAATCTATCTTAACGAATGAGCTCTAATATTGTATAATAATATAAAAAAAAAATATATATATATATATATGAGCGGGAAGGAACTAGAATATAATATATTGTCACACCATTCCAAACGGAGACTGTATCTTTGTACATAATATTGTATAATTATGTATTCATTCATGTTCAATACCTTCTTGTAGAAATACATTTTACATTATGTGATATGTCTTAAATCGTATGCTCCTTGTCAATTGATATCGCGTAATTTATATGTTTTACTATTATGTTCTTTTATTGGACTATTAAATGTCATTCTTTCTACAATAAATGAATAAACATATATAAATGTCAAAAAGTCAAGCAAGTAATAATAATTGCTATCATTTAATTTGATCGCATAACTCGTTTAATATTGAAGCGTAAAAAAAAATAGAAACACATGTCTTAATAAATTAAATAAATTGGTTTATTTATATTCTTTATGCACCAGTGTCAAAAAATGCAAGATTTAAGTCAATATTTAAATCACATAATATAAAATTGTGCACGCAAAGATGTAGATATTTGAAAATATTTCTGTGCCAAATTATAATTCGAATATTTCAAATTTTTTATATATCATAATTTATAATTACAGAGTAAGTTATCATGATTAGTATTAAAATAACTAATTCAAATTTCTAATTTTATAAAAGAAAAAGTATTTATTTTATTGTTAAATATATATCTTTTAATAAGGCACATCATATTTTCCAAAATAATTTATATATGTATATATATACATATATATATTATAATGTAATTTTTTTTAATGATCAGAAAAAAATGGCTAATTTTAAATGCAAATTTTACAAAATATTACTTTGTATAGTAAAAATTAAAAAATTGTAGATTTTTATTAAAGATGTATGATAAATATGAACAAACACATATGGAAATTATTCATTTTTACTCATATTACTAAGATGAAATGTATAAAATCTAAAACCAACTCCATCTAAAAATAATATAAGTCAGAATTAGTATATTAATCAAAATATATACAAACAAAACATGAATGTGTTAACAATATTGCTAATGAGAACTGATAAAATATTAGTAAGAGATATATTAGGACAGATATGTATAGCAAAGTATCTGCAATACATATGTAACTAACATATCACAAAATGAAAAATGATTTTCTTTGTTATTAAAAATAATATTCTTTCGAGAATTATTAAACGGATAGGCGAATATAATATATATCTGATATGTTGATATATTGAATCTCAACATCTGGTATTTTTCTATATCTTATTAACTTAGATCTACATTACATTATATATTATTGGATATTTTTAGAGTTTTTAATACATTTCTTTCGTAATTAATTAAATTCTGAGCTTTTTCCTTCTTTTTTGTTTTGTGTAAATGCACATGTGATGCTATATGCAAAATGTTTTATATAACATGTTTAAATAATTTAGATTTAGTAAGAAAAAAAAGAGAAAGACAAAGAAAGAAGAAAATTTATACTTGAGTGTAGACAATGCATTTTATAATTAATGTTTGAAATATTGTATTACCTGCTAGACAGGAAAATAAAAATAAAGATTCTACCAAACACAATGATTTAATAATATTATAATATATTTTTATATATCCGCTCGACTATGTGCTAGTTTCTCTATATTATTTTCTAATATTTATATCTTGACCAAGTGCAAAATATGATGGACCAGGATATGTAATCTCAGCGCTACCCAAACATAATTGGCCAGAGTATAAAACAGCATACTAAACAAAATAGTTGCCATTAATGCTATTTGAAAATAAATCATTTTAAATTTTAAAATGATAATGATAGAGACAACTTACTTGTCCTAAAGTAACAGCCCTTAAAGGTTTTGAAAGTTGAATAATCAAATGATTGTTTAATGTTTTAAATACATTACAAGCAATAAGTTGTTTTCTATGTTGAAAACGAAAATCGCAAATGAAAATATGTTCGCTATCTGTAAGCTCTGGTGGTTCACTAGCAATCCAATGTGGATTTTGAGTTACTAAAAGATCTGTATATAAAGCTGGATGATTTGTACCTTTGACCTAAATTAGATATTATGTATATACTCTATTAATATTTTATATTTACTATAATAAATATAATATAAATACTTACTACAGTTATAATATTTGTTTGAAGGTTTTTCTGAAATACAAAATATGGATCTGTCAATCCAGAAATTTTACACCTCTGTCCAATGGTCCAATGATGGATACCTTGATGCTTTCCAACTACTTTACCATTATCTAAATCTACGAAATCTCCATCTTTGTTTTCTATATACTAGAAGAAAATAGAAAATTGTTTAATTGTTACGTTTATTATTATGTAGATTTAACTTTATTTGTAAAATATTCAATCAAATTTCAAATTATTTCTATACCTCAGAAATGAAATGTTGAAATTCACGCTTTCCAACGAAGCATATACCCATACTCTCCTTTTTTTCAGCTATTTCAATTAATCCTGCTTCTCTAGCAATTTTTTTCACGTCATTTTTTAAATATTCTCCAAGCGGAAACATACAATATCTTAATGATTGTTGCGAGACTTGAGATAAAAAAAAGTTTGATCTTTATTAGGATCTAATGCTTTTAGCATAAGGACATCTAGAAAATATCACTGCAAATCAAATATGCACTTAAATATGAACATATATATACACTCATATTTACTTACTAAAGATATTTATATATCATATATATGAAACTTACCAGTATGTGGTTTAAAATTTTCAAGATAAGATCCAAAACTAGTTCTTACATAATGTCCAGTTGCCACTGCATCTGCATGAAATTTAGTTTTTGCAAGATGAATAAAATGATCAAATTTGATATTCTTATTACATATAATGTCAGGATTTGGTGTAGAACCAGATTGATATTTCTCCAGAAGGGTGCTGTAGAAAATGAAAAAATGCTCATTTGTAAGATCTACTAGATTTTATTGTACGTATGTATTTCTTTTTATTAAGCATACCTAAAAACATTATTCCAATACTCCTTGACAAAATTGACTTGAAATAATGGAATATCAAGTTTTTCACAAACTTTTTTGGCATCATTATAATCTTGTTCAGCAAGACATACTCCTTTTTCGTTTAATATATCCCAATTTTTCATAAAGACACCCGTAACGTTGAATCCTTGACAAATTAATATACATTAATAATTTGACACAAGTGACATGAGTGTTGTGTTCAATAAATATTTACCTTTTTTTTTAAGTAACAATGCTGTTACAGCACTATCTACTCCTCCAGATATGCCCACAACAATATTTTTCAACATTTTTTACAATTATATTTATCACGTATATGTAATTTATTTTTGCCTTTATTAAATATTCCCTCAGTGGAATATTTTCATTTGCAATTCTAAGAAATATTAAATAACTTTATTAGAAACAAATCAAATAAATTGAAACAATTTTTTTAAGGCAAACTAAACTATTCAATTCAATTAATTATATGTCAGAAGAGCAATTATGAATTATACTGAATATACAATATATTTAAAAATGTACATACATATGTATTTTATCATTTTTTTAATAAAATCGAAAAGGTATGAAAATAATCGGATAATCGAATATAAGTCATTATAATTATAATTTAATAGCCACAAATATACGGCAAAAATATGTGCTAATAAATGGTATTCAAGGAAATAATAATATTTATACAGAAAATATTTTTAAATATTCATCCATTTTATTTTTATCAAAGAGAAAATACGTCGATAAATGAAGTTCTTTACTAGCTTTATTTTCATCTTTTCATCGAAACAAACAATAAATCAAGTGGTAGTATATTGTTTAAAAGAATATAGAGAAATAAAAATGTGATACAATAATAGAACAACGTTCGATTTTGTATCATACCTATGTCCTCTGTAACATAATGTAATCTACTTCCTCTAATCGCTTTAATCGAGTCTAAGCAAATTAAAGGTTAGAATTTAATAGTGTGAACGTAGCGTTAATATCGGTACCATGTGGTACCAAGAGGTGCATACATCCGATAGGTGCCACTTTGCCGATCCTTATGGATAAAAAAAAGTCAAAGAAGAGAAGGAGAGAGAAAGGGAGAGATAGAGAGAGAAAGAGAAAGAAAAAGTGTGTGAGAGAAAGAGAGAGAGTGAGATTGAGAGGAGAAAGAGGAGTCATAGGATATAAGGGTAGAGAACGAAGGAGGAGGGACGGAAAGAAAAGATATAGGAACATATAGCTTGTCGTTGGAGCGTTCAGCTGCATTCGCTTCATATTTTGAGACTTGCGCGCCATAAATCGACCTGCCGAAGCAGAATCTACCAATCAGAGTTCGGCTCTCTCGTTGAAGAACCAGTAAAGCTCGTTGACAGATACGCAACGCCTACTTCTACCGAGTCGTACATTTATCGTGGCAATCCACAGTTTAGAGATAGATACGACGTATTCGTTACTTAGTATTAAGATTGAAAGACAAATTTTTCGCAATTAAACACGCATTTTTTCATAAACACGCGTCATTTTTTATGAACGTACGGGGTTTTGCGCAGTTTTCATGACCCACATTATGATGGGGAGTTCGCTCGCTTTTTGGAACAGCTGTTGGGTGACGAAGATGGCGACTTCTTGGAGAGACGGGTGGGGAGGGGAATCGGTCGACGGTTGGATATCTTGTGCGATGCGCACGCATCTTGGCGGCTTCGCCGCCACGATCACCAGGGCCGTATCATTTTCATTAATAAACATAGGATTTTATTCTTTTACCATATTTAAAGAAAATATCAACAGTTGCAATTGCCATAACAAGTAAACGACAATTATGATTTTAATAACAATCTATCTGTGCATTTCTATAAGCAAGAATTTACTTTTGCTAATGTTTTTCTCCCAATTTTCCTATCAAATTTGAATATCTTTTCTCGTTTTGTAATTGTGACGAAGTTGAGTCGAGTTCACGTTAGATGATAGTGTTGAAATTAACGATGTATTCGCGCATAGAAACAAATCGTTCTATATTATCCGTTGTTAAATGCGAATTACGAAGAGAAACTTTAAATCCATCGAAATATCGTAATTACTATAAAAGATACGTTCAGATATATGCCGTGCTTCGTGTATGCTTTTGTAGTCGTTTAATTATCGTATTTAGAATTCTTTCATAGATGAGAAATGAATATGTTATAATTACTTGTCCTTACATTGTGTTTCGTTGACATTAAATATCACAAATTAAACTTCAATAAATTTGTTAAACCTTTTAGAAATAAATTAAGCATAGAATTTTGAGGAAGAAGGAGGGGCAAATATGAAAAGGAAGCTTTAATTTGATGAAAATATTTACTCGTAGATACTAAAAGGGTTTGTAGAGGAACACCAGCCGCGCATCCGTTAATACGATCCTGGAAGGTGGCCCCCCACTCCTCCTCGATATCTCCCCTACTATTCGACTTTCCCCGTCCCGCTAGGCGGCCAATCGGTTCCTTGTTTGCCATACAAAATCCAATAGTTTGCCTTGTACCTTCGTGCAGTGCGAGAATGTATTTCGTATTTTCTACGATTTTCGGCGGATAGCGCGGTAATTCTTTCGGCAGCTCGACGTGTAATTGCGAAAATGTGCATTCTCTCGTGTCTATTTACGCACACTACACGATTTCGATGGTCTTAAGAAGATATCAAGAGAAATAAGCATAAGAGCAGGAGGCAAAGACAGAAATTCCGGTTTAATTTCGTGATAGAAGACCGGACGCCCGTTCTTGCAAGAGGAGCAAAAAAAGAAGAAAAAGTTGTAGAAAAGAAGCGAACGAAAGGAAGGAAGAGAAGAGAGAAGAAGAAGGAGAAGAAGAAGAAGAAGAAGAAGGAGGAGAAGAAGAAAGAAGAAGAAGAAGAAAGAAAACAGCTTCTCTCCGGTTGGTTTGATAGAAATAAAGAAAAAAAAACTTTCGCGTTTTACCGCACACTGCGACAACGACAATAGCTATTACGACGACACAACGATACGATACGATACGACACGATACGACACGAGGGACAACGGAGGACGAGAACAACGGCGACGACGATGTCGTTGAAATCGACGTTGACGACGACGATGGTGCGGTAGCGACCTGGGAAAAGGGTCTTTTCTGTGTATTGGTAGTGCGTGTTGCCTCCGGTATCGCGGGAGAGACAGGCAGGGCGAAGGGGTTTGGGGAAACAGAAGAGGGCACGGTGGGGAAGGAGAGGAAAGAGAGAGAGAGAGAGAGAGAGAGAGAAAGAGAGAGAGAGAGAAAGCGTGTGTGCATACGTATGGCTCGTATCTAGCAAGAGAGAAAAAAGAGGTGGGGGAGGGGGGCGATACACACAAAACCGATATCCCTCGCCCGTAAGCTATTCGGGAAAATGTGTTATGTATTTACGTAGAATATTGCGTAACATCGTGGACCGGGAAGTATTTGAAAACGTGCAACACTGACAAGATTCTTCGTTCAGCTTGGTGCGCTTCCTTGGGTGTTTCGCGAAAATCAGGATCGTGCGCGTCTCCTACAGCTGGCCGTCTACCGGCACTCTTTCTTTATTATCATTTCTGTTTCTTTAGTTATTTGCGAGCTTTGATATAATTCTGCTATAAAAGAGGAAGAGAAGAGAATAAGACAAATATTTTGAAGAAAAAACGACGAAGACGACGATGACAAAGATTGTAACGATAAATAGCTAAAGAATGTAGAGACAGAGAAAAAAAAGTAAAAGGACAACACACCTCTCTTTCAACCAAAGAATTCAACAATCGTGCATAATATATTACTTGTCGTTTCCGTCGTTACGAAGAAATCATTTCCTTGTAATTTCTCTCTTGTCGAGTTCGAATTAGTTTTTTTCTTCTCAATAGGGGAAAATATTCTCCAATAAAAATTCGTATCTAGGTATTTTAATGTTTCTTTTGTTTGTTTCGGAAAGGAGCTTTTTAAATTTAAAAGCCATGGTCGTTTTCGAGTTTTCTGCCCCTCTTCTCTCTCCCACACACTCACACACACCGTCTTCTATTTCTACCACGCGAGGTCACGCGCAATAAGTAAGTTCTTCTCGCTTTGCTCGTTGGCGAGGAAGGTGCAGAGAGGCAGGGCGTAATTAAGTTTCTCTCTCTCTTTTTGTATATCGGTACTAGATGCGTGTCGTAGGTTACGAATTAAAAACTATGGCTACGATTATTTTCTTGGAAGAAAAAAGGAAAGAAGAAAGACGGAAATGGAGTAGTAAAAGAGAATACGGATAGAGGAATGTCGCTCGCGATGCGTGCAACACAGCACTCGACATACGCGCCGCTCTTTCATCTTTGTGAATGAAGCAGAAAGAAGTTCTCTCTCGTTCTCTTTCTTTACATTTTTTCGTCGGCAGGGAGCAAGAGGGGTAAAGTATCTACGTCGAGATGGGGATTAACGAGTAGTAGTCGTGTTTCTAGTTCGGCGGCTCTTCGATTCGTTGGTTCGTTCGTCGTTTGTCCGTCAGTCCGTTCGTTCGTCCGTTTCTTCCTCGCTGCCGCGTCACGATAAAACGATGTATGCATGCATGTATGTATGCATGCATGTATGTATGTGAATAATGGATGATTGGTGGGTAAGGCGCGCTTCTTCGATATTCTCTTTTCCGTCATTTTTATTTTTGTGCAATAAACACCCTCTTCTCTTCGTTCGTTTATTCTTTCTTTGACGATGACGACACTTTTTGATTATACTAAATATGAACACATCGAAATAGCAGTTAGTTACAGTTAAAAACAATTTTAAACATCAAACTGTTTGATAGATAAATGTAATAGTTATTAGAATCAAGAAGATATAATTTAACGCTCAATATCGATCCATCGTGCTTTCGACCTTATCTATCGCACTTGTAACACCATTATTAAACGCATCGAATTTCGCGGCTGTACGCTTTTGCCACACTACACCACCACTACACCACCGCCACCGCCGCCACCATGATTATTCTTTTCTCGGTGTCGTGAATATAGTGAAAAACATCGCTCGAGTGTAGCAGAGAGCAAGCGTATAGCGGAATAACTAAAACCCCTTGGAGTGAATGTCACTTTGGCACTTAAGTATAGGAACGCTCTTGCCTATGTATGTAATGTGCGCGCGCGTCCTACCTACCAACCTATCCATCCATCCATTATCTATCTATATAAGATATGTAATGTACTGCGCGCGCATGCATATATTTACGTGCGCACAATCTTAGATTGTTGTGTACACCGTCATGTATATCCCGGTACGACGATGCGATGAATTTCTAAGGTTAGATTTTAAATTCGCGTTTGTAATCCGTCATCTTTTTTCAAAAAGTGAAAAGCAATTTTGCCTTATTCAGAGTATTAGAAAAACGTAAGTTAATTGAGAGAAAAGGAACATATCTAGAAAATGAAGTAGAGAAAAGGCGTTGTTGTGTCTTCCTTTTTTTCCATACGCGCAAAGAGCCTACGTCGCATGTTTTATTCTTTCTGAAGCGTTACATTTCTGTTCGCGAAACAATGTTTTTAAAGGATGTTTCTCTATTAAATTAGTCTTGTTTCTTTTCTACATATTTTTATTCAAGTAGTTTTATGGTGCTCGTAGTGGCTTTGTGGCGGTTGTGAAGTGGTGAAGAAGGTTGCACGAATCACTGGGATGAAATTGTGTGCGTGAGCATTTAATCGTATTAGTAAGGAAATACAGGAATAGCATTTTATAAATTACCGATATTGTCAATATTTAGTAATAATTCATACATTCATCGTAATAAAATGTGTATGTGTTTACGTTTGATTTGATCGTAAATGTAATTTTTCTCAACAAAAATTCAGTTTTTTTTTATAAATAATCTAACCTATATGAGCCATGTGCAACTTTAAACGAGATATTTAATTTTTTTGGTTAGAAATATTGTTCATCTTTTCTATGATCATATATTTTAACAAAATAAAATATTCATGCCAATATGCTTCATATAATCTGATAATATATTTTTGTACAAGTATTTTTTAAATGAAAACTGATATACGTTCTGCAATTTTTAATCGCAAGTGATTATATATTAATGATTTAAAAATTTCATCAATTAAAGATCCAATCAAATCGTTCATCGAATTCGAACAATAATTGGTTAAGGAATTGATTAACATAACAATAATTATTTCAATTTAGAATTGGAGTTTTTATTGGGATAAGATTTTTTTGATTATATGAAGAAAGAGATAAAGTCGTTTAATAACAATTTCTAGTTAACGATTTAAATTTGAATTCTTCGTATTAGTGAATTACAGGAAATATAATAAATATAAACAATGGAATAATAGAGAGAAAATGAGAAGGAGAGATGAACAAATTTGATGTATATACTGAAATGTTGAATAGCTATTAATTAGGTATATAGACATTATGGATATGAAAATAAAGTACATTGTTACAGCCTCCCCTATGTGATTTGCCATGAAACGCGTTCGCGGGCTGGATGAAATAGCGTCATCAGCAGCAACGTTAAAACCTTCATCGGCGAGTGGAGGAAGTGGTCTAAGCGGTGGTGGAGGATTAGAGTATCACTCAAGCAGTGGAATAGGCCTGATTGTACCTGGTCAAGCAGTTCGATCTGTTACTTCTAAAGAAATGCCGGGAAGTATACAATTTGGTACTGCCCAAGCTCAGCAGCAGTATACCGGGGCAATTGTTGTACCAACTGCTACTCCATCCCCTATTAAAGTATGTTATATCGTTTTGATCTATAGAAGATCATCATATATATAAAATTTTATGTAAACCTAATGATTGTATGTAAGATTTTGCAAAAGAAAAATTATATACTTTTTTAGGGAACTGGATCTGCAGGAGGACTTAATTCTACATGCAGCGGTACTAATGTAAATACAGGTGGTGGATTACATGGTGGAATAAGTAGTGGAAGCAATCACAGCATGGGCTCTCAGCAACCGACTACAGGATCGCAAACTCAAGTTCACACACAACAGCCAACAATTAGACATAAGGTTTTTATCATGCTTATTATTAATTTAAGCAACCATCCGTTATTATCGTTAACAATGGAATTGTTTTTTTAGATACATTCAAGCAATGTGGCACCATTGGCATCTACTCCCCCAGGTCCTGGTTTAGGTGGCGGCAGTGGATCTCAACAATTTCAAAGACTAAAAGTCGAAGATGCGTTATCTTATTTGGATCAAGTCAAGTACAAATTCAGTGATCAACCACAGGTTTGAATTTTATTTTTCACATTTTTTATGCACTGATAGATAAGCTAATATTATATTCTTATTCTCTTTACAGGTTTATAATGACTTTTTGGATATCATGAAAGAATTCAAATCTCAGAGTATTGATACTCCAGGTGTTATTACACGAGTGAGCAATTTATTTAAGGGACATCCTGAACTGATTGTTGGTTTCAACACTTTTTTACCACCAGGCTACAAAATAGAAGTACAAGCAAATGAAAAAGGGTACGCATTCCAAGTATCAGTTAGTATTCCTAGTCCGACTGCTACTCATACGACAACGTTATCGCAACATCATTGTACGGTGAATGTTGGTTCACCACCTGTAGCAAGTCCGCCAACACAGCCAGCAAAAGCACCACCAGTTTTACAAATAATGCAAGGGTAAGATCTTTAACATACACAAATCTTATACTTCTTTCTTTCTTTTTTTTTTTTTTTTTTTATTTGTACCAAAACTAATATTTTATTGTCATATTAGGTTGGTGCTTAATAATTGCAGTGTAGTCATAATCTTATACTTAACGCTTATCTTCTAGTTGCTTTTTATTTAGTTATGTTCTAATAGTTAAATCAAATTGGTGCGATCGATTTTAATTTATATTATTCTCATTTTTCTTATTTTTCTATTTACGTCTATAAATTAGTTATGAAAAATTAGTCGGTAATAAGTACATTCGTGTGATTTTATTGAATGAATTAAAATCTGAATGTAAAGCACAGAAGAAACTTCTTTAAATTGAAACCATGCTTTTGATCATAAAATTAATTATTTTTTTTTTTTTTTTTGCTTTTGCAAATTTCGCTATGGAAAGAAAACTTTAACATTAAATTTTATTTCGAAGATATTTTAAAGCTACAATTATGTTAACGCCATCAACCTAATATTTGCTTTTGCAAAAATGTTATTTTTTTGTTTAGATCTGGGAGTATACATCATGCCTTGGCGAATAATATTTCCAACAGCAGTTTAACGGTTCATGCACCCTCGCCACCCCCTATTCAATCTTACAACAATTCTCATGTTAGTGCAGCACAAGCTCAGGCAGTAAGTCAAGCTCTTAGTCAAGCTCAAGATGGTATTCCGACTAGCGGCCAAACGCAACAAAGTCAACCTGTCGAGTTTAACCATGCTATTAACTACGTTAATAAAATTAAGGTTCGTTTTATCTTATAAATGATAATAATAATAATAGAAAGTTATGGATTAGATTTTGAATATACAGTAGGTATTCGAAGAGAGAATTAAATGTTTATTTATTGTATATGTACAATGTTATTGTTTTCTTTTAGAATCGCTTTCAAGGTCAACCTGAGAAATACAAACGATTTCTAGAGATATTACATACGTATCAAAAAGAACAACGTAATTTGAAAGAATCGGGTCATATAAGCGGTACAAGTACTGGTGGTAGTGCTGCTACTAATGTTAAACATTTAACAGAAGCTGAGGTTTATAGTCAAGTTGCTAAATTGTTTGAAAATCAAGAAGATCTACTTGCAGAATTTGGTCAATTTTTACCAGATGCGACTAATCAGCAAAGTTCGTTGGTGAGTCCTGCGATTGAAACATGCATGTTCAATATTTTAAGTATTAGATACAAATATATATTAACTTTTATGCTTTCCTTATTTCCTCTTTTTTTTAAATTATTATCTGCATAATACGAAGAAGTAATTTTGTTTAATTATTAATATTAATCAGGACTAGTCTGCTATGTTTCAGAGTAACAAAACTGCTCCAGTAAGTGATCATACAACAATAATAAAGAAACCATTGAGTCTTAAAGCAACTTACAACAATTCTGCTAACATTTCACGAGATCTTCGGGAATCAAGTGGCACTTGTATATTGGAGCGTGATACCAGAGATCACAGAGATCGTGATCGTGAAAGAGATAGATCAGGCGTCCGAGAAATCAGCACTGGTCAAAAATTGGGTCACAGTACAGGCCAGCTAAAAAGGAGTCCATCATTTTCAACTTCTGTTACGGGAGGCAATTCTCACATTCAACATGGACCACCACCATTAAAAAAGCACAAAGTAGCATCAATGCGAGATGTTACCATAGCTGAAGCTGGAAAATATGGTACATTGAACGATTATGCATTTTTTGACAAGGTTGGTATTTTTTTTTTTTCTTCTATTTAACCTTTCTCCTCTCACTCTCTTTATATATATATTAATTTGACAATAATATATGATTTATTGATTATGTTGTAGGTTCGTAAGGCTTTAAAGTCACAAGAGGTCTATGAAAATTTTCTCCGGTGCCTTGTACTTTTTAATCAAGAAATCGTTTCTAAATCAGAATTGATACAATTAATTACACCCTTTCTTGGTCGTTTTCCGGAGCTTTTACGTTGGTTTAAAGATTTTCTGGGCCATTTATCTGATTCTTCCAATACATCAACAAATAATACAGGGAGTGGTCTAGGAGTCGAAGCACTTCCAAATAACGTGGCGCGTGGCCACCAAGAACGACCTCAAGGTGATTTAGCGATGGAAATTGATTATACAGCGTGCAAGCGATTAGGAGCTTCATATTGTGCTTTGCCTAAGTCTTATGTTCAACCAAAATGTACTGGTAGAACGCAATTATGTAAAGAAGTTTTAAATGATACATGGGTATCATTTCCAACTTGGTCAGAGGATAGTACATTTGTTACATCAAGGTAAATAAAACATTATAAGATATTTCTCGATATAGTTTCTTTTTGTTTTTTAAATTTAAAAATTTTAAAGCTATACAATATCGTATAATGACTTTGCAGAAAAACTCAATATGAAGAATTTATTTATCGTTGTGAAGATGAAAGATTTGAGCTTGATGGCGTGATAGAAACTAATGCATCGACTATTAGAGTATTAGAAGGTGTCCACAAAAAGATGAATAGGATGAGCCAAGAAGAAATTCAAAAATTTAAACTCGATGATTGTCTTGGAGGTTCTTCTCCCACGATACATCAACGTGCATTAAAAAGGATATATGGAGATAAAGCTGCTGATATTATAGAAGGTCTTAAAAAGAATCCTGTAGTTGCAGTACCAGTCGTTTTACGACGTTTGAAGAGTAAGGAAGAGGAGTGGCGAGAAGCTCAAAAAGGTTTTAATAAAATTTGGAGAGAACAGAATGAGAAATACTATTTGAAATCTTTAGATCACCAAGGTATTAATTTTAAACAAAACGATGTGAAAGCTTTAAGATCTAAAAGTTTATTTAATGAAATTGAGACCTTATATGACGAGGTTAGTATATCGTGTAATTAATCTGTTCAAATTAATCTTTTTGGCTATTACCTGATAATTTTAATAGATATTGATATGTGTTATTACAATTCTTTTATAGAGACACGAGCAAGTAGATGAAGGTACCAGTGATAATCAAGGAAACAGTGGTCCGCACTTAGTGTTACCTTATAAAGACAAATCTGTCTTAGATGATGCAGCTAATTTATTGATACATCATGTCAAACGGCAAACTGCTATTCATAAAGAAGATAAACAGCGTATCAAACTCTTACTTAAGCATTTTATACCAGACCTCTTTTTTCATCAACGCCAAGAACTTAGTGACGATGAGAGAGATGAAGATGGTAGATATTATTCTAAATATATTTTAACAAACGAATAAATAATATTTATATATATATATTAGAGTTAATCTTGAGATTGTGCGAATTCTATAGAATGCCTGGGGCATTCTGCAGTAAATCGGGGAATCTGTGAAGCATCTGCATATCATACACATTGTCCAGTGATTTCATAGATTGCCCAGATATTCTATAGAACGCCTAGAAGGAAGGTTCAGGTAATCTATAAAATTTGCTTCATTTGGTTGTTTTAGAGATTAGGAGGGGGAAATAAATTGAAGCAATTTTAAGCGAAACAAACCATTAAAATCTCCTTCCTTAAAATCACTTCCCCCAATCTCTAAAAACAGCAAAATGAAGCACGTTTTATAGATTAACTGAAACCTTCTGGTGCATTCTATAGAATAACTGCAATCTATATAATATCCGAAACTTGTTTTCAGTTGTTTTGGGCATTCTATAAAATGTTCTTCGCGAACGGGAATTTTATAGAATGTCTGAGCATTCTATGCTTCTTCACATTAACTGTAACATATATACGGGCTAGTAATTTATAACATAAGTAATAATGTAAAATAAGTCGTAAAATCAATTTTTAAAATTTTTGGCTTGCTCTGTTTTTACAATTACACACACACATGTATATTTTATATTAATTAATTGTTTTAGATGACAAAGAGGATGTGGGTGTGGCAGCATGTAGTAATTCTCAATCTATAACCATGTCATCGCCACATGGTGGTCTTCAAGCAAACAGGAGTAAGGCCCCACTTTCCCCAGTCCTGTCTTCCACTTCGGTTAAAGTCGAACCTGATATCAAAATACCCATGCATGCCCTATCAAATGATCCTGAAGAGGCATACACTCTTTTCATGGGCAGTAATAATTGGTACCTCTTTTTGAGGTTACATCACATCCTCTGTGAAAGATTAACTAAGATGTATGAGAGAGCGGTTACCCTTGCAGAAGAAGAATCTAGATACAAACAACAACGTAAGGAGAGTACTGCTGTGGCTCTCAGGTTAAAACCAAAAAGTAAGCGAATCATTCCAAGTTTTTTCTATTAGGGAAATTAGATATATCTGCTTTTTATTTTATAACATATAGAAATATATCTTTTTTATTCAACATAGGTGAAATAGAAATCGAAGATTATTATCCTGCCTTTTTGGATATGGTGAAAAATGTTTTGGATGGAAATATGGAGAGTACGGCGTACGAAGATACATTGCGTGAAATGTTTGGTATACATGCATATATTGCTTTTACTTTGGACAAGGTTGTGACATATGCTGTGAGACAAGTATGTATAATATTTTTTTAGTAAATCATTATTTATTTATAGTATAAGTTTTTCTATTTTTTGTTCTTTTTTTTTTTGTATTTTGTGTAGATAATAGTATTTTTATCACTGCCATATATTAAATGCTAAAATAATATATAATGCAATTTTTATAGTTGCAGCATTTAGTGTCCGATCCTATATGCCAACAATGTATGGAGTTATTTCAAAGAGAACAACGTCAACCAAAAGAAAGTAGTGGAGCTGGTGGATTATGTGTTACAGCTTATATGAGGCTTTGTGCTGAACTTTCGTATCAGCGTAAAGCAGAAAAAGCAATGGCTGATGAAAATTGTTTCAAAATATATAGTAAGTAAACATTTTGCGATATATGTGGACTACATAATTACAAAAGTATATTTTCCTCCTAAATAATAAGTTATATCAAAATATTTATTCACAATATGAAGGAAAATAAGTTTATTTTTAAAAATTTTAAATGATATAAATCTAGACATTTGTTTGATTTTATATCATTAGTTATAAATTTAGAAATATTTCTAAGTATCTTTCTTATTACATTTTTTTTACTTCAAATGAATATCTTTTACAGAATGACTTAATCAATATAATTAATTTTATTGCAAACAATTATGGATATTTTTGTAAGATTAGTAATATTTCATACCATTTATGCACACTTATATACAATTGTTAACAATATTCATTTTGACGATATTATTAACATGCAGTGTAGATTTATTTTATGTGAATATTATTTCTTTTTGTATACTGATTCAAAGTATCTAATATAAAAATAATTATTTCATTATATATCATCTATTTATATCAAATATTTTGTGTAAAATAATTGTTTTGTATTACAGTATAAAAAGGATTGTAAAATGACAATGGAACTATTGGATACAGAAGGTGATGAGGCAATGGACAGTGGTTGTAGAGAGAAAGAAAGAGAAGGAGTTATGGTATCTGAAAAATGGTCAACTTATGTGGAGAGGTTCTCTGCTCCGCCTGGTCAAACTAGCCCGAAAGATACTTCTGCTGCGGTAGACAATGAGCCAACGACCAATCATCCTGTGAGTAGTGACCAGGCAGCAAGGGGGGTTCGGGGCAGAAAGCGCAAGAACACTGACATTAGCAAGAAGGTATAGGATCCACATCCCTTTTCATAATCATTGCCAACCTTCGAATTTACATTCACTTGTATTTTGGTGTCTGTGATCGGAGTTGTAACGTTATCTATCGGTTTTAAATCAGTGACCGAAACACAAACAACAAATCTATTTTAAGAAGTTAGTATTTTCTTTTTCTTTTTATGTTAGGGCTTAAAAGGCAAATTAAAAGTTAATTAACTAAAAGTAATAATAAATAAATAAATAAATAAATAAATAAATAAATAAATAATAATAATAATAATAATAATAATAATAATCTTAAATAATAATCTTAAATAATAAATTAATCTACTAACAACAACAACAATAATAACAATAATAATAATAATAATAATAATAATAATAATAATAATAATAATAATCCTAATACTAATACTAATAATAATAATAATACTAATAACAATAATAATACTAATACTAATAATTAGATATCTTCTCGGGAATTTGCCTTGAAGCAGTTACTGTTGATTTCCCACCATGTGGGAAATGCTTTTAAGAAAATTTCAACTTTGACATAACTTATTATGTCATCACTATAAAGATATTAATAATATTATATGGAAGGTTATTTAGAATTTTCTTATTTTATGTAAATTATCTGTATAGTGGCAGGATTTTATAAATTGTAGGGTCTGATAACGTGAAATCTCTATATGCAACGTATTTTATATACGTAAACATATACGACGTATTAAAAAGTTTTTAAATCAAAGAAAAGCAAAGCTTATACATACATTTATTTTCGTAATGCTTAAAGACTTTTAGATACATAACGGTTTTTTACTATGGATTGCAATGTGGTGCTGCAAAAAATGTAAAATGCTGTGAAATAGAGTTAAAGCCTTTGTTTATTTTATTATTTCCTTATTTTTTGTTATTTAATTACTAAGAACATATAGGAGTGATATAAAGTAACCGGTGAATTTTATCTTAACGGAAAGTAACATAGAGACAAAATTTTATTTTCGTATTTAAGTATTTTTTAAAATTTGTTAATTTGTATATATATATAATAATATATTTTTTTTTTCTTATTTTTTTTTCGTGTTTTGTTACAACGTTGTAGTAATAAACTATAACAAGAGCTTTTTTTATTAGTTGTAAAGAAATTTTATTAATTTAAAAAAATAAATCGTAATTAAATTTTCTTTAGTTTTGTTTCGTAATTTTATTTATCGTTTAAAAGCAATATCCATGTATTGTCTATTGCAGCATGCGTATAATATATTTAAAAGAAAACAAAAACAACACATTTATATAATGTTATAATTTATAAGCTTTTCTTGAGCTTGCTTTTTATTATTACTTCATAATTATAATTGTGATAGCTGCATAATAGTACTTATAATTAATCTGTAAAGAAAGTAGAATATTCGTTAAATCTACTATTTTGAAGAAAAAAGGGAAAAAATTATATTACAAATAGTCTTGTCAACATCTTCTGTGGACATTGTTATACCGCCATGGTATGTATTGCCATGTTGACATATGAAATTTAGTGAAATCGTCTAAAATAATATCAAAATTGACTCAACGAAATGAATAGGGGAAAAGTCTCGTGTATATAATTATGTATCATCATGTATCATCGTATACTGTCATCGTATCGATCGTCGCTCATCGTTGATATTGCCCTTCACGATCATTTAAAAACGAATACGGTTAGAAGGTTGATTAATTATGGGTTCAAAAGTAGTAGTATTTAATTATTGAAAAACGCATTTGCGTAATTAGGGTGTGTATGCATATAACATACAAATCAACATTATTTGAGCAGTGCCATAATGAGTGTAAAATATAGTGATATATGCATATATATATACGAAGTTTCATATAATATTTGGTACAGTCGATTCTTAAAGTTTCTTTTATTTTCTTCTTATGACACTGCATATATATATAGAGAGGATATATAAATATATATGCATAGGTGTATATATATATATATATATATACATACATACATTATATAAGATAATATTAGAAGGTATGAACATTACTTTGTGCTCTAAAAATGTAAATATTTTATCACATGAATTTGTACATATGTTTTTGATATGCAGTTTAGGTCATTTGATAATGCATCTCTTATTTGTAAAACCATTTTTTCACTATCACGATCAGTCATTTTATAGTGGAGCCTTTGGAAACAGATATATGAATAATTGACTTTTAAATATATCATTTTCACATTGTATTATGCCATGCATGTGTATGTTCTTATATGCCATTTGATTTAGATTAGATAGTTTCTTTTACAATCAATTATTATAAAAAATTAATTTAGTATTAAAAGAAGTTCATTGCTAATTTATGTTTTTCTCATAGAAAAGTGATATAATTTTCACAGACGCGTTAGAAAAATACTATTTAAAGTAATTCATAAAACTTTGATCATTTAACAAAATTCTATATATACACAAGCAAAAATGGTACATAAATGTGAGCATGCTCGTTCCATCAGATATAACCGTGGTGTAAATCAAATTCAACGAGATTATTGAAAGGAAAATAAGGCGATCGAAGGCTGTCTGTCTGGTTATGGAATGAGTATGCTTGCATATATTAATTTAGGCATAAATTTTAAATAAATATACATACAACTGTGTGTGGCATGAACCAAGTGTGTGTAAACTTAACCATTGTACCTTCATTGAATAGGTGTGTATATGATATTTTTTGCTATGTACATAGTAATATGTAATTAGTACAGCACAGATAATACGTGCTGTAACATATAGTTGCAAAGAGTTGCTTACATGCTTACTGGTTCTACATTATTAATTATGGTGAAAAAATGCAAGACAATGCAGACATATCACATCATTATCGGATAGTTTACCAAAGGCTTCACTTTTTCTTACATAGTTAATTTAGTCATCATTCTTCATTCTACTTGGAACATGAATTAATTCCAGTGATAATCATTTGTTATTCTCCCGTTCGGATTTTGACCTTATTCTATTCTTGCATTTTGAATCTGAAAAATGACATCTTTCGGCATTGAAATGTGGTTTTAAATCTATGATACGAACTTTTTTACTCCACTTATCTTCGAAGTATGTATGTTAAAATAACTTTAGAGTAGCTATTATATTCCAGTATTTATTTAGTAAAATATCAAGAAAATTGGCGTATAACATTGTGTCAAAACTTTCTTCAAGATTATATTTATTTGGTAAAAATGGTCAAGTTTAATAACAACAAATCGATATAAAAGTTTTAGTTTATGGTATGGAATAGAAAAAATAATTAACCTGGAGAAAAGGAGTAAATGATCACAGAAAGTATTAGTAGCAGCATTGTCTTCTACGTGAACAAAATGTAAATGTGCATTCTGACATGACATTGCATCGGAAAATTTTAAAAGCTATATATACATATATATATATATATATATCTTTACATGTTAAATTTATGAATTTAACATAAACGTTAATATCTTCTATTTTCTTAGTGATTTAATAATATTTTAGTAGATTCGATAGCACAAATTCATAATTTCGCATATGTAATTATTCTCATAGGCAGTGTGTGTGTAATAATACCACTGTAACATTTGTAATATAATTTCATTGAAATTCTCATGTAAAACGTTTACAGACAAAAGTTTATGTGATCGTTGTAAGCTCATATCTATGTTTTCATACAACTGCAGTAAATTTTAAACTCTATAAAAAAAGTATATATATATATATATACATATATATATATACATACATATAAGGCATATATATGTATATATATTTTATAACTGTAACCTGTATATGAAATGAATATGCATATAATGATAGATGAAACGATATTGTATAGAAGAGAGATATTGAAATACATGAACAGTGCTTTTAAACATTATTGTCTAACATCATTTTGTACCACTAAATTTGTTACGTTGATACGCCGAACTCGTTTTTTGTATGGGCTTTGTGCTTATACTATATTCTGAAGATTCTTTAGTATACTACCTAAATTTCTTATTGTCTATGCATATATAGATACATGTTTTGTATATATGATTGTGAATTTTAAGTCTTATGATTTTTCTTCTTATCTGATTTTATTTAAAATGTTCTTATATACAGCTTTAATTCATTGTCTATTTCATGCAGATGGAAATTATGTGTTGAGAGTAATATATCTCTTTTCTAACATATTTCAATTTTAAAATAGTAAAAAAGAAAAATCTTACTAGTAAATCTCTAATATTTATGGCAAAATTACATTAATGTTTCTCTTTTTGTTGTTATACTTGGTATTTTCAAGAATACAATGCTACATATATATGTCAGTCGGTTAACTGTTTGGGCATGTTCTCTCTCTTAAATGTGATTTCGAGTTTTATTTTGGTTAAGAAAAGACTCCTGATCCCCATAGTATTAATTCATTTAATGCATTTACATTTTCGTTTTAATTTCATTTAGTATAAGCAGTTTAATAATTCTATTTTTGTATATTTTATTATGCATTTGTCTATCTCTCGTTGGTGTGAGAGATTGGTTGCACGTTAGTTTAATTATTATTTTCTTTTACAATAGTATATTAATTTGAACACTTGTATATTTGTAAATCATAGATCGAATGAAAAAGTTCATAATATAGTTTTATCTATGGTGGTATATTGGGGAAAGAAATGTTTCGGGATATTTATATAAATACACATGTTATTTTATAAACAATTTACTAAATTTATATTTTCTCCAAATGTGAAAATTACGTAAAATATAAATATATTTGTGTTATTCATCATACGATCATACGTTTAGTAGAATTAACATATTTTTAAAATTTTTGGTATAAAGGACAGACTATTTTACATTTCTCGTAATTAAATCAAATAAATACGTTTAACGGATTTAATATAGTATTAGTAACTGCTTCACTTTGTAACAATGCATTCATTTTTATCACTAAGACTATTAAATATGCACAAAGACAGATTGTTAGTCGATATGAGATTGGCTGAGAATAAATTTGATATCAACATAAAAAGAAAAAGAAGTAATATAATGACAATTATATAGAAAATTACATTAACTATATATTTCACTTTATAATGTATGAAATGAGAGATATTTATTTGCTTAATTATTCAATTTAACACTAAACCTATCATGACGGGTTGAATGAATGACTTTTTTAAGCTTTTTAGCTGAATTTCTTACAATTTTTAGCGCTATTTTGTGAGTCAAGAATTCTTATTGCTTAAATGGTATACTTTTTGCTATAAATACATCGTAAAATATATGACTTGAAGACAGGTCATTCTACCCACTGTAGTAGAAATACATGAACCATCGGTATGTTTAGTGTTAAGTAATTATTAAGATAGAAAAGGGAGATTTGTGGTTCCTTCATAAAATTAATATTCTTGCAAATATTTTCTTTTATAAAAATTTATTATAACACATATATATATAAATTTATTTTGAATCTTATTTTGAGTATTGTCAAAAGTTTGACATATTCTTGCAGGGAGTTAATAGTTATTATGTGTTATATAAAGATTAATAAAGATTATCGTTGTTTTAAGATTATCAAAATATTTTCATTATTTTTTCTAATTGCAGTTTATTGAAAGATAGTAATGTGAAATAATTGTTATAGATGGATGGACACGGTTGGAGTTCTTTAAACAGGATTTTGGCAGGACGAAAACCAGTGTTTTTATGTCGAAATGTCAGACAGTGGCGTAAAAAAGCTGCACAATTGATGAGAGCGTCTGTGCCTACTGCTAATCATTCTGATAAAGTATCAGAGTAAGTATATCATTTTATAATATTTTTCTTTCTTTCTTTTTCTACCTAATTAAGTTATATTTGAACATAAACATAAAAGCTTTAATATATATATAATTTTCATTTATTTTCTTTTTATTTTAGAACATCCAGCAAAGATAAAACACTGGACAATGTCAGTGCACTTTTGAAAAGGCCGTCGGGCTTAAGATTGACGGATACTGGTGATACGTCGGAAATTATTGCTGCTGATGAAACGCAATGTCGTTTCAATCCAAATAATTATCAGATGCTTTATGTTGCCAGTAAAGAAGCTTTTCTTTATAAACAAAGTTCATTTAGTCGAGCTAGGGAGGTATGTGTATATAAAATCTAAACAAATATTTATAAATAATATTATTGTTATTATTATTATTATACAATGGAACCTCGATTTGCGAGCATATTCGTTTCGGAAACATGCTTGTAATTCAAAACACTCTTATATCAAAGTGAATGTCGTTTGCCAAGCGTATTACAAGACACCTCGCTCGTTTATCAAATTAAAATTTTTTACTTGTCTTGCAAAACACTTGTAAATAAAGTTACTCGCAATTCAAGGTTTGACTGTATTACAATAGCTATTATACTTTGGACCTATTAACTATATTATTATGTAAATAAATTTTCTCAACAGTGTCATCCAGCAGTGACAAAACACTTGAATTCTAAATTTCATCAGTGGCTGTCATCATGGGCATCTAAAAATGTCGCAGATGTTCAACATCGGCTGTGTCAAGATTGGTTAATGGGACGATACGAGAATTTAATTCCTCATAGAACGCGTGTCATTACAGACAATGATCAAACGCGATCACCGTATAGACAATATAATCGGTATCGGGTTGAACGCTTGCAGTCGGATGTTCTTACAGAACCATGCATGTAATTTTAATATATTTTCTCTTATTTGTTTATTCTTTTTTTTTCGACGATTATCTATTAATTTTTAACATGACTAAAATAAGCAACATTTACCCGTATTCATGTACATGTATTTAATTACTCGATTTCAATGTACGTTCTTTTAGATCACCAAATGATTATGAATCGATACATTTAAAATACTATGTATTGTATATGGATCTCGAAATATTTTTGGCCTCGCGTTATATATTCAGCTAAATATTTTTATTTACATTACTAAAAAGATATTCAATATCTCTTATAAGAGCCTCTCTTCGATTATTGTATTAGAATATAACAAAGGATGTATTTAACCAATTATTATTGATTTTTTTCCGTGTATATATTATAATTTACTAAGTTTAACATTTGACAAACACAATATCCTTCATTTTTTACATATATTATCTAATTAGAAATATCACAGGCTGTCATCGCGTGTACATTATGTTACATCAACGTAATATTCTAATAATATTTTATTATTAACGAAAATAGCTTCGAATAACAAAATAATCCTCAGTGTACGTTCTCTTTCTCTCTGTATATGTTCTCTATATATATTGAAATGTATGAAGAAGTTGGTACATTATTATAATTTTATAATTAAATCACAAGTAATAATACGAGTAAATAGAATTCTTAAAGATAATCTGATAAGGCTTGTGTAAAACATTCTAATGATTTCAATTTTTGGACACGTCTTGAGTTATTTAAAAAAGAAATTTATTCTGACTTAATAGCATTTTACTTTTATAAACGTTTTTACTATTTTGGTATTTTATGAAAATACCATAGTTAAATGAACTTTAATAGATCAAATTGATGAATAATTTTGTATTCATTTTATATACATACACACGTTGTGATCGTACAATGATTTATCAATAGTTTTTGTAATGATCTTCACAGAAGCGTAGGGTTTTTCAAAGAAAAAAAAAAAGAATAATCAATATAATTATATATATATTTTTTTAATTTCTCAAAAAATCCTATTAACAACGAAAGTAAATGTCCTTCGTTATATTTTATATCCCGAAAGGCCTCATAAATATTCTCTTTAATATTTCCAATGACATATTCCTCTTACTTTTCTTCTTTATTGTGAATTCATCGATTCATAGTTTCATTTTCATTTTATAAGACACGCCGATTGATCGTAATTTTTTCAGCTAATTCTACATGTATATCATATGTGTGTACATATGTGTATTCGTAGAGATGTCTTAAACGCAGTTAAATAACGTTATATTCCTGTATATAGTACGCTTAAATACTATTATATACATTTCATAAAAAGTGTTACATTGTATTAGAATACGAGAAGAGTTTCATAACTGTACAATGGAATGCATCGTTACAGAAGCACGAATCTTCTTTAATTCTTAATAATTTTATGGATGAAATAAAAGAATGAAGTTCGAGGAGTGCTTTATTTGTCATAAACAATAATTTAAGATTTATGCGTGAGAATTTTATAAAGATACTTACCGAACTTAACGTATGTAAATATACCAAGTGATTTTAAAAATCTTTTCAATTTAAAATGAATTGAACTTTATTAAAAAAGAAAACACGCAACCGTGACATTGTGGCGCCCGTTTAAAATCATTTGGTACACGTTCGTGCGCCACTGTGGGATGTATGTGTGTATGTGTGCGTCACATATATGTATATGTGGAAAGAGGAGACATGGATCTCTGGGCCTTATGATTTACCTGATCTTATTATATAAGAACCTTCAGAAGTATACATAAAAACAAAACAGCAATATAAAAATTAATAAGAACTTTCTTTATAATGAAACGAACAAATACGAAAAAAAAAAGAAACGGACAACAAACAAGAGAAAAATGAGAAACAAGGAGCAAAAGAAGAAATCCATAAGTATATATATGTATTTACGTGTAACACATCATGAATAGAAATTGGGTATACATACAATATCACATCGCATATGGAATCATCTCGAGAGTCTTTTGCACGCGCAGCACAAGAAAAAGATTGCTTAGTTCTCTGGTTTTTTCTTCTAATCTTAATGCAACGATAAAATGCAAACACGCATAAAATGCATATATATATGTATATATGTTATGTCGCGTGTTTCGCGTGCGAGTTTTGATGAAGAGGAAGACGAGGATCGTAGAGGATCATGTTTTATACGACTATGTAAAAATTTTCTTTTTTACACGTAACGTGTAATTATTATCTTTCTTGTGAAAAACACATTTTGATAAATTTATTATTTTTGTTCTTTTTCTTGTTATGTTATTCAATTCAAAGCTTTTATGTGCTTATGCATTTTATAAGTAATGCAAAGTATTATTTATTTATTATATACATATGTACATGTATATATAAAAACAAAATATTAAAGAAATTATACTTCATTGTTTTTATTCATTAATTATTATTTGTATATATATTGTTGCATTTTTTATTGATAAAATGTATAAGCGGATAAAACTTTTTTTAAAAGAAATGGAAAGAAAAAAACGAAAATATATGATCATTAAAATGCATTGTTATATATTTAGATATTTCTTTTGCATTAAGACTCTCCAAGGTTGTATTTATTATTATATGTATATGTATATGTATATGTACATATATAATACGTTAAAGTATAACTCTCTCATCGCCCAGTTAATAATTATCATTAAAGCAATCGGATAAGAGTTGACAAATTGAAAATACAAACAATAGAGAAAGAATGAATGAAGAGTAGAGAAGGAGGTTGGGAGGGGAGGAGTAGGAGGAGAAAGAGATGGTCTTCCGAAGGTTGACTTATTTGTGAGTTTAGATATAATGTATTTTATAATATAAAAGAAGAAGAATATCGCCAATTTTAGAAAAGGATACATCTCCTTCATGTATGAAAATTAAATGTACAGGCAATTTTACTACTCAAGATAATTTAATGTTGATATATTTTGCACAAATCATTATTAATATTAATAATAAATCATTAATATTAAAAAACAAATCTATCACATTGTATTTAATATGTTAAACCCGATTATAAATTATTATATTCTGCACAAATATAATTAATGCATTATCTGTGTTTATGTATAATATTGTTTTTTTTCTCTTTTTTTTTTTTATATAATAATAACTATGTCCAGCTCTTGTTAAATATTCATTCATATATACTTTATTGACTTAATTTACACAATAACATAAATATTCCATGATAAAATAATTTTTAAAATTTTCTATTGCAATAACTCAATTAAAGTGCGTTTAATAAAATTCGTTTCAGTGGATAGGAATAAAAATTTGAAGAGAATTAAATACACGTTGGAGACATAAATTAGACATTTAAAAAAAAGATAATTTTATCAACATGATGAGTAATGATTGCATTAATCAGTAAATAACACTGTATTACATAAATCATTTCTATTTATTTTCTAAATCAATTTTAACATATATGGTGTTATACATACATATGAAAATCTTCGTATCTGAAAAAATATGTGAATGATAAGATCAATATATACATCGATTCACAAAAGGAGTACAAATGATACTTAAAATACTGCATTACGAATACGTTTAATTAAAGCCTCCGTTAATTAATGATGACTATTTTCCTTTTTTCCGAGAATATTGCAGCATCATAATAATGAAATATACAAAATATTTTTTCTTTCGTTTCTTCCAAATTTGTTTTCTCTACTACATTTTTACTTTATTATATATTATATATGTATGTACATATAGTAAATCGATTTCGCGATAAAGTAAACATTGTTTTTTTTAACTATTTACTTTTTTCTTTTTGTTGTTTATGTTTAATTTATAGGAGGCTAAAGATATTTGTTTACATATACCTTAATATCTCTTAATCATTTGAATTAATTATAACTAAGATATAGAAAAACGTTGATAGCTCGTATTATTTTACGAAGTTTTTGCTTTCTTTTACATGAAATAACAAGTTATTCGAGGGTTCTTTTAATATGAATACACATTAAATATTATGGTTATTTTTTAAAGACGATATTCCATTTCCATTAAGTACAATGTTATTTATTAGCTTTGGAAAGGATTCGCGCGTCGTTTTATTTTTAATTAGAGAAAAGAAGAAAAAAGAGTAAGAAAGAAAATTGGTAGTACGTTAAAAGTTAATCTTATAATATAATATTAGAATGTGTTAAATTTTAGGTAAATCGTAATTAACAATTATTGTAAATTGTGTGTAAATATTTGAGAATAAGAATATTAATTCTTAATTATGAATATAATCGGTGTGTCCACTACTTTGTGCATTACGTTTTGCATAAATGCATTTGCAAAAGTTGCCATATTTGCAATTACATAAAATATAAACGCGTAACTTATATCACGTCTACCATTCTCCTTTCGTTTCTTTTTCCTTTTTATACAAATATTTTAACAATTATTTCGATGTAACACTTGGAAAGCGTTCGTAAATTATTACGAGCAAACTTTTATTACGAAACTATATTTCTAAACTACAAATATAATTCTACATACATATGCTACCGTCAAAACGTGAAATTTGTTAATTCATGAAATAACCAGATTAACAATGAAATAACTATACTTACTTGCTAAAGTATGAAATAGGGCAGAATTACACAGTCTGACTAGGTGATATAAGAATTCACAAAAGGCGAGTGGCGAAAGTATGAAATAGAAATTGAATCCGTAAATTAGATTTAATAGAACAACGTGACTAACAGAACATCGATTTTCGAAGTACAGGAATAGATAAGAACGGATAATTACGAGCATTGTTGTAGAAAGAAAAGCAAACTTTAAAAAATCAAATTTTAATTTAATACTTAAACTACTCGTCTCTCGTGAATTCACATGTTACCTAGTTATTTCATAAAAACAATTAATTTGCGTATAATAAAATTCTTTTGATATTTTTTCTCTAAAACTCTTTAGTTATTTCGTATAAGACATAAGTTTTTCATGAATTAATTGAATTATACACTTCAACGATAAAACACATATATAAATGGGACGTGCTGAAAACCGACTAAGGAAGGAAGGTTTTAAGGGATCTTATAAATTTAATCGAATGAGAGATATTTTTCTTTTGTTGTTTATGCTAGCTATTTAAAAGAAACGATACTGTCTATTCGATCGATGATCTTTCTATATTTGAAAAATGGAAAGCAACATGGCGTCGTTAAGATGGCTGACGTTAAGAGTTTCATTGAAATTAAATGGTACGAATTTCGAATAAAGATTGTCAAAGATAAATGGAAGACGGTAGATTCGTTTGTTTCTTTTTCCTTGCGTTCGTCGTTAAATCGTTTGGAACGTCTCGTTTAAAATGAATGCAAAAATGCTCGACTAAAGGACTTTTCTCGACGGTGGGATAATCATCGTTTAAATTTCTAAATGTGTGTGCGTGTGTGTGATATTGTTTTTTGGCGCGCTTTAGATTAAAAAAAAGAAGAGTCTCTGTTTTTAATTCGTGTCTTCTGGCGGTGCCTCGGTATCGTTCGACGTCGTATTTTGACGACATCGATATACGTATGCACTTACGGATAAATCGTCCTCCGTATGTACGCACTTGTACGAATAATCTGGACACTCGCATCTAAGAAAAACAAATAAGAAAAATAAATCGATTCTAATATTTTCTTCTTATTAGATATCTATTATTTGTTAAATAAATAAAAGGAAGGTCTTTATTGTCTACGATCAATTTGGATATACGATAATATTGTTATATTATCAATGCTACAAACAAATTGTTTTTTCATTTATCTAAAAACTTGCTTTAACGAAAGGTTGCCTTATCAAAGTTCCTTACAGGATTTTAGATGAAAATAATCACAATGGACTCGATGACTTATGTTTAAAAACTATAGATAGAATCTAAATTATTAAGATTTTGAAATTTCATGAGTTTAATAATAAATTGTTAGATCTCGAAAGGTAGACTCGAGGAAAATCATGTCACTTTTCCTATATATACAAAAAGACAGGTTAAAGAATATATACGACTTTGAATACTACGAAATGTCAAGGATCATTGGCCCTGTTAGATTTAACTACTGTCTAAATTAGTCGACTCGTAATTTTCTTTGTCGGCATTGTTTCATCTATATTATTACTTTCGGCAAGATAGATTTCGAATTTTCAATATGTCGATTAACGTATTAACAGATATATATATATATATATATGGGACATTTCATACTAACTCAAATTACTGTCAGAATAGATATTTTAATTTGATTCAAATTTTACTGATTTCACAAATTGTACTCCGTGAAAAAGAGCTCTATGATATTTTTCCAACTTTTTTATACAACCGCTCAAGAGATATGAATTTTTGAAAATTTTAGTAGCTGTTTTTTAAATGCTTATAACTATTTTAAAAATGAATCAATTTGACAATTTTTTTCAATTTGTGTTTTTCAATGAATATTTCCACGCAACAAATTATCAAAAACTTATTTACAAGTTCTTTTTTAGTTTCAGACTAAAACCTTTTTTTTTAAATTGTTTATATCCGTCTATTTTTTTTTTTTTTTTAATATTCTTTAAAAAGTTTTGATAAATTTAAAGATTTTTGAAGTTGTTCCGAACTTGGGCAGATAGTAAAAAATTTTCAAAATTACAAAAAAAAAATAAGAATCTGCCCTCCATATAGGGCATTTGGTATTTGATGCCAACTCAACCTACTGTGAAAATGGACATTTGTTATTTGGCTTAAATTTAATTATCTTTTTGTACTTTGTGAAAAAGATCTGTACGATTTTTGTAGAATTTTGTTGTTATCAAGATTTTACGATATGAATTTTTGAAAATTTTAGTAGTTCTTTTTTTTAAATGCTTATATTTATATGTAGATATTGAATATTTGATAACAATAAATAAACGATAAAGCAAAGGAAGGATAACTTACGTATTTCTCATGAAATATTCGAAACGGCGGGTGAACTTAGTATAGATCGCCCATCCGCAAGGATTGCCTTGACAAATATGTCGTGTCCCGTTTCGTTCTTCAAGATCAGTCGAGCGTAAATCTCTGACCTTGTTAATTACCGTACTTCGTAGCATTTCTTCCAATGCTTCGGAAAATTCCTATACAAAGAGAAAAAGACATTTATCATTAATGAATAAATTAAACAACGTTTTCATTTTTTTCTTTTTTTTTTTTCTCATATTAATACACCAATTAATGCACCGATATGAAAAATATTCAAAAATAACAATATATATATATATAAAGTAAAGAAAAGGAACACATTTTTTCATTTAATACGAATTTCTAAATAGAATAATTCATATTCGACGAATTAAACAAGAAAATTGACTATACACGGTGAAAGAATTTAAGTCAATTTAGAATAAATGCGCGTTAAACGGATTAGAATCGATGATTTATCAAGCCCATTAATTTATATTACGATGATGTAGAGATCTATTTTGCAACTGCGTTCACGAATGGGACGTGCTTAAATAAAAAAAAAAAGAAAAAAAAAAAAAAAAAAAAGAAAAATGCGACAAAAAAGCATGAAATCGCAACCCTACGCGAAAGAAACGTATACGAGTCCCATTTACATGTATACATATATATATACGTATATATAACATAAAAATGTGCCGCACAGAGAGATACTTGTTAGATCAAAGAGCGAATTGGCAAAATCGCGTCCGTACGGTCCGATTATCTTTCGGCGTTTATTGCGTCAAAACCTAACGACGCAGTTCGGGGTCAATGCCATCGACCTCGAATCTTGGAAAAGAGGCGCGTATGTTCGCCTCCGAAGACGTTATATATATATACATGTATATGTAAATATATGATTGTGTGTATGTGTACCGTGTCGATGCACTCCTCATATGAAAACTTAGAAAACAATTAGGAGTGTATATTTGATATACAAATAAGAATATTAAATTATTTTGTTAAATCGAATATTTCGTGAAACGCACGCATACTTGAAAGGTTACGTGAAAAGGTATATTAGATGTAGAAGTATTTTGTTATAAAAATTACACGTTCGTTGTTTTCGGTTTGATACTTTTACTTATACTTATGTATACATGTTCAAAGTTTACACAAGCAAAAATAATTCATATGAATGAATATTTGTTAGATATTATGTTATAATATAAATGACGATATTATGAATATAATACGATTGACAAATTTATATTATAGGACCAATTTGTTAATCCATTGTTATTTTCAAATGAAATTAAATGGTACTTACTTGGGATGATCTAACTACCGCGCTGTCACTTTCCGTAGAGTACCACATGATTGTGATGACGAGAGTAACGATGACTATGACAACTTTGTGTTCCATTCTCTTTTTGTCAGAAGAGGACCGATCGGATCAAAACAATTTAACTTTAAACCCAATTCGAATATCGAAACTGTGTAGTCCCGGGTCCTTTCGCGATCGTCCCTAGACGATCACGAATTTCTCTTTCTCTCTCTCTCTCTCTCTCTCTCTCTCTTGTCTCCTTTCAATCTTCGATATCTTCCTGTTCCTCGATCGAAACGAGGAAACAAATGTTTGTTCGTTGGCGGGAACGCACGATCCTTGTATTGTGCGCGTTTTAATCCACAATATCTTCTTGTACACGTGTAAGGATTATTGAAAGATGTTTATAATAAATGAGGAAAGAAGATAGGAAAAGTGTAAGATAATAGAATATTTGTGTCCGCGTTGATCCAAACTTTAGGAAAATTAGGAAAAAGGGGATATGGATTTTGTTGGATCGATCAAAAACGATGTATTTCTATCTTTCTTCTTTAGGGTGTCGATGAAACTCCCCCAACAAATTTTATAAACTCTTATCGCGTTGCGTACGTTATCTTCTCTCTCTCTCTCTCTCTCTCTTTCTCTCTTTCTTTCTGTCTTTCTCTCGGTTTCTTTCTCTTTATGAATACCGCGACTCTGTTGGAAATTTATACATAGACTGTTCTTTCGTGTTAAAGAGTGAGGATGCTTCCGAAGCACCAGGAGTTTATATAGGTTGCGCCGTTCGACTAGCGCTTCTACCACGTGGTGGTGGGGAAAGAACAAGAGGGAAAAGTGGGAACTCAGAGGGAAGGGGAGGGTGTGGGAGAGAAGACCATTGCGATAGGACGGTACCAGTTGTCAGAGGAGGAACGGGACGAGCAACGAGAAAGAAAGTGACACTGAGTGTGCGTGCGAGAGAGAGAGAGAGGGAGAGAAAGAGAGAGAGAGAGAGAGAGAGAGAGAGACAGAAGGTGCGTGCGGCGCGTTTCTACGCATCTATTTTTTCTTCCTCTTTTTCTTTTTTTTTTCTTTTTTTTTTCTATTATACGAATATACATTTTAATCATTTGCAAACAAGTTTTCGCGTGAATTATTTTCCAAATATTTTTCAATTATTTTTATTGGTTTATCGAATAATTTTTACTTGTCGTTATTTAATGGAATAAAAGTTTGATGTTTTTTATATTATTATTAAGTTTAATAATGTTATATAATATAAAATATATATAATAATTAAAAATGTTACAATTTTTTAACGCTTTCTGCTTAAATGCTCGTATTTTTTAATGTCGAGATTATCGACAAAGTCCGTCGAAGATGTTAGATTTCTAATATTTTATTTTTATTCAAAGTTAATTTTTGTTTTTTTTTAAGAACGACCTTGTACAATTTTTTTTACGTTAGAAACAAAGAGAGAGAGAGAAAGGGAGAGGAAGAGGAAGTACGGGAGGAGGGAGTTGTTAGAAATATTCGAATAATATAATAAAATAATTTCATATTTTAAATATAGCGGAAATATATAAAAGCAGTCGCGTTAAATAAAATGTTGGTGATTGATGTGTACGTGATTTTTTTTTCCATAGGTCGACAAATAATTTCTAATTTAACGGGAAAGCTGGTGGCATAAAAAACGGTTTTTATGCATGAAAAAACGCTCGCATGCACGTATGCACGTATACCCGGGACGAACACAACGATCAAATTACCTAGAACCGTCAGATGCGGCTGTTCAACGGATTATATTGCACCATATTCGTTTCCACGTATCATAACATCGCCTTTTGCGTATCGGACTCTGATTTCATTCTCAACGGGATACTAGAGGCGGCAATGCGTGCATTATCTCAAGCGCGTTTGCTTGTGTCATTGACGTAATTTCGTGCATCAGGATATTGGAGAGTTGAAGAGTTCATTCGCGTTCGAGAGTTCACGCGAAAGATTATTTTATAACAATATCAATTTTGTAATATTTTATTTCTTCTTCACGCATATAAGAAAGAAAGTTAACATAAATGAATATAAATTTATGATTTTATATATATGTGTATACACATGTAATAGATGTTATATCATGTAACAGAGAATAATGTATAAATATTGAAAATTAATAACATTACGAAGATGTTCGCACAATACACAAATTTATTTTCATCGCGTTAGCAAATGAAAACAAATGCCATCATGTCCTTTAATCGAATCGAAGAGAACTCGATTAATACGGTTTTAGAATAGAAAGAGGACACTGTATTAAGTCGTAGGGAGATTGCATCAGCTACCATCAAGTTCACGCATGACGCAAACTCAAGTCTCGTTAGACTGCCCACAAGATTTACCTCTTCTCAACGACACCCGGTCATGAATATCCCAATTAATTGTTGACCTCGACGAAACAAATTTCATTCTGGTATATATCAATACGTATAAGTATATATTAATCCCAATGATATTTAATTAAAAAATTCTACATATTTCTATATATTTCTTTTTTTTTTTCTTACTTAATCTTAAAGATAAAATGTGAATAACAATGTGCCATGAGCAATTAGAATGATTGAACAATAGAAATGTTGATCAATAATAACCAAAGTTTGAGCATTTTCTCGGAAATAAAATATATATAGAAGAGAATTGATTAAAATCTCTAATTTGACTGGGTTAAAAGCCAATAAATAAACGAAAAGAAAAACAATAATATCGTGAGAAACTAGAGAATGATGATGATGATGTTTTGACTCGATTAAGAGAGAGCAGAAAAGGATCTGAAACGTTGGACAAACAAAATATTTTTCTGGTTAGTATTTAGATGCTTGTCATCATCGTTATCGTCATCATTGTGGAACGCGATAGGTCAACAAGGTGTCGGCCGATCGCCATGTTATCGGCAGATAAACGAATGAGCGAGTGGATGCGCGAAGGCACGATGGGGGCCCGGCCGGGTCTCGACCAATTGGAGCGAAGCATCGACGCGACGCTTCTCTTTCAAGACAGAACGAACTATCCTTTAACGTGACGACTATCTTTTCACCATATCATGAGTTTATCATCGATTTCACGTATTAATGAAGTTAACAAGATGCACCAACGTATTATAAACTTGTTTTTCTAGCCGATCAGTGTTGTATTAGCGTGGGCGTATTTCATTTATATACACGTGATTTTAATTATTAAATAAGCTCATTTTCCTCTCTTCTTCTCTATTTAATTAGTAGAATTAAATGTATTTTATTTTCCCCCCCCTTCCCCGGATGATCAATAATATTTCATTGAGAATTTGAAATTTTCCTTTTGGTAGACGCTAACCAATATAATAAATAATCGTGATATCATCGGGATCGCGTTAATGCGTATTTTATTCCGATAAGTAAGTGTAGGACTAAGTAAGCGTAGTAATAAGAGATCAGGATTGTCGGTATATCAATGTCAGTGGTCTAATAATCTCTCGTAACATGTATCGTATTCGATCTGACAGGTGTTCGAACTTTGTTTCACTCGTTAGAGAATATGCTGTATATTGTTCCTATAGACAACTACAGTGGAACTTTGATTTGCCGGTATAATTCGTTCCAGAAATGTGCTTGCAATACAAAACATTTATATATTCAAGTGAATTTCATTATAATATTCATTCGCAATTATTTATTCACCTAAAAATGTTATAAAATGCAAAATACTAAATAAAAATGAAACAAGTTAATTCGCACTTTACTTACTAGTACGAATACGCTTGGCAAATGACAAAACCGATCGCTTGTTTATCGAATCAATATTTTTTGCTCTTCTTGCGGAACACTCGTATATCAGGTTCTATTGTATACCGAATCTATTCTAAATAATATTGACAAAATCATATTTACATATGCGCCTTAAATGAGGTCAATAAAATGACGTAAAAATAACGTCAATCATGTATTTCCTATGTTAAAGATGAAATACGAAAAACAGGAAGTCATAGCGCAAGCGTGAAAAAAATACAAGTTAATATTTACGAGCTAAGCGATAATATTAGTAACGGTGAAAATATGAAGAAAATATATAATAGATAAATAGTAAGTTCGTGTTCGTTATTGATGCTTAGCATGGCTTAACGCGCAAGAGGCACGTGCACGTTGTTCCTTCAAAGAGTCTCTTTGATTCTTCGTTGCTTATTTTTTTTTTTTGTATTTTCTCTGATCTTGTAATCTTTTTTTTTATTATAAACAATCATTAGTTTTCTCTCGTTTGAACGAGATATATAAGTGGGCCAAAAGTTCGTATTAACAACAACAATTATGTCTTATATGTTTACTTAGTTCTTATGTTAGATTAATTTCTTTTTCGGAATGTTCAAAGTGCTAAATGTATCGCTTGTTTACGATTCGGAAATCAAAAAAAATGAGTGGAAAAAAAAATATAAATTTAATTGATCGTATGAGATTTAGTTAAGAAGACCTTTGGCTTAGGCAGGAACTTTTGGGAGGTTCCAGGCCAATTCCAAAAATAAAAGAAAGGGAGCAGAGAACGGTGTCTCTGCAAGAGGGTAATCATTTGAAGGATCGCCAAATAATATTCGGCAATATCGGTGTCGCCAAGAGTACTAGACGATAAGTCAGCCTACGCATTCGAACAAACTTGAATCATCGTCTCTAGTATAATCCGAGATGTTTCATTTTCTTCGGCTTCGGCTTCGGCTTTGGCTGCGGCTTCGGTTTTTCTCGCTCTTTCTCTTTTAAGGGGTAATGCCACTCTAGCGCTCGGAAAAATAGCCTATTTTTGAGAATTTTGTCTGGAAATATCGTAAATTCATTTGTAAAGAATCATTTCAACAAAATTTACCAATTTTTCTATCGCGTGTTGTAATCAAATGGCAACGTCACAGTTTAGTAAAGAGAACTTTACATCGAAAACAAGTGTTTCGTTCTCGGACAGATTTTTCTCCACCAATTTTAGATCTAGAAAAAATAACCTATAGGTATTTTCTCATCGTCAGTTTTACAAAAGATGATCATCTATCGAGGTGCGTAGGATTTTGTTTATTATCTAGCAAACTTCTTTTTTCATCTCGTCCGAAATTTTACGTCGAAAATGAGATATTTCAATTTCATATTATCATAACATACGATTATAAATTGTGCTCGTGCAATTGTTGTCTGGCAATTGAAAAAAAATGTAGTTTCGAAATATAAGCGTTTAAAGTTTCACGTACTTTGGAATGGGCTGCATAGGATTAGGTATATCTGAAATATGCATTTCGGAACTTGTTACCACCGTGAAAGTTCTTCTTTCACAGTGTTTCAATACCCTAAGGAAGATTTTAAGGGGAAAAAGAAAGTATCGATATAGTGGGATTACCCCTTGAAGGCGAGCAAACCAGGAAAAGAAAGTCCTATTTTATTCTTATTTATGACAGTTAACCGTCCGTAATGAGAGTGTTGCGCGAAAAACAAGTTTCTTACGAAATGAGTTAGATGTAGTACAGAACGGTGTCATTGCTCGATAAATGGGAGGGAGAGAGAAAATGAGAGAGAAAGAGAAAGATACGCGCGAGGCAGCGCGTAACTCTCTTCTCTTAGAGGATAGAAAGACAGAAATGACGCAATTCGAAGAGGGGAGGCAGTCATAAGACTCTCTCATGCTTCTTCCTTCGCTTCATTTCGTTTCACTTCCCCCAACCCCGAGCTTTTCCCTTTTTCGTTTTACTTTGAAACCGACCCCCTACCCCTCTATTATATTCTCACTCTCCGTCTCATGCTATTTCAAGACAAGAAGTTCGTAAGAACACACCGAATCGGGAGAGAGAGCTTACTATTCGTTTTCGAATTTCGAAAAGTCTTCAAAGATTCTTAACCGAATCTTTATTTTTAAATGTCTAGGTATTTCGCGGCTCCAATTTTCATTTCGCTATTTTTTACTATAATTTTCAGAAATTCCCTCACTGGCGGATTAAGGGATAAGCGGATTGAGCAGCCGCGTGGGGCCCCGAAGGGTCCCTGAATTCTTCAAAATGTCTTTTCATTACGATTCGAGAAAACAAATCTTTTTTTAATAAGTTTATTTAATGTTTCATGGTATTTATGGTATAATCACACGCAATTATTGCTACATTATACAATCTGCTGATTCAAATTGATTTAGTTTACCGTTTAATTATATTAACACTTACAGCACGATTATCTCCTCATTGGTTAATCATTCTTTATTGCTATCAAAATTGCTTTACATCTAATTGATTCTATTCATCCTTTAAAAGTATAAATATTTAACTTCATTAATAAAATATATTCTATTCGAATCATTATTTACATAAACCAACCACCAAACGCTTTCCTTCTTCTCAAAAGCATTATTGAACAACATATTAAGCAGGTGGCTTAAGGGGTTATATCCACTTGTGATTTTCAAAAAAAATTTTTTTTTTTTTTTCATTTTTTGAATGTAAATATATTCAAGAATATTCTCTGAAAATTTCAAATCGATCCGACAATTAGTTTCGGAGATATGAGCGTATTAGTAAGAACGTCTCCGAGCGTTCGAAAGTAAGCGGAGCACGAGCCGGAGTAGCAGCTGTTTCTGGTAGCCGCTATACTTTTGATCTCGACTTATATTGTGTTTGGGACCCTAAGATAATAATACAAAAGGTCTAGTTTATACGTGAAACCTATGTTGAGGAATTTTAAGTTAAAAATATGTGAACTCATCAGTTAAAAGTGATCTTCCACGTGGACAAGTTGTGTTTTTGCTCAGTTTGTGTATTTCTCAGTGTGTATAGTTTAATTAATTAAAGTAAAAAATGCCTCGTAAAATTAGCAGAGAAACTCGTAGAACTTCCAGTGAACAGTTGTCTCGAAGAAATAAACGGAAGAACGTTTTTAATCCGAAAACCGTGGAATATGATGATAGCAGTTTGATTATGAGGCCTTACCACCTGATGTTGCAACAGCTATTTTTCCAATTTACGAAGATCTAAGTAACAAAAAATTATTGGAACGATGCGTTGGTGGTTTTACCCAGAACAATAATGAAAGTTATAATCAGCTGATATGGAAAATAACTCCAAAAATTATTCCAGCTGGCTCTAAAATTGTGGAAATAGCAGCAAACATTGCAGCCGGGGTCTTTAATGAAGGTAAAACATCTCTTCTTTATTATATGAGTGCTATGGGATTATCACTTGGACCCAATGCTCATTCCTTCGTGAGTAAAGAGGACGCAGAGCGCATCTCAATTTCGGACGCAAGAGCGCAAGGGTCGACGCGCGAGGGGAGAATGTGGCTCGTAGACAACAACAACTAAACATTTTGGATGCAAACGACGAAGTAGAGGGTTCCTCTTATGGTACTGGAATAGATGACACGATGTAAGTTGAAAAAAAAAATTTTTAATTTAGTGTAAATCATTCCCGAAACTTTAAACGCGTTTATCTCGAAACCGTGTTTTCAGAGTCGGTGTACAAAATTTCTCCGAAACCGCTAAACCGATCGGTTTGAAATTTTCACACGACTTACTCAGATATATTTTTCAGGTAATGATCGAAGGAATAAGGTTTTGGACAATAATTTCGATTTTTTAAGCCACTTTGAAGTGAAAAATTTTCATGAAAAACTGAATTTTTTTTTGAACAGCCGCCATTTTGTCAAAAATCAAAATTTTGACTAGACCTTCGATCATTACCTGTATTTATTTATTATAAAACTAAATATTTTTGGTTTTTGGTTTTCAGATAATTTGGACCAGAGATATCTTGTACACCGCCAAGCACTTTTTTTTGGAGGTCTCTCCGCAGATCATCTACAGGAGCTAGGGGATCCAATATTTTTTTAAATAAACCGCTGATTGTTAAAGTACATTAAATTCTCTTTAAGTACATTTTTTCAATTAATGTATAAAATAAAATGCCTCGTCGGAAAAAATTCACAAAAAAACGCGTTTTTTCTGCCTCGCAAGTGGATATAACCCCTTAAATACCGGCGATTAGAGCACTATGATATTTCCCATTGCTATTTCTTTTCATTAATAACTTTTTTTTTTACTTACATTTAAGGTCCCCGAAATTTTTAACCGTTGGGGTCCCCACTTGACTCGATCCGCCGCTGTATCGTCGAGAAACGTGTTAACTCGCCGTGATTCTAATTCACCTCTTTTATATTTGTTAGTATTATTTTTTTTGTTTTCTTTTCTTTTTTTTTTGTTCAGATAAATATTTATTTATTTATAAGAAGTATTTGAATATTAATGAATTATTTGCAAGAACAATTTGTTAATGATCGAATGAATATAAGCGTTGCTCCTACGCGCATTGGATGGATCATCAAAACCGGGAACGAAGGATCACGAAAAAAATCGAACAGAGAGAAAAGAAATTTGGTTGTAATAGTGTTTAGGCTAGTAGAGCTGTGACATTGATGTGACATTGTTTACGGTTTAAAAGAATCGTCGTTGGGCTGTAGGACTCTAAATATAGGACGCTAAGTGAATCAGGCATCACGCGAGAGAAACGGTAGTCCAACCGTGTGTCTGATTTGCGTATCATTCGCAAATGATTCGCTGTCTTTCTCTTATTTCATGTGGATAACCGAGTCACATTAAAAGTTTGCTTCTATCTTACAGAAAAGATCTGATCTAAAAATATTTTAATATTGTTCAAACTATCTCGATAATAATTAAATGAATCTTTAGAACAAGAGGAAATGTTCAATTTCATCAAATAACAAAGCATTAAATCGGTACTAAATTAAAACAACATATATAAAATACAAATCTTTGAATAAATTATTTCTAGATATTTTAATGTAAATTTGATGAAATTAAAGATACTCTCTTCTCCTAAACAATTCATAATCCCTCGATACAATTATTTCGATATATCAAGGTATACCTCGTAATATGATGGTTATGAAAATGATCATAAAATAAGCACAAAATAATAAACATTTAATGAAGTAATAGTTACTTTAATCAATGAGTTCGATAGTTGAAACGTTAACTAATTGTAAGAAAAAAATCAAATCGAATGGAAAGATACATTTATATTTGATATTTTGTATATTAGCGGGTACTCGTACTTTTCTCCCTCTCTCTCTCACTCGTTGTAATCTACGAGAGGAGAGACCGCGTCTGGGTGCGATCAAGAGGTTCGGAAAGAGAGAAGAAGATCTTTTAGTAAAGATAGTAAGAAGGAGGAGGGATAAAGAGAAGAAGATGAAGCGTTCGCCGTTTCTCGGGGGCGATTCCTTCGAACAGCTGTCCCGTCGTCAACTTTGAGGCGCCACCCGACGAAAATATGATTCTCTTATGGGAAACCTATGTATCCGTTGGCATTAGACCGTCTCGCGAGAACGCGTCGTCTCCACGAAAATCCAGAACGACTGGTAGACAGTTTTATTAGCACGGAGGTGGTATCGCCGTCTTCTCACCGCAAGCTCGCGACTAAACATTCAAAGACCTGCCGCCCGCCAACAGACAGACGCGAAAAGAGAGAGAGACACGTTGGCCGATTTTATAAATATTTCTGCTCGGAAAGCGTTTCTCTCTTCGGAGAACGATTACTTTTTCAATTTATGGTTTTTACCTCAAAAGAAAGAACAATTATACGAATGTAATAATAACGCTAGTTAACATCCATTCTAAACTTGATGTGTTATATATCAATTGCTGTTTTCCACATACAATCCGAATTTGACTTTTAAAATGTGCTAGCGTGTTAAGTTTTTGAGTAATTTAGATTTTCGAAAAATCAATAATCTTTTTCTGGTATTCCAATTTAGTGGAACAAATTTCGTACAGGTGACAAGTTTCGAAATACCTATCCCCTTATCTAGTCCCATGCAATTACGTTCATAGGACATGTGAAATTTTAAACGCTTATATCTCAAAACTACATTTTTTTCAATTACCGGACAATTCATGACCACAAATATGATATCGATTCAATTAAAATTTATATTATATTGTTCCATTATTTATCGAAGTGCGTAGAATGTTTTTATTATCTAATAAACTTCATTTTTTATGAACAATTTGGTCCAAAGTTTTACGTCGAAAATTAGATATTTCAATTTTATCGCGCAAATATAATATTTTAGAAATATATAGTTTTTATCTAACAATAAGTAAAAAATTACGGAGAAATCTGTTCGGCATGAAAACAACGCTAATTACATCAATGTTTGCTAATAGTGATTTTTAAAATTATACTGTTTACCGTAACTTCGTAGGGAAAAACTAATTTTTCCAATGATTTTTTCAACTCAAGATTAGTTAAATCTACATATTTATTATTTCTCAGTTGCTTTGATACATTTAAAATCATTAACGTGCCCCTACATTTTAGTAGATCGTTCGAAAATAATAGAAATTATGAATTTCATGCTTAGGGGAGTTAACATTTAATGAGGGTGCGTTGGCATTGTATATTTATTACAAAAATAAAAATTGAAATTTGTTTGGTAGGGTAATAGATAGTTCGTTTAAAAATAAGGAATTTCGAAAGATTAGAATTCTATTAGAAAGATTAGCGTTGACGTGTATCGCGAATGCGACGCAAATGGCCGATATTTGTCCACTTATAATCGTCAATGGAACGTAGGATCGTATCAATCGCATCGTTGGGAATGTCTATGACGTCAAACGATACATATCGTGTGTTCCTCCTTTGACCTGTTTCCTTGACCTGACAGAAAGAGAGAAAAAGAGAGAGAGAGAGAGGTTGAGCACGGCGCACTTGGTTCGGTTGCGGTTAAAAGGGCTAAAGGATAACGAAGAAGAAGAAAGTTTCCCTCCCTTCCGAGAAACTCGGCTCAATTTGCGATAGAGGAAGGAGGAGAATGGGCTTCCTTCTAAGAATCCTCGTTTGAATCGTTCTTCTAACCTATCTGACGTCATTAACGTGAGTGCCGGTCGAGCATGCCAACCGGGCGTTGAAATTCTTCATTGGGCTGCTCCTCCAGTTCCTACCTACGTGATCACTGTCACGTATACATCGATCCTCACTTAGGGACAGATTCCCTTATCTTTTTCTTTTTATCCCAGGATAAAATGGAAAAGATTTCGATCTGTATATTTGTGTTTTCGTCCCTTTTTCAAATGAGGATCACTTTGGCAAGAAAACATATTATGCGTTCTCGGTTATGGTCGATCGTTTATAGATGAACTCGTCGTTAAAACAATTGTGCTTCGTTGAAACGATAAAAATTCCAAAACAATCAATATACGGAGGCTTCGTTCGCGTGTCTATCCGTATGAACCCGGCTTGATTAGCTTCTTGGAAAACGCGTAGCGTAGTTTAGCAAGATGAACCGGAACATCACGCGCACGCTGACCGAGTTGTACACGCGCCGATAGGCCCAACTAAAGCCACGTGCCTCTGCCGAACTATCGACAACGTACAATTCTCACGATGCTTCCTTATTCAATATTATTATATTTAGACACACATTGTTCTTTCTTTTCCGGTAAAATCGATCGATTGAAAAGAGTCCTTCCCCGAATAGAACCCTTTTCCAACAGAAATATTTATAAAATCGGCCTACGTGTCTCTCTCTCTCTCTCTCTCTTGGCGGGCGATAGGTCTTTGAATGTTTAGTCGCCAGCTTGCAATACGACGACGATGTCACCTCCGTGGTAATAAAACTATCTGCGAAGCGTTCTAAATTTTCCTGACGAACTATTGATAACATGTTCTTGATTACTATTGATAACTGAACTATTGATAACATGTAAGAACTCAATGGAAAAGCTTTTAGTTTTTAATTTTTTCCTATGAAGTTATGATAAACAGCATCGTTTTAAAAATCACTATTGGCAAACATTGATGTAATTAGCGTTGTTTTCATGCCGAACAGATTTCTCAGATGAATATACCAACGTCCGTAAGTTGAATAATGACGATTATACTAATTGTAAAAGAAAATAAATTTGTAAAATCATAAATTTGGAGAAATTTCGTAGGTGATAGTTGTAGTATTAATACCCGATATTCGGAGAAGAGATTTCATTTGTTTCCCATGCCAGACTAATAATTATCGCTATAATGGTTGAAAGGGTGACGATATGGTATAGAGACACGATTGAGTCTCCGAAAGTAGAAAGAGTTTGGTCGGAGACGGCGCCAGGTTTATTTGAAGTTCAAAAACATGAAATTTAGGATGACGTGTTGTGATGTATACAAAATATATATATATATACACCCACAACATATGTACGTATATAACCGGTTTACCTATATAACCGTGTGATTTATATCTATGTATATGTACGTACAGTCATGTAAGTATAATACCTGCATGTATATAAACACATACTCATAAAATAAACGCCGAAGGCAGTTTGATCGCGTGGACCGGATTCGCTTACTATTTGACTTGAATTTACGTGTATTTATTCACATTTTACAGTCAAAGACGCCGGCGCCTCAAAGATTGAAGATGACCGGGAGCAGACGATACTGATGACGACGACGACTAAGTACGACCGACAAACCCCCCTCAAGACTAATAATAATAATAGAAAGAAAACGAGAAGAGTTGAAAAAGAAGAAACGAGAGAACAAGAAAAATCATTAAAAAAGAAGGTAAGAAAGAAAGAATGAAAGAAAAAGAGGGAGAAACTGAATATATCAATGAACATTTATATATTTTTAATTAATGTATAAATATATATTTAAATTTCATATTATATATTTAAATATATTTAAATTTCTTTTAAATTCTTATCTCTCTATCTATCTCTTTATCTTTGCAAGTTTTATCATTAAATTATCTATTTCTTCGATTCCGTTTTTTAGATTTTCCTGGTCTAGATTTGTACGTTTCTTTGATATACAACTAACGATAAGAATAACCGCTCTACCTGTACTAGCATAATTGTTTAATTTTAGGTTTAAACAAGAGTAAATTATTCATCATTTCTAAACTAGAAATATAAATATCTATGTAATAATAAATAATAATTAATGATTATCTCTTATAATGAAAAGTAAGATAACAGATATAAAGAAATTCATTGAAATGACATCTATTCAAGATTTGATAAACTCTTAAGAAATCATTTGTCTTACCGACCGACTGTCGATAAGCGACGAACTTTTCTTTTTCAAATAAATAAATAATTAATTAATTATTTTTTTCACATATTTTTTTAAGAGATCTGAGTTAGTAATATAGAATAATAATAAATATTGTTTCGAATAATGCTCAAAGAAATAAGAATTGTTTTTAATATATCTTTCATTATAAGTATATAAAAAATATATATATGTCATATATTTTTATCTAGATTTATTGGCATATAAAAGGATATATAAATGTGACTGAATATGAGGTCAATAATGCAACAATTTCTTTATAACAATAATCTATTCACAACAATGATATGATAAAAGTAGTATAATCCATAGATAACAATTTCGTTTGGGAAACAGTATACAATTTCGGATTACATATATAACACATGATGACTTTTACACAAAAAGCACGCGAACATTCCAAGTCGATTATTCTCATTTTTATTATTTCTTTTTCTTTTCTCTTGCGGGGAACTATAATATAATTTCTTATATGTATATATATTTGTTTACGTATTCGTGCAAATGGCGTATTCACGTTTATACACATAATTATACTATTAGGCTCAGCTATATAGATCGTGTGAGAATTTGATTTATATTAATTATTTCATAATTATATTCTATAACATGAGACTATCTCTTTTTCGCTTTATTTTTCTTTATGTTTTGTATGCGGTGTGTATGTATGTTTTTTTCTTTTATTTTTTAATACATCTTTTTTCTTTCATTTCTTTTCCCTTCGACAACACATTGGATACGCATAATATATAATATAAATAAATATTAATCATTCTTTTTCTTATTCTCTAAAATCAATCATACAGTGGTCACGTACAAGACAAAAATGCGCTCTTTTATTTCCGATATTAATAATTAATCATCACCTGCTGAATATATATGATTACGATGAGATCGACGAAATGTTTTTGCAACAACAAAAAAAAGATTTAAAGAACTTTGGTAGTTACTTGCATGCATGTATGTGCATATATGTACAAGTTTACATAATATTATGATAAAAATAAAACAGAGATACGGTTTTTGTTTTTCACAATAGAGAAATGTTACTTTCATTATTAATTAATTAATTTAATTAGTTGCTCGATTGATCGATTGGTTCATTTTTACGCATACAGTAGGTATATACTTTTTTAATTTTCTAATTGGTCAAAACGTATGTTTTGAATTATTTAAATGTTAAACGTGACAATTATCAATGGTTTTTTTTAATAAAATTTAAAAAGTTCATTGTGTGTATCGGTTATTTCTTTTCTTTTTTCTTTTTTTTCCCAAACGACGAAGCCTAGATTAAGCATTACAATTATTTTTGTTTGTTGATCGTCAAATTGCATTCGTTAAATTAAAAATGACCATTAAATACATATATTCTAAATGTTTTAAAATTTTAGCGACAATTCTATTACCTCTCGAAATGTTCGTTCTAACAACAATGTTTATATTCGTATCAAAATGTTTACTACGTATATTTATGTAATTTCCTGTTTTTTATCTATTCTTTTTTTATCTTACTTATCTGTAAGAACTTTTGCAAATCTTACAGACTTTCTTGATATGCAAAGATTGTTCGTACGAGTGATAGAGAAATTAGATGGATGATATATGAGCCACTCATTCGCCTAATCGATAAACTCCACAAAACAAAAATTAGAGAAAATTGATAAAGCAATAATGCCGAATCATTTATTATTGGACGATCATAAAAATTCTTTTCATTTAATAGTGGTAAGCTTAATTATTAAGCAAATTAATTTTAAATATAAAAAGTTAAGTATTAAAATGAAGATAATTAAAAATTGTAATTTGAAAAAATTCAAAAAGTAGAGTTAATTGATTTGGTCTATGAATGATTCATATAACGATCGAGTTAATTATAAGATTCTATGATTTCAGGCAGATCGAGATACAATTTAAACAAAACCAAAAAAAAAAAGAAAAGAAAAGAAATAGAATATTCTTTTTAACTAATAACATGTGTATTATTTTTATATGTCATCTACTATAAGATGAAATTAGAAAAATGTAATATATAGCACCGTGTACTATTCACCATACTTTATATATTTTATATTCGTGTTTCATTCATGTAAATTCATAACAGAGATAGTATATAATTATTAATAAGATTGCACGTCTAATTAAACAATCAGAAGAAGAGAAGGAAAAACACAAAATATTGCATTAACGAAATTTAAAAAAAAAATTATATTACAAAAGAAAAAAAAAAAAAAGAAAAGAAAAGAAAAGAAAAGGAATAAATCCATTCATCTTTTATATACTGTATATATATATATACGTATATATACATACACATACACACATAAGGAATCATTTCATCATTTTTACTGATCGAGTATATCAACTATTACTATATATGATGGCGGGAAATGGGCCGGGGTAGTTGATTGCAAAACACATTATAAGATTTTTATGCGATGAAAACAAAATCACGATTTGCTTATATGATACTATATATGTACATACATATATAGTATTATATCGAAGCTCGAAGGAAAGTGGTGCCTGCCACTTACAATTGGAATCTCCATACATACGAAAAAAGAAGGAAAAAAAAGAAACACTTTATGTATATCCTTAGTTTGCAGATGATGCATTATTTTTATGCATTGCTTAAACGCATTCTCTCTCTCTCTTTCTCTCTCTCTCACATTCTTAATACATAACTTCCTGTTTGTTCGTTTTTTTGTATTAATATTATTTCGAAACGAGAAATTAATTTAAAACTAAACACGAACGCAGGTACGTTAGAGAGTTAATCTTGTATCGTTTTATATTACATCGATACAGATTGATCACAAAAAAAGAAACAGAAATAATCAATAATAATAGAAATAATGACGGTAATAATATTCTTAATGTCAACATCTCTTCGTTATTTAAATTGTACGAAGTTCTTTTTTATGGAAAATAGAGCATAACGAGTATAATTATATATTTATGAAAATTATAATTAATAATAATAATAATAATAATAATAATAATAATAATAATAATAATAATAATGATAATAATAATGATAATAATAATAATAATAATAATAATAATAACAATAATAGTAGTATTCGCTTCTTCCTATTTAGTTCTTCTAGAACAGTTCAATTCGATGATGGTCTTTTCATCTATGATTGCATAAATATATAATATTATAGCTAGAAAAAGTATATACAAATAACCCTCGAAAAACACAGTACTTGAAAAATACGAGTTTCGAAGAACACGGATACCCTTCCCCGAATTACATAGTTTCAAACTACACTATTTTTAAGTAATTCTTTTGAAAAAGAATATAAAATATATATTTTATATACGGGGTTTTTCGCCTAACTCGACCACCTAAAATATCTAGTTTATTTCGTACGATAGAAAAAATATTCTGTTCGAAGGCGCCGATTAAGGGTCGACTTTTTTTCAAGGTCATTTCTTCGAGATATCAAAATCATCGTACTTTTTTAAATGGAACTGTATATTTATATTAGAATATTCTTGTAGCTTATAAAAAAACCGAATCCAATAATGTGCAACATGTTGACCTTCAAATAACCTTTATCGAGACAATTGTGAAATATTGTCTCTAGTACATAAGAAAATTTTTTGCTTGTATGAGTGTCTTACACGTCGATTGCATTTGTTTCTTCATTACCGTTCTCCGAGCACGTACTGAAGTTTCTGACAAACTTTTCACAATTTTTTCGGTAAAGATTACTTGAAGGTCAACATATTGCACATTATTGGATTCGGTTTTTTATAAGCTACTAATATAAATATACAGTTCTATTTAAAAAAGTACGATGACTTTGATATCTCGAAGAAATGACCTTGAAAAAAAGTCGACCCTTTACCGGCGCCTTCGAACAGAATATTTTTTTCTATCGTACGAAATAAACTAGATATTTTAGGTGGTCGAATTAGAAAGATCCTGTATATATACATCAAATAAATATAAATTTTGATATAAATAATTAATATAAATTTAAAATAAAACGTATTTTCAAAACTAATTAAAAAATTAATTTGAATATATAATAGAAAATTTTTTAGAAGTGTTTATTATCAATATGAATTCAAAGAATAATAATTTTTAGTCTTATATTTAACCAAAAAAAATTTTAAACGTCGTTTTTTTATTTTTACACTTGAAATGGAATCCTTTTTTTTAGTCTCAAACAACACGGAACCAAATAATCGTGTTCTTCTGGGGTTATCTATATATATATATGCACAGGGTAAGCCAAAAGTTAGGTGGGCAAAAGTATGTAAATAAATTGAAACATAAATTACTATTTTTCGAGACTTTTAAAGCTTATTTTAGTTTTTAAATTGTACAATTAACAGCTCAGGTTGTAAAACTACAAGTTTACAAAGTTTTAAAGAAAGTCATTGATTTTTAAAATTACCTATGAACTTTGTTTCACCCTGTATACACATATATATTTATATAGCTTCTTGTTTTTTCTAACAATACTATTATTTGCTATAATAATCGTTACGTGAGAAGCGTAAAGTTGCAAAATTCAGCCTTTGCTAGTTTTTAACTTTTTTCTTTGTTTTCTCAATAAGATAATTTTTTAAAATCATATTAATTCATTCGTGATATCTATCTGGGTGCACAAAATACATAATATTTATAATATTTACAATAGATAGCTACATACGATTTCAAACTCGCATATATACTTATACAAGAGGACTTATACTTGCGTAACAGATGCATAGATATTTATAACGCGTTATGTATTATAAATATGAATTTTGTCAATACTCCTTTTTCGTACACATTTTTTAATAGATGATCGAAGTTAGCAATAAGATAAATAAATTGTTAAGATAAAAAAAAAACTAATGCGCGTGAAAAGATTAATACATTGCAAAAGTAATGAATCGTGGGCGTAATGAAGTAATCTATAATATACATACAATATCTATCTATTTAACTATATACACAAGTATATAACAATATTTACTAGCTCGATGAATATGAACTATTCATAAATAACGAACATAAATAACACATACCATTCTTGTATATATATTATATATATATATATATATATATCTATGTATACACAATATATATAATATATATATATATATGCTGTGATTATTGTCGAAATTCGTTTTCGTGTAAAAAGCGACGCTCCTATTGATACAAGCGTATCTTTTAATTGGAGCTATAATAATTGAGTTCGTAACAACGTATGTATATGTGTGTGTGTGTGTGTTTGTATGTATGTATGTATGTATCAGACAAATACTCTCTACGGAAATCAAGCATCGGTAAGAAAGAAAGAAGAAAAAAGAAAGAAGAAAAAAGAAAAGAAAAGAGCACGTGAAAATTTAAGCTGGTATAAGAATCATCTATTAGATTTTATATCCTGGTTTTCCTTTCTTGCTTTTTAGAATTTTTGATTAACTCGTTGCGACAGAATATTTATCTATGTACTTTCTTAAAGTTTGAATATTTATCAAGTGACCAAGAGGATATATATATGACCACCATATATGACTATATATATGTATATATACCATCAGTAATCACCTTATTGTGGACACAAGACGTTAACACATATAGATGATGAGTCAAAGCCATAATCAAGAATGTATATATAAGCCAACATGTGTATGAATATACTATACGCACTCATACATCTAGAGAGTCGCTAAATGGCAGTAAGAAATAAAATAATCGATATATGGCAACTGGTTTTGTTTTCTTTCCGTTTTTTGTTTGTTTCTTGTTTCTTTCGTTATTAAGCACCGGCAAAACCATATACCTCGAGTACCCTGATCTCGAAATCACCGCTAGCACATAAAGGTGGATTATTAAATGTTGAGCACCTATCGGTTTTGCCAAATCTTATGTTTTCATCCATCCAGATAGCTTGGCCTTCCCTAAAAAATGTATTATTTATAAATGTATAATTTAAATATTATTTTAAAATATTAAACTTACCCTCCTCCTATTGTTATCATTTTGGAATCAGCTGCCATAAATAATTCTGCTGAATGATGTACTCTAGTATCATTGTGCGAAGAATCCATGCCTACCCATGGATACTTTGCTCTTTCTGGATACAAACTAAACAGGAATGTTTCTCCTGTACCGAAATATGCTTGTCTTTGACCTTTATCATCCTTTAAATTACGTTCACACCATCTTGTCGAGCAATACGCTCCAAAAACCTTTGAAAAAGAACACGCACACACATAAATAAGATATTTTAAATATATTTCAACAAAAAATGGATGAAGTAATTTTAATTATTTAATCATGTAAACGATTTATTTACCTCGTTATTACATGTCTTTATCATTAAAAGAGTTGGTTCGTGTTGTTCAACGCGTACGTAAAATGTTGTCAAAGAACATCCGTGTTCTTCGGTTGTGTACAGCAAAATTGGTTGGTACATGGTTATCCTCATAGGTAGCCATGACCATAAGGTGAATAACTGTATAAAAAATAAATAAATAAATTGAATTAATAAACATATCTATAGAATGGTTTGGTGCAATTTTGGTAAATATGCAAACATTAATCGTTTTTAGCAATTTATTTTAAATTTCAAAAGCAAAGTAAATCACAACAGCGACAGATCATGCACTCAATCGAACCAAATCTTACTTATTTTTAACTCTAATCTACTTAATGATGCAAATTTCATTTATAATTGTTTTGGCATAAATTTAAATGAAAAAAGTATACAAAGTAAATTGAAATAATTTGTTGGCAAAAAATAATTAAAAAATACGTAAAAATACATTATAATTGATAAGAAATGTTTGCAGTAATTATTATAAATAAAATAATATCAATCCCGTCGTATAAACAGGCAAGGGAGAATGTGTATTCTGCAATAAAAAATGTAATACTCACACTAAATAAAAATAACCTATGTATAATGTGCATCAAACAGGACAATATTTAGTCAATCATAGATCGGAACGATTGTTAAATTTAATATGAAATGTTTGGATTGAAAAGATATATCAAAAGTTATGTGAATGCAAGATTTTTTTATTTCACATGCATACGATCTAGGTATACTAGTCAAACCTACATGAAGTTTACTAAATGCACAGTGACATTCTGAAGAAGAGCGAAAGAAATTTATGTCTGTTGATGGTAGAATGTATTGCAGACTCATGGAAGAAATATACTGCAAACTGAAAAATTGATGTGGACACATTTTTATACATTGTCAAATAAATGAAGAAATCTACATTTTATAACTCCGATGGAACGTATAGATATAGACAAAGAATATAAATTATAGAAAAAATCAATTTCGATTATGAAAGTATACTTATAATAAAAAACAGACTAACACAAATATCTGAATCTATAATTATCATTTTCAACTTGAATGTAAATAAAAATGATAATGGTACGTCGTAGCTAATAAAAATATAGCATAAAATAAAATAATAACAATAATAACAACAATAATAATAATAATAATAATAATAATAATAATAATAATAATAATAATAATAATAATAGTAGTAATAATAATAACAATAACAATAACAACACAACAACAACAACAACAATAATAATAATCATAATAATAATAATAATAATAATAATATATAATAATAATAATAATAATAATATATAATAATAATAATAATAGTAATAATAATAATAATAATGATGATAATAATATCTATAAGCTTAATTAATAATACTTAATATCAAATTATCCGTAATTAGTTTGATCTATCGTGATTGATCTAGATTGCAAGAATATATACATCAATAACGACATACCGACATGCCACAGAAAATCGACGAACGATCTACGAAAGCGCTCTGCCTTTCCAGAATTTGCTTTTTTTACGAGAGCAGACGTATAGGAATACTTACATCAGGCATGTCAAGAATCTGGGAGCATACGTTTTGTATGGGATAAACACCCATTGAGAGAGCTCTAGGTCCAGGACTGTGAGCACCCTATACCCATCACCATTAAATCCATCATTCCAGTAACGCAGCATGACACAAAGCAACACAGAGTCATCAGTTACATTATTGTATACTTTAGACTCAATTTTGTGTGCCAGTGTGCGTGTGCATAAAAGTTTTGTACGCATATGTATACCACCATATACATATGTACGCAACATATGAGCAACAACAGCCAATGATATTTTCAAATTACTCAAGTTAAATATACAGCATAATCAAAATGGGTATTTGCCACAGAAGATAATAATGTAGCAAGAAAGTGTCAATATCGCTAAGAGATGTAATCAATCTTAAAACGAGAAGAGAAAGTATGAGTAACATGTGTCAAGTAGTTGGTCAATTCCATTTGCATAAAATATTAATATTGTGACCACATCATAGGGTTTCGTCTAATGTATTACATTCTCTGTATAATGAAATAGTTTAGACCTATAGAATTGATTTCATGTACCTGAAGTCATTAGAGTTTTCTATCAGGCAATAGCAAGCACACATGGATCGCTAAAAGGCGCTATCTACACCTTCAGAAGGTATAACATTATTAAGAAGAAAAAGAGCGAAAAAAGGATCCATAAATAAATTTCCTATTTCAACAAATACTAAGTAAATTGTATTATGTGTCAAGAGTTCACCGATAATCCAGTGATATTCATATATGTATTGTAAGTATGTATATTGTCATTATTGCACGTGACTTCTTATTAATGATCGTATTAATCTTTTAAAAAAAGTAGTAGCTGTGAGTGGATAATGGCGGAGAAGCTAGCACAATGAGTGGAACAATGAGTGAGTATGATTATAACAGGTAGTAGTTCAGGAACAGAGCGTAGAACACATGAAACTAACAACACATTTCCCAAAAAGATAATTATACGATACCCTGTCTTTGTACGTGTCTTCGCACTCTTTCTGAAAACAAATTTAATCATTGAAAGATTTGTGCAATTTTTAACAAACCAAACCCTACGAAATTACTTTCTAAATATTTTCCCTGCTATGTATGTACAAGCATATCAACTTGTTCAAACTTTAATCCATGAGGAAATAGCCATCAATATAGAAAGAAGTTGTTGCTTTAATAATATACTTACTACTTCAATCAGAAAAAAAGTAAAATAAAATACCAATGCGTAAAGTTATGCATGCTTAGGTGGACACAAGACGAACTAAGTAGTTTTTTCATTATTTTTCCTTGCATCTGAAATTGTCGTCTAGTTGATAGACTAAATTATTCATTTTTCCTTGCATACAAATTGATAGAATAAATTTGTATTATATGTATATTAACTAAGAGTGTGAAAGATTGATATACGAAAATAAGGTATAGCGTTCATTAATTAAGTGTACTTGCAATATTTAACGGAATATAATGTTACTAAAGCTTTCACGAACACAAACACATAGAATAATATGTATAATAATCTACTATTTTCTTGATTCCACGTGATCCACGCTGCATTATTTTGCATACATATTTGGATTCATCCCAAATGAGAATAATGAAATAACATGTATGTAACATACTTCTCTTATTGTCAATGTATGAGACATCATTTGGATGTTGACTTGAGATTGACTCGTAGGCAGGTTATCCGTCGATCGAGATCTCGTTAATGTCTTGGAGCCTGTCAATAAGTTTCTACTTTTCAAAGCCATTTCTGTGCGCAAGAACACTCGTGATATGTATGCCGAACTAAGTCCACGAATTCCAAATGCAGTTCGTAAGAATTTTGCCGGCGTTACCTGTAAATTAGACTTTTTAATTTTTCTCTACAATTAGATCTATAATACAAAAAGAACATTTCTCCTATAATATTTCTTGTCTCAATAAATAAGAAAAATAATATTTATTTACTTACTGGTATTTGTATGCAAAATTTAGAAAGAGCAGCATCGATCCCTTTGTTAGTTATTTCAAGCATCCATTCCGAATTTTGTGACGACGAATGTTTGTAAAATAGTAGGACAATTGCCATAGCTACTCGATAGAATACCTAATGACAAAAACAATTTGTTAAATATATCCAAGAAAAACATTTGTGTGAATATTAACAGATTGAAAAATATAAAAGTATATTTTTGGAAATTTTTTTTCCTCTAAATATACATACACATGTGAATATGTACACACACATACATATATGTATGTATATATTGCAGTAAGAAATCTCAAGCAAAATACGGCATAGATGTATAGTTATAAGTGTAAAATCTTAAAGATTTAGTCAGTACACAAAAATGTTCTTGGGGCGGTTTCCTGTTGGCACCAAGTCAATCGTCAAATTTAACATTCATGCTACTAGAATATATACACATCATTTATTTCATCTTTATCTACCATCTGGATCAAAGCCATAAAATCTTACTAATGTGAGAGAAAATACTGAGAAGGTTTCATATACTGTTTTCAAAACACGTATCATGAGATAAATATGCATATTGACCATATCCATTGGTATAACTTTGTTCAAAATTGTATTTCACCTTAATGCCTTCGTGTAAGAAGCAGTCTATTACTCTAACAAGATGTTGAAATGGAAGAAGTTGAAGAATCCACCAAATCCAATCCATATAAATTCTTTCTGCTCTTGGGCCAGAGCAATGCCTCGCTAAATGTACTGCAGCTGATTTCTTTCAATAAAAACATTTTAAATAATTATATATAAAATATATATATTCTATTAATATATTATTTTTACTTACAACGTGTTTTTTAGTTATTTGCTCTACAGTTTTCCATGTAACTTCGTAAAGAAGCTTTGTTTGCGTAATAAACATTTTTTCTTTTACAGCTACTAAACTGGCCATACAGTGATAACATTCTTCTTCTATTTCAAAGAAATATAAAATACAAATTTATTACATAATTAATGTATAACTCAACCCTTAGTGTGGATTAGGGGTCAATTTGATTCCAAATTTTTGTTTGTACCAATGAATCCAATGAGTCAACTTCAAGCGCTTTTTTTGACGGTTACATTTTTTCCTTTTGCAAATCTGATTGCACAGATTTAAAATTTAATCAATTTACTGGAAAAATTATCTTCACCTTTTTTCGAAAAGTGCATAGTTGCCGAGATATTCGAGGCCAATTATTGTCTGGGGTCACTTAATGATTCGCTACGGAGTTGTGCACACTAAGGGTTAATACAAAGCTAAGATATTAACGTTTTAAAAGACATTAAAAACCTGGCATAAAGTGTAATAGAAGAGCAGTAATAGGATATAACGATGGACTATAAGTAATATCAGGACAAGCATATCCCAGAACAGAAACAACTCGATCAGCGACGCTTCGACCTTTTCTCGTTAAATTATACGATAGACAATGCGTGCTATCGACGAATGGCGGTAACATGATTGACTTTTCAGGTAACTCTACAAAAAGAAAAAAAAACATCTGTTAAAATTATATAAGAGAAAAGAAAACAAGTGTACGAGGTCTGTTCAAAAAGTATCGCGAATTTTGAATTTCTGCGGGTTACGTATATTCGATTTTCAATTTTTTTGTGGCGTTATGTTGGTACTCATGACACTCATTTACGCTGACAAGTTCGGCCATTTTGAATGTTCGGTTAATTTTTGACAGCTTTTTTGCTTGGACGTGTTTTGGCTCGTCTTCGATCTTTGCCTATTTTTCGGCTTTTACACTATGATAACGCTCCTGCTCACAGATCGTTGTTTGTGCGCGAATTTTTGGCCAAAAACAACACAATAATGATTCCGCAGCCACCGTATTCCCCAGATCTGACCCCCTATGACTTGTTCTTGTTCTCGAAACTGAAAAGGCCAATGAAAGGACGATGCTACGCTATGATTGAGGAGATAAAGACGGCATCGAAGGAGAAGCTGAATAAGATCACTAGAAATGATTTTTGAAGTACTTCGAGGATTGGAAAAAACGTTTGCATAAGTATATAATATTTGATAGGGATTACTTTGAAGGGGACAATGGGGGTTGCGGCATCATTATTGTGTTGTTTTTGGCCAAAAATTATCATGATGCAAAAGCCGAAAAATAGGCAAAAATCGAAGACGAGCCAAAACACGTCCAAACAAAATAGTTGTCAAAAATTAACTGAACATTCAAAGTGGCCGAACTTGTCAGCATAAGTGAGGGATATGAGTACCAACATAACACCACAAAAAAATTGAAAATCGAATATGCGTAACCCGCGGGAATTCAAAATTCGCGATACCTTTTGAACAGACCTCGTATATATTTTCCTTGTGATAATAAGAACATGTTGATATATATGTACTTGCAATAAAACTTATTTATGTTAGTAGCCAATATAAGTTCCTTCATCATGAATAAGTAGAAAAATATTTGTTACCAAAATACAAACCTGTAGTTCCAAAGACTTGATTCACCATGTCCCAATAAAATCCATCAAGCATATTTTTTCCATGAGCATACTGATTGCAAAGAGCTGGCCAAAGTTGTGCCCTAATGCCGTTGTTTAAGGGCCAAGCGTTCTCCCTTATAATTAACTTCACTTCCCTCTTCTTGGATGCTTGTAAAAGTGCATTGATCTCTTTGAAGGTTTTCAGTGGTTGCTTCTTACTCGTTGGTGATTCTGGCTGTATTACGATATTCGTAGTGTCGACATGCGGTGGGAATATGTCATCCACGTCGTTCTGCGCCTCCCCCTCGAGAACCGACAACATATTCGGGGGGTTGTCCATCGAGGAGGGAGTCTGCGTGACCAACATCACACCTGCCACTACGGCAGAAGATTTTCCATATTTTCAATAAACAGCATTCTTTTTATAGGACATTTATCCTTTATGTCAAATCCTGGGACGTTTCAATTTTCATCTGGAAATAAGAATTATTATCAAAATAAGTCAATCAATCGGAGTAAGAACGTCGTAATATGTAATAAATATATTCGATCAAATATATTTTATAGATCTTTCTCGTACTCTCTTTATATAAATTAATCTTATAAGGTATCAACTTGAAACATGGATCGAAATTATCAGTTTCCTAGATTTGTACATGTGTTAGTTATCAACACGAATACCAAGCGTCAACCTGCTAACCGATGATTCTTAAGAAAATAATGTATAATGTCTAAGATAATAAATGTATTTAACGATAGAGAAAGACAATCGTAAAATCAACATCGATTTCAGTTTAATCATCGTCGTTGTCTTCGTTGTCGTCGTGTTAAACTAAAGAATAAGAGAATCCGTATAATAACCTTGGATAAACGTCACGGAGAATGATAATGATGAGTTAGATTTGTCGAGACTGTGGTTAGAATCTTAATTGTTTGTTGATCTTTAAAATAATCTAAAGGATCGTTGAAATGATCATCAACTCTTGGCTTGTGTTTTATTATGTATAATGATTTTGCTTAAAAGTTAACAGATGTTCCTTTTTTCTTGTTTGTTTCTATCGAAATTTGTCATTAGAATAAGATGTTTTTTATCTCGTTTTTTTTTGTAGATCATCATACTTGTTGTATCGGTGACCCCATTCAGGCATATGTTCCAGGCACGCGTCCTACTCAAACACAGCTCCGATTCTAATTTTATCTTCGAACGAGTTACTCGGGCCTCGCAAAGATACGACACATTGTCCATTTGTGGTTCTGCTCGGATTCAAATTTGAATATTTCTATTTCGATCATTAAATGTTTTTACGAGTCTCACGGATATGGTAATCCTTTTCATTAGAATATAAAAAGAGCTGACGCGTATAAACGTTTGCTTTTGTCAATTGAAAAATAACTTGATATACCGAATAATTTGTTTGACTCGGGTCAATTGTGATTAATATAGATCTTTTTTGTTTTTTTGTCTATGTTGAGGATTAATTTATCGGATCGATGTAAAAATAACAGAAGTATGATGTTTGGAATAATTGAAATTCTTTAGTCAAAGCAAATTATCATCCAACGGATAACGTTTCTCGAGTAAAATTAAGACGCAATAAACAGATCCTGATGGATTCTCTTATTAGTAGTGTACCAACCAGATGGTTCAATACTATTGGCATAAACAGCAGCGATGCATCCGCATTACACGTCTCAGCTGTTCAAACGAACTTGTTTCTCTCTCCTAATATCGAATACGATGACCCGTCGTTTGTTTTACACTCATAAACGATTTGATATGACCCGTATAAAAAAAATTCTCAAATCCATTTTTTACAATTGTAATTACTTCATTTTTGTGTACATACCGCGTATTATTAAATATGCCATTAAGAAACACAAATTAATTCAATTTCAGATTAAGATACAATTAACATATCGAACGATTGAATCTAATTAAAATTCGAGTCTGCGTTGGTTTTCGAAAAAATGATTTAAGTTTAAAAAAAAGAAACGTGTCGAAATTATGTTGGAATAATTATTATCGACACATAGGAACGTTGAATATTCTTATGTTAGACCATTATCAATCCTAATTAGGATCGAGGTGAATAATACATGCATAAATAAGATACGTTTGATTTGTTTCTTAGCACGTTTGCATCGTTCGCAGGTTATAAATGCGATTATAATATTCGCGATAACATCTGTAAAATTTGATTTTCTGTTTATCGATACGGATCATCTTCTTGGAGAATTGATATCAGCGAAGATTGCTAAACGTTAAGATATTAAGATGGATTTATTATTTAGATATATAGGTAGGAAAGATACGATCATTACCAAAAATATAAATAGAAAAAAGAAAAAAGAAAAAAGAAAAAAAGAAATAGAAAAATGATTAATCATTCGAACAGTAATATGCGGCAAAGCATGAAAAACTGCGATGATCTATGCTTTTTTAATCCTTCATTGAACGTGGGAGAAGAGAACTATGACAATGACAATATATGTTGCCGTGTGAGCAATGAAGATGATTTTCCAAGTTGTTTAAAATTATGCAGAAATGAGTGTTAGCTAGATTCATTGTATAAAGTGGAGGCAAATGTCTAAGGTCAATCAGAAACCATGTTGTCGCCTACGCGAAAATGGGGATATGCGAACCAAAGTCAATGGTTCGGCGTAAAAATAATTCACGTCGTACAATAAAAGGGAAGAAAATAAAAGAGAAGACTTTTCTATCAAGGCGATTATAAAATATGCTTAAAAACAAAATGAAAAATCTACAAAATTTCGTTGTTAATAAACTTTACTTTTTCGAATGTTATCGAATGTATTTGTATGTTCGAATTACAAAGTAATGATTCAAAAAATATCATTAGAATTGCAATCAAAATGATTGATGAAAGATTTGAAGAATATTAAACGTATATGAATTTAGATCAGAGAGAGAGAGAGAGAGAGACATAATCGGGGCTTCGTACATTTATCGAGCGTTGATTAGATAAACACACCCCCTCGTTATAGGTTAGCTACCTGTTCTGTTATTACACCGACAACGTATTATGACAATCGAAGATTGTTATGAAAATCTAATCTCTTTACTGATCGAAAGTACTAAACGATTTTTATTGTTTCCTTTTCCTTTTTTTTTCTGGACAAATAAAATAACGAGATTTTGTTGAAAAGGTGAAAAAGAACATGTCGAATTGCTTTTCTCTCTCTCTCTCTCTCTCTCTTTCTTCTCTTTAAACGAGTAGTTTTATCTATGTACAAAAGTCCCTGAAACGAGAACTGCCTACTTCCGAGTAATGAAACCCAATGCGGTAATCATCGTGATTTAACGATAGCAAGTGCTACCGGCTGATACGCTAGGGTCGGTTGAAGGATCTCTCACGTATTATTTTTATTTGTACGATAGATCTCATTTAACTAAGATCGATCATAGTAATAACAATAAGAGTAGCAAAACATTTGCCCTTTTCTCATTCTCTTCAATTCAATTATTCAAAAGGATTTTCATTAATACGTATTTCGTTCTAATCAATTGATACTATTAAAACTTATACCAATATTACATGTTGAATCAACGGGCAAACATTTCTACGATATTTCCAACACCTGCATATTGACTTTTATTATTGCCGTAGATATCTATTTTTGTTTGTTCATATTGCATATTCATATTTAAACTATTTTTCGTTCTTTTCTTTTTTTTCTCTTGCAATTTTTAATGCATTTCCTCTCGCTTTCTATCTCTCTCTCTCTCTCTCTCTCTTATAATTAGTATAATTCGTAAAGATTATATAGTATTTCTTTAAGAATGTTTACCGATGACGTTTCTATTTGTTAAACTTAAAGATGACTGCAAAAATCTTTATTTTATTTCAGTATCAAGTAAATATACTACTTAGAAAATTATAAATAAAATTCGATTGTAATCTCTTGGCAAGCTTTTCTGGTGTAAATTTCTGTCCTTTTCATACTTGATCGTATATAAATACTACTATGAAAATTATAAATAAAATTCGATTGTAATCTCCTGGCAAACTTCTTATTTAGATTTATATCCTTTTAATATTTCACATCATAAATATTACCTGTTTAGAAAATTATAAATATTATTTAGATTGTAATATCTTGGCAAACTTTTTTCATGTAAATTTTGGCCTCCCGTTCTTACGACATATTTATTATAATGTTTTTATTCGTAAATTGAGAAAACTATTACAAAAAATGATACGAAATCAAATTTCAATTGAATTATATTGAAATTTATTTTTTTTTCAAACATTCGATATTATATTTATTATTACAAGACTAGTTTATATTCATATATAATACAGACGATTAAACGAAATGAAGATTGATCAAATTATGGAAGAAAAGAAATATATCCTAGATTACAAAGAATTCTACACTTTTTTACTGTCTTATCGTATATATACACGTATAGAGTAGATAGATCCTTGTATTTGTGAATGGCCTTTCGTACTTAATTACAAAAGGTGTCTGATATAATTGACAGCTTCATTGGCGCACTTTTCAGCTCCATTAACGAGGCTTCTTCGTGCGAGCGAGCCTGTTTTGCCGAAACTTTACGCAACAGCTACTCGCATTGACGCGGTAGATCACAACAAAGTGTATAAGATGATTCCCTACATATATCAATACATACATACATGCATATATGTATATATACATGTACAAACCAAACATGCACGCACACGCTCACATCATATATTCAATTAAAAATTGATCCCTATAATTCGAGTAACCTCTTTTAAAGCATCATTTTCACAAATCATATTGTTAAATAAATACAAAATTTGATATAACTGTGCCTTTAATGAAATTAATTCAAAGGAAAAATCGGGAATCATTGTCATTGCTCGAAATATATTCGTGTGTTGAATAAAATCAGAGGACTTGATTAAAATGTGTCTTTAAAAGAGACGTAGACAAATTTGACCAAGTACAAAAATCTACATTATCACTGATTGAATAATTTTTGTCCATAAGAGTGATAAGTTTAACGTTATAATAGACAATATATTTAACCTTCTAATGAGAAAGAGAAAGAGAGAAAGAGAGAGGGAGAGAGAAAGAGATAATCGTTCTAGTCCGATGCGTCGAATGCGTTCCAACTTTTGATCGTAGCACGAGAATGACAGTGATAGCAAGCAAGATCAGCAATAGCAATAGTAATAATAATAGTAGTTATAATATAGTAACACAGTGGCGGTAGCAGCAGTGGCAGCAATAACAGCAGAAAGAGTCGCAGTTTTAGCTACAGCAGCAACAGCAACAGCTGTAATCTCAAAATGCATGTTCTCAAGTGGATCGGCCCCGATATTAAAAACGTTTATCGAACGATCGTAAATCATATTTCCTTGTGGGAACGTTGTTGAACATTATCCTCTCTTATGAATAACCATACATAAATACAAGTTTGAGATTATTCTCTTGTTCGTTTATTTAAAAATACGAATTACAGATAGAGCATATATATGTTTATATTAACTAACGATCGTCTTTGACATCGTCATTTTTTAAGTATCTCTTGAAAGTAACGTGAAAATCGGATTAGGGCGGATCCTGAGATCTCTGGGGCGGTTCGAGAGAATCGAACAGTACACATATATATAGTACGTAACAATCTCTCTCTCTCTCTTTCTCTCGTACATCTCCCTTCTGCGTCTTTCGTACTACCTTTTCTCTCTCCGATCAATATTAATGCGAGCTTACGAATTTCCCTAGAAACTAAGAGAGAGAGAGAGAGAGAGAGAGAGAGACCCCTTTTTCTGGCATTTAGAAGAAAAATAAAATGTACGCGCGTAAGAGAGTAATAACCATCTTCGTTTATGGTACTTGTGCAGAGCGAATAAGATAGAGAGATATATGGAGAGAGAGGAAGAAATGTTGCCGCGCTTAAAAGTACAAGAGGGAGAGAGACAAAGGAACGAATGGAAGAAGAGCGAGAGAAAACAACGCAAGGTAAAAAAGAGTAGTAATAATAATAATAATAATAATAAGATAATCGAACGTTTACCTCCGGTGCGACGATGTCGACGGTTTCTTTGAAGCGAATCAGCTGTAGGCCTGAAGGAAAAGGCAAATAAACGACGAGGAAAACTTTGTATTTCACTTTGCTGGACGACGACATGCGAGAGCATCGAATTGTCGACGACCGGTCTTATCCTCGCGGTATGTCATTGACAAAAAACCTAGGAAGAAGGTAAATTTTCGGCACCAGATATCTAACCAATCACCACCAAAAGAAAAACACTACTAGATAGGAAAGCCGGTTTTTCTTTATTTTTTCGATTCTTCCGGTCTATCTCTTTAATAATAGTATAACTGTATCTTTTTTATTTCTGTTATTTTTTTTCTTTTTTTTATATTTCCTTCTACTTTCTTTGCTCTTCTTATCGTGAATCTTCCGTCACATAATATATATATATATATATATATGAATGTATATGTATATCTATGTCTCTATGCATACGCATGTATATATGCATTCCCTTGCATGCACTTTAGACAGGGTAAAGATGGGAACTATCATACGTTTACGCGCACGTAGCTTCTATCTTTGTATATAATTGGCACTGGCACCACTCTTTCTCGTTCCTTTAAACGCACGAATTATATATGTATATATATATATATAGAGTAGTGTCGTCTAATATCTGAAAAAAAATGACGATCCCGTGTTTCCTTTCATACGATAACCAACTTCACACTACGTTTTCGTTTTTTCGAGTTAATAAATATATGGTTTATCGATAGCGTATTAGATACGCTTTTAAACCAACAAGAGGCGGAAGAATGAAATAATCATGACAGTCGAAACGCGATTGCTCCATTCCGCATGCTCCTCTTCTTCTTCATCTTCTATCGCGTTATTCTACGAGCACAGCAGCTCTCTCTTCCTCTTCATCTGCGAACACCATCTATCGCGTTATTCTACGAGCAACTGCACCGCACTCCCTTTCCTTCTCTCGTACATCTTCTATCTCTTTTTTCTAGCGCTTGCTCTTTCTTACTTTGTTCCTACTGCCATCTACCGTTTCCGCGCGAAAGTTACGAGTGGTGGGGAGTGTTCCTCTCTTTTAAAAAATATCCGAGTAATGTGTATATTCGTTCGATTTCGAAGAGAATTATTTCTTTTAAATTGACGTTATTTATAAAATCATTTCTTTAAGTAGATATTATTTCTCAGTGATATCATCATTATTTCATTTTCTTTTTATCTTTTCACGCTACATTTACGTAATCTTTAAAATAGTCAAATCAATTCTCGAGTTCACTCAAGTTTAAAATTACCTCCAAGCATTCGAGGTTAAAGACATTTCTTATAGTTCATTGGTTCCTACGATCGACCAATGAGCTTGCTACAAATCAATCCAATCTTATCCTTAGATTCGCCCAATCGTCATCTACGAATATTTCTATTGGCTAATATATTCGAGATGATATCAATTGATATAATCTCATTTTTGACGCGAAGATAAATTAGTTCATTGGTTCCTACGAATCGACCAATGCGCTTGCTACAAATCAATCCAATCTTATCCTTAGATTCGCCCAATCGTCAGCTACGAATATTCTATTGGACAATATATTCGAGATGATATTCAATTGATATAATCTCATTTTTTGACGCGAAGATAAATAAATAATACATTGTTTTCATATTATTTTTAATCTATTGATAATAAAAATAATTCGATTACATGTGTAATATAAATATTCAGTTAATTCGTTAATCATAAATACGAAGAGTATAAAATATCTGTAAATTTGCATAATTTAGCCTAAATCGTTGTCCTCATTTGTTCAAAAAATTTTGAGAATGAAAGCAATAATAGCAGTTAACGCTGATCCTAAATACCACAACTTCTTTGCAACACCAAACGTAAATTATTGTTAAATATACTTTAATAATTATTAATTACTATTTATAGTACATAGCATATATAATTATGATAAGAATACACGTTGTATATCTACAGTATAAACATACCTTATCTTGCCATTTTTTATTAGTTATACATTCCTGGAAACTCATTCGACTGAAATGTACTGTAATATAAAGTGGTATCCAGTATTGAATACATTTATATAAAAAAGTATCAAGATGTCGACGCAAAGCAAAAGACTTTTCTGTACTAAATGCCTCATCTGCAATTAAATATAGTGTAATATTACGATTATAAGTACAACACAAGATTGTAACATACAATGTTTGTAAATATATGAAACATTCTCGTCTATATAGGTAAAATTATTCAAATTATTTACCTCGATATAATTATACATTGCTAGGTCACATATCGCTTCTGCATCGTACATCGAAGTTTGGAAAATTTCGGAAGAATTTCAGTAATTCGAATTGATTTTTTCCATTAGATTATCCAGCAACAAGATATCCTCGAATCCCTGTAAATTCAAGAAATTCAAATACGAAATGTAGCTGTAATTTATTTCCAAAAAAGTAGAAATATATTATCGATAAAAATATATTTTTTAAGATATATTTCTTAACTAAAGCAATAATATCATACACCTACAGTATTCATTCCTTGAGCGTAAAATGGTACCATAGCGTGAGCAGCATCTCCTACCAAAATGGCCGTTTTACCAACGTGATATGGTCTCTGCAACTGTATTAGTATAATAATATTAATATCAATAAATAATGACAAGCAAGCGGGCAGAAAAATAGTTATAATACCTTAATCGATATCAAAGTTTGTGGTTTTTTTTTGAAATAATTTCTAACTAATATTCCTCGCCGATCAATGTAATACATCTGGAAATTGTTTTTTATAAAAAGTAATTAAACTTTCAGGCGTTTTTAATTTGTCGAAAGTACTGAAAGGTGCGAAAAGATTAGCAGTAAAACTGTGATCCTTGTTTGGTAATGCTATCATCATAAACTCGTCTCTTGGCCAAATGTGAAGATGGTTTTCCACTCATTGCAAACTTTAAAACAAGTCATTTACATGTTTAGATTTTATTGTAGACACATAATAAAAGAATTTATTCGAACTTAAAGTAAATAGACGTTTCAGATTAATGACCTAATACTTCATTAAATTATCACTATCACCTCGCTTTTTTTCCAGATGGTATAATAATCAACGTATCCGTGTTCGATGTAAGTTTGACTATAATTAAAAAGTGGTCTTTTCAAAAAATCTTTCGTATGGTAGAAATAAGCACCATCTGCTCCGATTATTAGATCGATATTTACTTCTTCCGGTCGTCTGATCTTCGTACTAAAAACATATATGTACATATTTATATGGGTGGTCCTTTTAAGTAAGGTAATCTAATATTATGCGGTTAATTGCGAGTTAAAATATATTTTTACTTAATGTGCATGATTACCTAATGACTTGAAACAGTTGTTCCATTGAACGGAACCATTCTTATAATCTACGTACGTAGAATTCTATAGATTATAAAAGTTGCTAATTCTTGTAATTTATTTTTATACATTGCGGTAGTAGACATATTTATTTATATTTAGTTTCTCGATTGTCAAGTTTTGGTCAAAGCTTGCAATCTCGATAGACATTAGTTTCACGTAAAACTTTAATTTTCGAAGATTGTAGTAATTTCAAAGTCATGTTATTATACATATCGGAATGTATTTTTTGATTAGTTTCACGATGCAATAAAAAAAATGTAGTCATCAATATGCAATAAAACATACCGGTAACTTTAAAAAACCCCGAAAGAAAAATATTTTGAGAAAAAAATATTCTTGCCAGATATTAGTTCTTTGATCACCATGAACATTACGTATACAATATTTTTTGTATTACAATGAGATAAAGAGGTATTCAGGTGGCCTTGCTTAAATGGACTACGCTCTATAATATAATAAATATTTAAAAATGATTATATATTATATATACATACTTTAAAATTGTTAATTTTCCTTGCTCGATATCAGCGTCAATGATTTTCGAATTAAAGTAGAGCTGTACTTCAGAATACTTTTCTGCAGCTAGGTTTATAAAATACTAATTATTTACGTAAGTTTTTAAAATCAATGAAATATATACTGCATTACTGCTTTCTTATAACATAATAAATATGAATTACAACTATGTCTAGACAAAAAATAAATTCCATGTTTTTAGAATATCCTTTTCTGTATATCTTGAATTAATTTAATGTGTAGATATAAAATTCTTCTTTTTTAAATATGTATTTAATTTGATACAGATATAAATTTTTAGAAGACAAAAAATTTGTAATTTAAAATTTTATAAAATAGATAATTTAATAGGGAAAATATTTAAATTTTAAATTTCGTCTTTTAAAAAGAATACGTATTCAATTTGATATACAAATAAATTTTTGTGAGGCAAAAAATTTATATCAATTAATTATACCAATTAATTTTATGTCGAGACACAAAATAATTCATTATTTTTACTCTCGACTAAATAATAATTGTTTCTGTTAAAATGAATTATTGTTTTTCTTTTATTCAAGGTTCACTATTTTTGACAATAAATAAAAATATATATATTATTTCGATAAATATATCGAAATAAGTCATAATAAAAAAATTTCAGTTGCCGATGATGTCCCAATGAAAGGGACGAAACGTTCAACAAGATCAAAATAACGTTCAACAAGATTTTTTAACCCGTCCAATCTTCCTACGAAACCTATTTTAATAATTCATTTAATATTCAAATGTAATCCTTTAAATATCTCGAAACAAGAAATATATGACTTAGACCACTTTCATAATTATGGGCACATATATCAGTTTTTAAATATCCATGGTTCTTTTTAATTAAATGATCTTAAAAACATTTTCCTGTTACCCCCAGTCCCACCCCCGTGCTATAAACACAACTAACTGAAGCACATTTTGTAGATTGACTGAAGCTGTCTGGGCATTGTATAGAATGACCGGGTAATGTATGAAATACATGCTTATTAAATATAATGTCCGATTCAGTTGGCATTCTATACAATCTCCGGAACATATACATTGATCGTACATATATGTAAGGGGAATGCATGGATGAAAGTAACCCGATACATTTGAATTCTTGTGGCTTCGCACGGTACTAGAGGCTATCGGATGTTCAAAACTATTTTTTAATCTTGAATACCATCTCAGGTTCGTGTTATTTTTTCACATAAAAAATTTCTTCACGATAAAAATTCCTCGCGTAGACGTTATATGTGTATACGTATGCCTAACACGATAATAATTAATAACATTTGTATAATAGAGATAATATTTGTTTACTTTATCATTTGAATACAGTACAAATGAGTGTATTAAAATATAGAAAAAGGTGTGAAAAGTCAGATAAAAAGAAATAATTAAAATTAGGAACACTCACCGTTGAGTAAAATTTCATTGAGATATTGTCTGTTGACAGAGTAAATGCACTGAAAAACCAAAACAAAGATGATGCAGATATTATAAATATTTGAAAAGTAGTTGCAATAAGCGATAGTAGAAGCTTCAACGAAAACTACTAATATGCTCACATTTCCCTTGACGCTGTCATAAATCATTTCTTTCAATTGGCCGTTTCTATCATGTAGCATTCTACCTTTCATAGCGATACCGTGTTGATTAACAAGAACATCCTCAAGACCTACTGCTCTTAAAGCTTCTCGTCCACGTGTTGATAAAGCTAAATCTATACTTTGACCTACTAATTTTTCTTTTCTAATATCTGAAAGATATGTATCAAATATCAATTTAACAGATATGTTGGCGTTACTTTATGAAATCGGTTAATTCGTGAAATGACTAGCTAAACTCTGGAATAGCTATACCAACCTGTTTAAATATGAAAGTAGATAGAATTACATATTTCAATTAATTTTAAGTAACGTATGAGTTTATGTAGATTATATCCGTCAAAACAGCACGATAAATAGTTGCAATCAAAAAAAAAGTTCAAAGTGCAAAAAAGATAAGAACGATACAGCCAATTTTTATTACATAAATTACTAACTCAATGATAATTGATATTTTACCAATAGTATAACAACAAATTAATGGTTTATCTTTAATTAAATATTTAATATTAAAAATTTCGACATATTGGTCAATTAAATATTATATTTGTTTATTACCTGAACGATATTCGTAAACAGAAATCGAATGTCCTCGTTTAGCAAAGTAGCAAGCAGCTAATGCTCCTACCTGATCAAAATATTGTTAATATTACCGAGAAATATCTTTTATAAGAAGATTATTAAATTATAAATATTAAATTTTGAAAAGTAGATTTATGTACACACCAATCCACCACCTACGATACCGATGCGAATCTTCTGCTTACCGTCAGCCATGGTAGCTTTTAGTTTACTGAAACCCTTCTGTTTCTCAGCACTTACATAAGTACATATACTTTAACCTTACATGCGGTGACTACCCCCTCCATCATTTTCTAAGAGATAACTAAGAAATGGAGTTACTTTTCTATACTCAGAGAAAAAATAAGTATCAAATAAAAATTACTTATAATTTGTTGGATGACTCGTTTTCTTTTTTTTTTTTCATCAATTTTTCATCACGTAAAATATTTATTTTTTATTTTTAAGCGAACACAATTATTTTCTTAAATTACTTTTTTAAACCTAAAGAGAACGAAAAAGAATAATTTTTTTTTTTTAAATAGAAGTGTAATCAGTGGAATACATGTTTTTTTTTTTTCTATCATACGTTTACTGTTCGATTATCTACAAAGCTACGTTACATTTAGTGTAGCGCGAAAGGCACATATGTAAATAGTATGTGTGAATATTCGTGACCTTGGTTTATTAACGGGAAGACATCCGAGATGTATCATGTACTTATGAATTTAGTAGACATATAGACGTAGAATAAGATCGGCATTGATCAGGATACAAGATTTACATATTTTTGAAACACCGCTTTTTTCTTTATTCATTTTTTTCCTTCGAATTAAACATTGTTTATATTGTTTTCCTTACCTTGTATGGTTTCGTTCAAATTTTCTTTAAATATCAAAAGCTCACATGCTTTTCTTGCTAACATTTTCAACGATATTTACTTGTCTACATTTACGTATGTATTTTTAGGACCTTTACGAGGAGGTACGCGTTTAAACACTTTAAGGATACAGAAAAACAGTCGATCAACATGTTGTTTTTGTCTTCTTTTTTTTTCCATCAAGAAATACGATATTTTATGAAAATTATTTTTCATTTGCAATATGCCAACTTTTGCAATATGCCATTCGTCATTATTTTTCCGATAATTTGAATTACGTATGTACGTCGGTATGAGTATATGTAATTTTTTGCAAAATTACATCGAATGAACTAATTTAACTTATGTTAATATTAAAAATTCTTTCATCATTATAATATTACATATTATATATATATAATGCGGTATTTTGATTTACTTTTTAAATAAACTTAGATATTATTATTATATTTGATTAAAATGAAACTATTGCATTTGTAATAATATAGAGAGGACGTTAAAACGATAAAGAATATTGTGCCCATAATTATGAAAGTGGTTTAAGTCAATATTTCTTGTTTGGAGATATTTAAAGGATTACATTTGAACATTAAATGAATTCTATATAATATTGAAATAACAAACACTATCTAACAGTTCATTTTTGACAATATCGTGAAAATTATATTGAATTAATTTAGTTTAAAATAATGTGGTGTGAAATAACTAATAAACTTATTTTTTTTTTAATTTTGACTTAGACCACTTTCCATTGATGAGTAAATTTGTTTTTAGGAGTAAAATTAATAAATGAAATTTAATTTACGATAATGTTCCATTTATCTGAACTGTTATTTAATTGGCACGATTTTCGACAAGTCGAGAAAAAAGAAAAGACTCCAGAAGAATTTATTTTCTATATATACGACAGCCTAAGGCACGTATACGTAATGCGTGTTATTAGCTTTTGGATTTAGATCTGTGATTATTATCTAATCACTATTAGTAAAATCATATAAAACAATTTGTGATTAAAATAATAACTTTATTTAACATGTAATTTGTTAACAACGGTGGTTACCATTTGTATTTGCATTTTAATGTCAAATAATTTCACTCTCTGATATTTATTCTTTATGTTATTCGTTTTATTTAGGAGAAATAAAAAAACAAAGTTAAATAAATGGAATCTTATCGTAAGTTAAGATTAATGTTATAGATTATTAAACGTTTCACATAAATATGAATAATTCGGTGGATCGGTAAACATTTGGCACACGGTATAGATTAATCCATAGCAAAACACGTTGTAGAATCGTTTAAGGATATCAGGGTGTAATAACACATAACATAGCTCAAGACATACTTTAAATATTTTGATCAAGATCGATTGTCAGAAATGGCTGGTACGATCGTTAATGACACAATAGTTATAAATATATTTTAAAAATCTGTTGTGTTTGCAATGGTTTATACAACAACGAATAACAAATTTTAAAGTAAGTCTTGAGCATTAAATATATATATATATAATTATATCCCAAACAAATCCGAGGATGAATAAATTTGAAATAGATTTTTGATCGATTGTTTACATTGTCTGGATATACACAGAACATATTTATTCTCTTGATCAGAAATCACAGCCAATTTGTAAAACAATTTTTGTTCAACAGTAAATTCGATCAGAAGTTTGTTTGTTTATTAAATAATCATAACGCTTCTTCGCAAGGTGAATCGAATAATAATAATAATAAAAGGTATTGACATGATAAATTGTTTTCAAAAATCTTTCTATCTCTCTTTCTCTTTTTCTCTCGATATAGATAAAAAATAAATTCTATTGCAGACATACAAGGTGCTTGCAAAAATGATGTATATACTTTTATTCTTTAATGAAATTTACGATGGCACATATAAGATTATTCAAAAAGAATTTTTAAGATCTGCATTTCAAATAATTCTCTTTTCATACTTTTTCCTCTGTACTTTTATTGTAAAATGGTTTCAATATATGTATTTTTTATTTTTTTTTATTTTGCTGACTATTATATTGAATACTATTTAAAAACAGGTAGAAAAAGATTTCATATCAAATGTAATTGGCAAATTGATTCTATTAGAAAATTGTCAACGTAAATTTTGTATTATAGATATATATATATATCATTTCTTTTCAATCGAGTCCCAATTTCGTCACGAATATTCGAACAATTGAGCAGACAAAAAGATAGAAAGAAAACAAATAGAAAACAAAAATGCAAATTATTAGCTCTAATCTATACTGGCATAGGATAATCTTTAGTTATCTAGATAACTCTATCTTTTAACTGTAGGACATGTTCTCTTCGATATTTTATAAGCCAGTGCAAACGATTGCTTATCTTGGTCATGTACGAAAAGCTTATTTCGCGTTCAGGATCAGAGAATCTATTACAACATATACAATTTATACGTATATAGGATTTACTGTATTAAGGCCTGCCAGAAAATGTGACCCTCGTTAACAAATTATCTCTTTAATCTTTCTTACTTTTTTTTCTTCTTTTCTGTTTTATTATTCATTTATCGCTATAAACGCTTAACAATTTTTTATTTATTTATTTAATTATTATTATTATTATTATTATTATTCTTATAATGATTTGAATCGCGTGCAACGCATTGCGAGCAAGCTCTCTTTCAAATGATTTTATTGCTTTAATTATTTATTTATCTCAAAAGTTATTCACTTTCACTTATACTCTCCGTTATTCTTTGGCAAATATGTATATGGTCCTGGCGCCATGATCTAGGCTGATTTTTTGCGATTGATTGCACTTCTTCCTCTTCGTCTTTCTCTTCGCCTTTTCTTCTTCTTCTTCTTCTTCTTCTTTCAGAAATATTAACGTAACAGTCAAATTCATAAGGCTTTTTAATTAACGACTTATTTTTCTTCTCACTTCTTATTTAAATTCTATTCTTCATATTGTTTTTAGTTTTTCTTTCTTCTTCTTCTTTTCAGAAAATATTCATACTATGCAGTGGCAGATGATTATACTCTATATATCTCATATCTTTTATTTATATATATATACATATATATGTATCAATAAGAGATTATGAAAGTGGTATAAACTATTTAATATACTTTTTGCAAGTCATATTTTTTGTCCATATATTTATATATATTTTAATCTTTTTAAAAAAACAAAACTTTATTTTCCACACGTACAATAATAATTAATATACATAATGACTTTTTTGTTTCTTTCTTTATGGAAAAATAATTTTTAAACAATTTAAACTTTAAAATATGTTAAAATATCTTAAAATGATAAATATATGTCTATATGGAACACTTTCATAATCATTGACTCATACATTTAAATATATATCATATATATATATATATATATTTATATATTTATAACAGATTTTATATAACGGGAGTTCCTAATTAGTAACTTGCGATGGTACTATATTACTACACACATTGCAGACAATATATATATATAATATATACATATATGTATATTATATATGTATATATATATTAATATATAATTTATAACAATGATGCTCTTTTTTCATATTCAACTTGGTCTATTCTTTTTCATTCGTGTCCTATGTATAGAATTATATAAATAAATGACGTATATACGTCTAATCCGGCACTTCGAACAAAGTACAACATTCTTTTTTCACAATCACATGAAAATTTCGTTTGTTAATCTATTTTCACATAGATTAAACATGTTATATTACCATCGTTAATAATATTTTTCATTTCTAGTAACTTATGAAATATAACTTCACATAATTTCTCACATAATGTGCTTAAATTTCTATAAAATGATAAAGAAAACATTTATTGAATTAAGGAAAAGTCAGTACAGTAACTCGAGATTGAATGTTTGATATTTTTCTAACACTGAATATGAGAAAATTCATATCATTTATTTATATAAAATATAAAATGGTAAATTATTATTGATCATTTTAAAAAAATATCGTACTAGATTAGTATTTAATAAAACATCATTAAAATAATACACATACAATAATACAAATATTTTGTTGTTGTTGTTTCTAATTAATTTTATTTCTGTTATCACGTATGGAAAAAAAAAGAATAAGGAAATGATAGATTTAATTCTTATTGAAAAATTAGAAACATTGTCATTCTTTCTAATCAAGTCTCATTATTTTTCACGATAACGATTACAATAACGAGAATATTAATTATTGGTGTTTTGGCAGCCGATAATATTTCGTTTAGGCGAATGAGAACTCTTTCGAGTGTTAATGATCTATCGATCATTCGATAAACAAACACGTCCATATACACACACACGCGCGCACGTAGATAGTGAAGATTTCAAATTGATCCTACAACTGTCGGATAGTTAAATATTTTTGTCGGCAGGCTTAAAAACGTTTACACGTGGTATCCATTCATGTGACTACATTTAAATTTTTAATAATCTATGGTGTGGTAACATTAAAAATAAAGAAAAAGGTAAAAGATTATGAGATAAGATAAGCATGTGCATCATCACGTCAATGTGAATTTTTAAATTTGCTAATAGTTGAAAATGATTTTCAATCTCGTATATATTTTTGTTTGTGCACCAATGACAGTTGCAGGATCAAGTTAGGATTCGAATCATAACTATGATTCAGCTCCAATTAATGTTAGATCTATATCGAATATAGATCAGTCATATATATAAGTTTATCGATTTCTTACGAAGACGCTCGTTTTCTTTACAGATTTTTCAAATCATCGTGTCAATCGTCTTACTAGAGCTATTTCAAAAATTAACACCTCTGTTTATTTTCTTTTTACTTTAACCTTCTATAACCTAGTTCTTTTTTATCCATATCTATACAAATACTATATAATGTGAAAATTATAGTATTATTTATACCAATATAATTTGATTATAGAATTTATAACTTATACTTTAGAAACGTTAAAATTTAAAATATAGATATTTAATCGTACAATTTAAAAATTATAATTCGTTATAAGGAGTTAAAATTTGTCCCTTCTTAAGGAAATAAAATTTATATATATAAACAATAATAAAGAAAACAATGAGAAAATAGAAATTATAAAAACTGTGTGAATGTTTCAAATTGTCTTAGTATTTATATATATATATTTTCGCTTCCTCGAAGAATGTCAATATTTGTTATTGTTTTAGGAAGCTATCAGCGAAATATTTTTATTTCGTCATATTCTCTCGTCGTCAACGTTCTTTTTGTGTAAGGCGTTCCTCTATTTTCTTGTTTTCTTTTTCTTGCGTTGGAAGAATGAACGATAAGGGACATATGAGATATCTTACGTTAGATAAAAGTTTTACGTGTTTCGATTTTTAAATAATCGTAGCTTCAATTTTGTGCACTTAAGCAGCACGCCTTTGCACAATTCTTTCTTTTGCTTTTCTTTTAAGATATCATTTTCTATATTTGTTTCTTCTATTTTTCTATCTATGTTCTTTCGCTCTTTTATCTTATTTCGAAGAGTTACGTTCGCGACGGAGTTTCTACTTCGGGAAGTTGTTCTGGATTGTAATATCTTAGCCCGTTTATCTGCAAATTTATATATAATTTTATTATTACAGTGGTATTCTGCTATAAGTCACAATAAGCCCAATAAATGCAATTTTAATTTCATTAAACTAAATAAATATACAGTATTACCTAAATACTTCATTTGTTTACAATCATAATAAAAAATTTCAAAAGAAAAAGTAGCATTAATCGTGAAACCACAAATGTTTTCAAATTTGAAATGGATTTTCGAAATTGTGACCATTTGCATAAATGCTATTGCGATGATAAGGCATATTATCAACGGATAATTATACTTGTACGTCTTTTAGCAATACAAAGATAACACCTTTGCATTGACGTAAATGATCACAATACACAAAATCTTTATAATGAAAAATGTTTATTTTACTATCACATTTGACCTTGAATCCTTCATTAATAGCTTGCTGAAACTGTTTTAACGCCGGCTATTGGCGTTATAAAAAGAATTAGTCATCTCATTTAAAAAAATGAAGATGATCTCGAATTTTTCTGTACGCCTTCTTTTGCACAGAAGAAATAGGCATTGCAATATGCCCCTTTATATGTCGTGCAAGTTATGTATCAAACATATTTTCATATTATTACAGATAACAGAAATATTCAAAGAGTAATTATCATTAAGTGTCAATATTTTTAGAATAACTGATCAAAATTATATGGTCGTACATATCATTTTTATTCGGTTTTTCATGCTTTATAAGAATATCGTAAGAAAATACAGTTCTTTTTAAAAAAACGAAGTTGACCTTTAAAATTCGTAAAAAAATGTGCTTGAGAAAAAAATTCTTTCAACCATTACATTAGTGCAAGTTTTTTCTTTGAAGTTTTTTAATACGATTGTAAAAAAATGAGATATTTAGGTGATACAGTTGGGCAGACTGAATAATTGGTCGGATTTATAAAATTATAAATAAAAATGGAATTACAATCACATTTTACCGTCATATCGTGTTCCGTGATGTATGCTGGAATTTCTAATTGATCAGGTGCCATATCTTCGTACAAGTATTCAATGCCAGGTAAATTATGCACTTTCTGTTTTATCGCTGGTGCCATAAATGTTGTGAACCACCACGTCATCATCTACAATAAAATGAAGGACAATAATGGCTAATATTTGTCCCAAATTGACCATTCCATAAACAAAACGAGTACTCACCTTCGTCCAGAAAGTAGGATGAATGATATAAAAGTGCTTAAGATTCTTTTTATACCTAAGACAAAAAAGAAAAACACATTAAAATCTTAATACTTTTTATTATAACAAATTGTTGACAATCATTACGTCATGCCACAATTTTCCTGAATAAGTAATATTTTATTATAATACAAATTTTGTCGTGCGATTGTGAGTATAACTGAGAAATAATACGAATTATCTAGTCTACATAAATAATTAGTCACAAATGCGTAAAATAGATAATAAAAAAAAAAGATATAAATCTTACTTGTAAGGAAGCACATTGTAGACTTCGCGTAGCCATTGTAAGCTTGGATAATTGCTGCTCGTGGTTAACGTGTGAAAGTATGCGATCACATAATCACCTTTCACGATGGGGTCTAATAATTGAATGACGTACAGTAAAGCCTAAAAAAACAAACGAGATAGAAAGATATTGGTTGTTACATAAGTTCGTTCGTATTTTGGCGCGCAGATATTGACGCCTATTTGACGGAAAATATTTAGGTGGAGGGGATATTTTCGTAACGTCAGTTGCGTAGTGTACACTTGTGGCTACATTTTAGTGTCAAATTTATTTAATTTTGCTACTTAGTTTGTGATCACGTGTATAGTCAAATGGAAGAGGAAAATGAGCATTTTCGGCATATTATGATGTATTACTTTCGAAAAGGGAAAAACGCAACCCAAGCAGCGAAAAAAATATGCGTCGTACAAAAGTGGTATGCCAGGTTCAGAAGCGGACAATTCAGCCTTAAGGGTTGCGAGCGCTTCGGCAAAAACGAAGCCTTCTGGAGAGATGGCATTATGCAATTGCCTGAACTTTGGGTCAGAGTGATACAAAATAATGGACAATACAGTTAATAATAAAAGCTTTTATTTTAGAATGTATTTTGCTTTGAATTAATGTCAAAAAACCGAACGAATTAATGTGACAACCCAATAAAAAGGTAAGTACGATTTAATGATACTATTTAAAATGAATTATTTGGATGCATGTGTACTCTCCTCTGCTTTCATAAGAAAGCCCGCCCCTGCAGCAGTTATTTTTAGAAAATAACCCATATTTGTAGAAAATACATCGTAGGGTTGCCTTTTGATCTACACCGTTTGGCATATCTTTTGAAGATGAACATTTACGTCATAGATGTTAGGAAAAAGAGAGGGAGAAAGAAAAATGAAGAAGAAGAAGAAGAAGAAGAAAATGTGTAGTTCACAGGACAGCTACGTATGCTTGGAATAAGGAGGCCGCTCGATTCAGGAGCTTTTTTCTTTAGATGTTCTATTTCTGGACATATACATATTGATTTGTTACAGTGCCGCGCAGAGAAAAAGGGCTGCGGCCAAACAAACTAAGGCGTGGTACGCAACTGAATAATCCGATAAATCTTCGAACGAGATTTCTATAGTTTCATCTTTCAATTTAAATTCACATAAATATATTTATCTAATAGAAAATAATGGAAAGTTTGATCTTTATATAAGACATTATCACCTTGTCCAAGTTAATCTTTGTAGCAGGGAACCATTTGCCAACAAAGACTACGACTGGTCTTCCTTGACGATCTACACCACTCTGATAAAGACAACCAATTCCAGACACCTCTGTGAGATCTTCCGTTTTTGCTCTTCTCAGAAGCCTTTCATATCTATAAACAAAAGATAAATAAATGAATCGAAAGAATTTGTAAGTTTACCCGAGCGTGCGTGCGTGCGTGCTTTTGCAAGTACGTTGGCTGCTTACGTTTATCGATTAGAAATGTTTGTACGACTTTCACGGTGTTCGTGTGAAAATTGACCATCTGCGATTTGTGGCAAACGTATTCTTTGATTATTTATTTAGAAGAAAGAAACTAGTAGATTTACGTGAAACGAGGTCGTTTGAAAAATTGTAAAGCGTATTAGTAAAGTTTGCTAAGTTGCAAGTTTGCCTTAAACTTGTTACAACAAATTTACATTTTTAAATGTTCCATGTATTATGCATTTAAGTATAAACAATTGATTTTTTGATGAAAAATATGTTATTTCGATTTCTTTAATTCGACCCCATCGAATTCAAGGCTATAATAAGTCCAACTACTAATTGCGTTCCGTTAGACTAGTTATGAGAACTGTGCGAAAAATGTTTTTCCTTTTTTTTTTTTTATTACGTGATCAAGTCCAGAGAAAAAGAATACTTGAGAAAAGAGGCAAAGAGTAACCGGAAGTAGAATATCATAGCGTGTTTTTTAATTACTGAAGCAATTAATGTTCCTACACGTGATCTGTTTAATTTTCATTTCCTGATATATGAAATATTATACTATTATATATATAGTATTTATAAACAACATTATTTAATATGAAACATATAAATATATATATTTATTTTAATTCCTTTTTTATTAAATTAATTAGTTAATTTCATTAAATTCTTCACTTTAATCATTTAGCCCAATTTGTATTTAAGGGGGAACATCATTTAGAAGATCAAAAATTAACTGTTTTTCTTTTTAAGATTTTTTTTTTCAAATAAAAATGATCATTCAAGAAAATAAATGATGTCATTTTTGATGAAATTTTTCAATTGTTTGAAATTTTCCACAAAAAAGTATATGTTCTTATAAGTTGCCATCTTGCGAATTGTTCATATACTTTGATTTTTCTAATTCACCGACTGCGAACCAAGTTATTTTAAATTAAAATGAAAAAAAAATAATTTTGTTCTGAACGGTTAAACTGCGAAATAAAAGATGTAGAAAGTTGTAATAATGTCGGACAATTCTTTTTATAAGAAAAAAAATCTTGAGAAACGTTTAATATTCGATTTTCTAAATAGTGTTTCTCCTTTAATGACATAAATATCCATATTTCTGTATGTGGAACATCAAACGCGTCAAGTAGGTCGAAGAGAAGTAAGTAGACATGTATAAAGTCATAATTGCATATAAAGAAAACGTATTATTATTTAACATGATATTAACTTATACATACGAAACTTATCAAGATAATTAGGTAGTAATTATCAAGGTAATTATGTAGCTATTATCAAGATAATTCGGTAGCAGGTTATCTTTTCTCTCGATTCTTTGTAATTTTTAACTCGATAACGTTTTTATACTAACGTATGTTCTGTTGATTCAAATGAAATAGCAATACGTTATCGCATGAAATTTATTCAACGATGATTAATATGTACGATTGCTTTGTAAAGTTCATTTATATTTGGAGATATTTGGTAACAAACAATGGCGGAATATTTTTCATATAGCTTATATCTTAATTATTAAACAATAATACAATAGTGTAGTGTTTTAATTGAAAATATAGACAATAATTATGAGTCAAGTCAATAACTATTTGCTAATTTATACACATAGATTGTCTGTATGGAAATTCGAATTTTTTTCAATGAATTTTATATCTCTAAATTTGCAAATCAAATTGATTCGGGTTCTCGTAGAATTCGATTGATTCAACGGATCCAAAATTAGACGCAATGCACGTATATGGACACAGATAGATATGCGCATGTCTACTATATGTATCTATGTGTGTGTGACGTGACTACCATGAATTTCGATTAATTAGTTATTATCTTCCTCTCTCTCTCTCTTTTATTTCGTTTTAATTTATGTATAGTATAACGAACAATGTTGTCACGTTTAAATATAAAAGTTTATAATTTGGTCGACCAAAATGATTATTATTATTTACCATATTCCGGATTAAAACAAAACCCAAAATATCCTCAACGTTATCATGAAAATTACGAGCAATTTATTTGTTAAAAGGTATAACATTTTTAAATCAATTATCTATATATTAATAGTTTCTTTTCTATATAGATAACATGACTATATAACGTGAGAGACGTAACTACCAATCGCAAACGTGGTTGATAACGCAGGAATATCGATTATATTCTAATGTAGAGGTCAAATAGAATTCTATCAAATTGGATTGAAATCAAATGGAGCGATAAAAAAGAAAAAAGTTAACTATTAAATATAATAAATCATAGAAAAAGAAAAAAATCAATGAGAGATTTTCTAAATGCGTGATTACAAAATTCGTGTTAATATTACATATATAAATAAAACTTCACACGCGATACAAAATAATAATTATGAATGAAACTAGTAAAAGAAGAAACTCGATTAAACAAAGTTACAAAGTGGTACATGTATATAAAACACGTGTCATTAAATTCAAACGTATTGTCTGCATTTTATTGCGTGACTTCAAAAGGATAAGAATGAAAGAGAGAATAATTCAGATGAATAAAATAAAAGAGAGAGAGAGAGAATGAGTTTTGTTAGAAAAAGTTCATCCTAACGTATTAATATAATACCTACCTGTCTTCATCCTCGATCACATCTACCATGTCGATCATGACCATTTTTTGTTAATATTAAAATCGCTTCTTTGAAAATCTCTTTTGTGTGTTTCTTAAACTCACGCACAAACACGCGCACAATTCTTAAGATGACAAATATCTTCTTTCACGGGGTCTCTCTTGAAATATTTGTCTACTTTGTCGACAATTATATGAAATTTAGAAAAGACTATACGCACATAGATACATACACAGATATATAAATAAATATATATGTATATATGTATGTAAAAACACTGTCAAAAATTGTTTATACATACATACACATATATATATATATAAAAGAAAAGATTATTACAAAATAAAAATTCGGATTTATATCGATCGGTTAAAAGATAACGATAATAATTGACGAACAAATTGAGAAACAGATAAAGACAGAGAGACAGACAGACAGATAGATAGATAGAGATGGAGGAAGAGAAAGGGAGAGGAAAAGCGACGCGGTGATTCCGCGCGACGGTTCGTAACGAACTGAATCGGTTTGATGTCGAAAGACGCCGTCGAATCTTGCTAACCGTGACCGCGACAACGAGAACTATGAGGACGACGAGGACAACGACGACAACGACGACGATGATAACGATGACGACGACAACGACAACGACGACGAAGGCAAACGACGTCGTTTCGTTAGTCGTTTATTCGTTCGTTCGTTCGTTCGTTCGTTCTTTCTTTCGTTCGTTGGTTCGTTGGTTTGGTGGGCACGCGCTTTTGCCAATAAGCATCAGAGCGCCTGCTCGATGTCCTTAACTACATATACATACATTCAAACATACATATATACATACATACAAACATTTATACGTACATTTATACACACATACAACATACATACAAACATTTATACGTACATTTATACACACATCATACAACATACATACATACATAAAAACATTCATACGTCATTCATACATATACATACATACACATCATACATACATATAAACATTCATACGTCATTCATATATACGTACATATATACATACATCATACATACATAATACATATATACATATACATACATATATACATACACATACACATTAAACGTATGAGATGTACGAAACGCGACGAAAGATACCGTGCATGATTCAATATTTGTTTCTTTCTTTTTCTTATTTCTTTTTTTATGATTCCCTCACCTTTCATGATTCATAAAAAATCAATAAACTTAATACACAAGCCTATTAAAATATCCCCCCTTTTAATTTTTGTTTTAAGCCAAATTTCAAACGACGATGATTTCAATAGATTTTTTATTTAAATTGCTTGTAATTGTTTATTATTTTGTCACGTATTCTTATTATTGTAATAGTTAGTTATTATTATAATTGGTTATTGTCAAAAAAATGTATTATTATCTTTAAAAGTTATTTAAAAATAAATTGCATATGTAGTTAAATGATTTACGTTAAGAACGAAATTGAGCATTTTTTTAGGTCAAGGATTTGTTTTCGTAAGAACCGATTACTAACATTAAAAGTAATAATAAAATAAAAATATGAAGACTAGGAATATCCTGTCACAATTTATCCTTGAAATGTTTGAATACTTGCAACAAAATTTACGCATAGATATAACACAACCATGATCATAGTGATATTTTACGTTAAAAACGTGAAATTTTTGTTTATAGTTAAACATCCAAATTTTATTTTCACGAACATTTATATTGAAATAAAGCGATTTACAAATAATCCATAAAGGAGAGTAGAACATTATTGACTTGTTATACATTTGGGGTCAGTGGGAGTGACCTAGCATGAGTTCTCACCCATCCTTCGGGAACAATTTGAAATGCCCTATTTCTCTATTTCTCTTTCGAACACTTCTGTAAAATATCCTATTATTTATTTACCCCTTCTAATGTTTAATATTTTTAACAAAATACACATCAAATTTACGCATGTACGCAATAAGATAAAAAAAAAGATAGTTAACTATTCAGATTTGATTTTGATGAATGATATTTATGTCAAAATAGGACGACTTACGAATAATTTATGAAGGGAGCGATTAATGTTGACTGATTATACTTTTGAAGTTAATGGGAGTGACTTAACATGAATTCCCGCCCATCTTTTGGGAATAGCTTGAGACGTCCTACTTTTTCTTTCCTTCTATTTTTCTCTCTTTCTATCATTTTTTTCTATCCTCCTTTGGGATGAAATCATCCGTCATATCTCATATCGAGATCGAGGACGTAGGTGATACCGGAAATGCAAACATAAGAATTCTCTTATACTGTAGCTCGAATGTATTCAAATTGCTTGCCAAATGTAAGCACACTTGAACATTTTCTATGAAATCGATGACTCATCAAGAATAATTTAACCGTGAGATATTATTATGCAATATTGCGTGAGAGAAAAGGAAAAATAAATTTATTAAAAGCTTCCATATTAGATTGTTAGATAAAATTTAAAACACAAAAAAGAAAAACAAAAACATATTTTTGTATGTAAGAGATTTGAAGTTTTAAAGGTATTTAAATACCTCGTCGTTAGATAAGATAACGATGTTGGTATCTTTAAGCATGCACATTACCTACTTTGTGTACGTGTTTTTTTGAGTCATACTGATTAGTAAGAGAAGTTAAATTTAAGAGCATCGTCATTGAACAACTTGTATTATTTTTTAATAGAAATAGACTCCAATAGTGCGTTTGATGCGTTGCTTCAAGAATGTTTTCTTTTTTTAGATCTTCGAGTTATGAATGTACCTAAAATTATTAATTGTACCTAAGATGTTAAAGTGTGAGTTATATTGTTACAATTGTTGCAATTGTATTATACGTATTATACGTACAAATCGTATTTATACGTATGCATATATAGGTACAGAATATGACAAAAGTTTTTACATGATCTTGAAATTGTCTAAAAGGTTTTGATCCGTTTTGTACAAATAATAAGAATGAAATGATCTTTCGAATTCGCATAATTGCGCGTAAAACAAATACTAACCTTTCTTTTTGTTGCATCTGTTTGATCATGATATCAGCAAGAGGATCAGTGACCGATCTTTCTCCGAGTAGCCTTTGTCGATCCAAATCACCTTGCATTTGTGCAAATGCATGTTCCCCGATATTTACAGATGTCTCCAATTGTGCAGAAAGTTCCACAGTTTCTTCGTCGTCTGGCAACATACGTTGATGTTTTCTATATATACTGATATAAATATTCTTTCCTAACATTTGTATATCATACGAAAAAAAGTTTCTGTACTTTTGAACTATATATATTTCACAAGTTATTTTATAAATTTTTTATTAGAAATATTTCGTTAGAACTGATTAAAACGTTTAAATGAAAATGTTTAATGTAAGAAAAATACAAAGCGAGCCAAAGGTTTCTTGTTAATTATTAAAATCAATTACGCTTTTTACACTAATTTTATTATTTAGATTGTTAAACTACAAGGCTTAAGAACTTTTGTACAATGTAAAACAAAAAAAAATGATCTATAGGTAAATACGTTATTTTGGCTTACCGTGTATAATTCTTTTATATCTTTGTCAGATATAAAAACGTTTTGAAAGTAAATAATATATTATAATCTATTTTTCGATGAAAGGTTACTCGTATAAAAATCGAATAATAGTTATCTATTTCTAGAGCTTTAAGGTCCTACACTCTCGTCCCGATTCGATCGACTAATTCGATATCCATCCAAGTAATGCACACTGTCATATCTATTTACCGAATGACCCACTTAACGGTATGATCGATTCCTAACAGTTGCCCTGATTTGAACTTGAACCTTTTGAAAAATAAATGATTCTTTAGGTTACGCAAGTAATACATATTTGAACGATTAGACGAAACCGTTGTTGATAATATATAAACAACATATAATCATAAATTCTATTATCATAGCCATTTGATTGTGCCAATCGTAGTCTTCGATTATTTTTTTGCTCATTGAGACAACGAAGATTTGAAACAACTAAAGAGATCTAATCATATTTTTGAATAATACAGAAGCTCAAAATGTAACTAAACATTAATAGATTATTACCATGTAAAGTATGTTGAGGATTGTCAATAATTCTAATTTGTCGGTCAGGTAACAGTGGTTCTCCATCCGCTCCACCTAAATCGATTGGTAACTGCCAGCAAGCATTGTCCTGTTCCGCCAAATTTCTTGGAAAATATAGTGGTAGAAGTATTTCGTATATACCGAGGTCACAGGCTTCTAGGACGAGGATAATACAGGTCAGAGAGTCTGAATATTGTTCCAGAAACCTTCTTATCGTTCCTACGATGAAAAATTATACATTTAAATACGTATTTGAAATATATTCTATCGAAAGTTTCAAGATTTTTAAGATGTTCACATACTGAGTGCTATATGTGCTCCTGCATCAGGTGGATAATTTCTTCTCACCGAGTTAATTACCGGCAAAGCGATACTACGTAACCCAAGCTCTCGAGATTTTTGTAATACGTTCCTGTAAAAATACAAATAATAACATTAACATATTTTTAAATATTTGAATATCGGTCAAAGTCGGCAAATATTTGTTCTATTGAGAGTTAACGATTATAAAAGTGGTCTTATCATGTATTTTTCATTCTGAGATACTTTTTACCATTTGGATTGAAATGATTTTTCTGCAACGAATAATAACACGGAAAAATGAAATGTATTAGGGGGGCCGGAAAGTAATATGTATTCGTTTTCGCGCATGTCAATATTTGTTTATCATTTATCAGCTCATTGTGTATTTCAAACCCGTGTTTGAAATTGAATGCATTAAAACATGACATTACTTTCCGTTCCCCTTAATATTTATTCATGAAACAATTGAATTGTTTTTATTGAAACACATTGTTTATATCTATTTTAATATTTCTCAGAATTGGAGATCACTCTTCATAATCATAGACTTAATTGATAATCGATTGATTTCTTATTGTATACTTGTATCGTGATAAATATCGTACCTATAGCAACAATGCAAAGTGTTCTGAGCTGCTGTTTGATATTTGATATTATAAATGGGCCAACCGTGTGAATGATAAACCGTGCGGGTAAGCCGTGTCCTTGAGTTACTCGGACTTCTCCAGTTTTACATTCTGCAAAAATGATTATTATAATATAGATTTATTAGATTTGGATATATAAGAAGTAAGCGTTATAAAAATGAATTTGTATATGGGAAATAAAATGCGTTATCGAACTGGACGCACACCTTTTACTTCGTTATAGATTTCCATCTTAAGTGCTGACCCCGCTCGATCGAATATTCTTTGGCACATGATGCTATTTTCGTCCATTGTCTCGTTCGTGGAGTTTATCACGGCGTCGACTTGTAATACCGATATATCGCCAGTCCTGTCAAATAAATATAAACAATGAAATATCTGCTAGTTATGTGGGTAAGCTCATTTTTTTAATGATAACAACTCGTACACCGAGAATCGAATAAATAACTAAATAAATAACTCACCATAATGCGATTTTGTTGTTAAGTGCAGGTTGACAGGGAAATGGACTAATGGTGTGATGGCTCGATTCGTCGATAGAATTCGAATAGTCCGTGAATCGATGTTGAACAGGAAAATCGGTCCATTTTTTCAATGCACTTATATCGACGACATCCGGGGCGATACGCAACGGTTCCATCAGCCTCATTCAGCTGAAACCAATAATTGTATATGTAACAACATTTTTTGTTGTATTCTTTCGCGTTCGTGTTAAATAATACTGAATAAGCGCTCCAAATAAATAACATGCTTACTTTCTTTTCTTTTTCTTTTTTCTTTTTTTTAATGTCAATATATTACGTATTATTAAAAATTAAATAAATAATAAATATAAATATATTATACGTACAATTGTATCGAATGTTTTCTTTTTCAAGACCCGAAAGTCAAGACCGAAAAATGCTTTTGGTGTACGTTAGGTTCTAAAAATAAACAGCTTTATCGATGAAAATATGGGTCATATACAGTAGATATGTACGTGTATATGGTGGAAGAGAGAGAGAGAGGGAGAGAGAAAGAGTAAAATGCCGAAGGACACGGCCCGGAAAAACAATTGAATTTCCTCAAATTATTCCCTGTTCCGTACGTTTTCATTTCCGTATACGGTCAAACTTTCGTACTACTTGCATATAAATTCAACCGGATATACTCAGTCATAAACATAGAAATACATATACAGATCCATATATGTATGTATATATTTATGTATGTATATACGTACATATAGAAAAAGAAAAGAAGATGGAAAGTATATAGGATATAGGCTACCCCTATAAAGACAAGGAGACAGAACGACTGGCGCCGTCTGGCCTAACGCCGATCCTATACCCTCTTTCTTTCATGCACAACCCTCTTATATTCCTTAGTATAAAAGAGGATCGTCGACCTCAGCTTTCATAGTAATTCCAAATAATCCCCTTAAATGTTAAATCTCCGACAAGAAAGGACGTTCTCATTTACAATGGGAAATATAGTTCGGCTGTTGCAACGAGATTACATGCAATAACACGTGTATGTTAATATATTTACAATATATTTTTTACTTATAATATATCATTTTGTTTATATGTATACGTATGCATAAAATACTTGACGTATGTACGACCTTATTACGGTCATATATGTATATATGTATATGTATATTATACAAAATGGTGGTCAACACAACTGAAAATTTGATTTCGTCGTTAAAAATACGCGTTGATACGAAGATATAGAGTTATTCGTATCTTTCGTTTGGGAGAATTATCTTTCCATTAATCATCAAGATTAGATTAAGGAGAGCCTAAAGCAGTGCTTGGTAAAAATCGTGAATCATTTTGTTGGATCTATTTGAAAGACATCTTTTTTGAAAGACATTACGAATTATCTCAGCAATTTATTAGAACTCATTATAAATTCATTACAAATTTCGACGAATTTCATATTTCGAAATGAAATATTTTATTCTTTTTTATTTATATATAGTTTATTACGATAGATATATGTATATATTGGTTATTCCACGCCAAATCGGCCACTTTTTAAGGTGACTCCTTTAGATTCAATTGAAAATTTGATATTAATTATCCAAAAGAAAGACGTTATTAATGATTTGTTTTTCAAATTTTAATTACTTTTTGAATAATGACCATGAGTCATCTGTTTTTGTTATATTTTATTAGTATAAAGTAAAAAATATTTTTTTCCATATACAATATTAGATTTTTTGGAAAAAATTCTCAAAAATACTATTCCTCCCTATTCCACAACATTTATTTTTATAAATTGGAGAGATTAGTCTCTGCTCATGCTCTGTTCAAATTCAAAAATCTTTATATTTATTAGTTCTTTAAAAATTATTTATCAACAAAATCGAGAATGGCGTACATCTCGAAAAACAACATTTTTTGTTTTGTACTAAAAATAAAAGGTCAAGACGAAAACTTGAATTAACGAAAAATTTTGTTGTAAAAAGTATTTAAAAAGAAACAATTTAGAAAAAAAGCGACCCATTTGGCGCATTATTCGAAAAGTAATGATAAGCATTTCAAACAAAAAAGTCTGAAATTTCGAACGAAAACTCATATCTCAAAAGGAAGTGGTCGTAAAAATTTGAAAAAATAATCACGAATACGTCTTTCGTCAGGCTCGATAACATATCAAATTTTCAGCTGAATCTCGAAAGGGGTCACCTAAAAAAGTAGCCGATTTGACGTATATACTTTATTAAATTATTTTATCTACAAGTATTTTAGATTCTTAATTTAAAATAATAATTTAAAAAGTCCTAGTTTTTTTTTTTTTTTTATATGAATAATAATTAAAAGGAATAGCACATTGAATTGGTTTTTATATCGATTTACTCGCAAAATGGAACATCTGTGATGGATTAACCTCGGCATCAAAAAAAAAAAAAGGTGACGTGCCCGATCATCAAATGTAATAGATTTTAGAACTTATACGTCACTCGAGTTTAATTCTTGAATGTCTCTAAATCAAGTGCACATCAAAAATGATAGTATATCTTGATAATAAACGTGATTGTCATGAATATATAAATAAACATTAAAATAACATCGAACGTCAAATACGTAATACTTTAACAAGCAAATATTTTGTATAAACGCGCAACATTGTGCAAAAAATTGTAATTAGCGAGTAAGTTTTTCGTTTTTTTTTTTTGTAAATGAATAAATAAAATGTTCAACTATATATGTTAATATTGAAAAATGTATTTTCCTTGAGTGGTTGTAGAAAATTTCACGTTATAACGATTCATACGGTTCACTGCGTCAGCTCAAAATAAATATTCTCGAAGATATAAAAAAAACAAGCTTTACAATTTCTTTTTGATCTATTTCTAGTGACAATTGTAAGAATAATCGATACGTAAAAATCACGTGGAAACTTTTGTCCCGTTTTTTATATTATCATCGACTGGGAATATTTTTCCCCGGTTGTAATCGTAATAAGTCGTTGGAAGAAAACTAGCATAACTCGTGTAATAATTATAAGATATTTTTTAGAGGTTTCAGACGAGATTAGATGACTCGCGACGAGTAGAGCTATCCAATCAGTGGAAACCTTTCAAAAGTGGAACATACATGCACTCTCGGTGACCGTGTATATATGCAAATGAGGGAAAGGGGGGAGGAGAAAAGTTGAATTCTTTGCCATCTCGAAACAAGGGCTTCTCTTACAACTGCACGACATTTACAATTAGAAAGATTTTCAAATGAGAAAAAAGAGAAGGTCCATTATTGTAAGACAATAGAAACATTGAAAGGTGCAAAAGGTAGAATGATAATGCGCATATGTTAAATGGAAGGATAATAAAGAGAACAAAATCGTATTTTATTACGAAATGAAAAGAACGTTTTCCATTTTGTTGATAATTATGATATACGCGTATATATTTCTTTTTGCAAATTATAAATGTAGAATAATAAAAAGATCAAATAAAGAGTAGGGTTGTGAATGAGTCATAGAACAACTGATGGAGAATAAAGAAACGTTATCTGACCCAAATAAATTATCTAAGGGTAGCAATATATAAGAGGAGCGTGTGGACCTTAACAACCTTCTCAGGAATGTCAAGAAAAAAGAACATCGCGTCAGGTGTTTCTGCCTGATATCCGATAGGGATGCGAAGTGGTGCTCGCGTGTCTTGGCTCACTTTTTTTCCTCCCCGTGAATTTGATCGAATAATCATTTTAAGAAACATATTTTGCGATTTTTCTTCTATCTTTTTTTTTTCTTTTTATTTATAGAAAATGAGCAATAATTAAAAAAAAAGAAATTGTAATTAATTGTTGAAATCGCTCGGATATCTTAGGCCCGTCTCGTATAAGCAAAAAAGAATTTTGAACGTTATATTTAGTTCTTATTTTATGCGAAAAAGTTCAAGGGGGGCATATCTTTAATTCGTGGAAGGTCATGGAATGCAAAAGAAGAAAGAAGCTAAATTCATTTTAAAACTAGACAGGTATACTGGTAACGGAAGAAGAATTCTTCTATTATATTTCAGACTTACCGGTTAAGATGAGAGACGTTTTGAGTTCCACTTAAAAATGCCGCGAAAAGCGTTACTACAAGTAGAGTATAGCTTTCTTGACTAATTGGAGAATAGTCGGAAGCACGAACGCGACTGACTTCAACGTTAATTGTGCTATCATTGAATAGTATTTATTTTGTGTTTCCTCTTACCCCCACATCCTCTTTCCTCATATCGAGGGTATTAATAATTTTGTAATAAATAATAAAAATCAAATTATGATTAATCTATAATAAATTGTTTATTAGTCGTTAACTTAATTGTAGTCTATAATAAAAGATGATATTACCTTTGAATTCGATTCAAAAAAGAAAGAGGGGAAGAGAGGGAAGCTTAATCAGTGTTGCCAGAGGTGAGAATTTTTTCCCACTAATGATGATTATCAATTTTTCGAATTTGAAGCTGAAGAAATACTGAGAATTTCAGTAGAGTGGGGAATTGAGCGAGAATTTTTTAAATTTTTTACTGACTTTTTTTTCAAACAATAATTTTATAATTTTCTTGCAATTATTTAAGAGTCAATATAACAATTAAAATGTAGTATTAAGTAGTCACGGTCTATAATTCCACAATATTTCTGACATTTTGCAAAGTCCCATTTACATAGAGAAACGATAAGCTTGACTTGTAAAATAGGTTAACCTATTTCTCGTTAAAAAAAAAAATTGAACATACAAAATGTATGTACAATTACTTAGTCAAATGCGTTTTGTTAAACAAATTATCCTCGTTTTAATATAAGCTATTAATGTTTATTATATCTGTCATATTTATTAGTTGTATCAACGTTTAGCAATTAAACGTATTTGTGTGATAATGTGTGTTAAGTTTAAGTCTTTTTTTCTTTTTTTAAATTGTTAAAAAAAGTAAGATTGACGAGAAAAATTAATAACGTAAAAATATAAAACTAACTTATACACTCTGATGTGTAAAACATGATTCTGTACTATCACGTGAAAATAAATCAATTAAAATTAAGCAGCATTTTTTGCAGCAGTAAATGAGGAGATTTAAAGTTTTAATCTGGCAACACTGATTGTAAGCCTAATACATATGTGTAATTGCGAAGAATTTGAATGAACTTAGTACGAGGTGTGTTTGTCTAGCTAACTATTATTCACATCCGGTTGTTGAACCGCGTAATACCAGACAATAAAGTATCATTAGCGAATGGTCAATGTGATTACAATTGAAACACCATTATTTGCTTGATTCGAGAGGAAGAACAAAGCATACATCTACTAATTATATTTTTCTGGCGAGTTTTAATAATGATTTTGGGTATCCTAAGTAATTATCACAAATCCGTGTAATATATCATCACGCACGTTGTTCGATCTTGCGTGTGCGCTTGCACCTGTTGTACCCTAAGTGTGACTCAACGGTATGCATAATGGAATATAAAAATAAAATCTATGTTATTTATAAAATATAGTATTTTATAAAAATAATCTATAAGTTAATAAAAATAAATTTTTTTCTACGACGACACCTTTTTATACAACGCATGTTAATGAAGTTCAATGTGCAATGTAACATACGTAAACCGATTCAAGTTTTATAAAAGGATTTATACGATATAATATCATGTTTGTTATTACTATCATTCTAATATTTATTTAATAGAGCTATATATATATTATTGATTTAGAAAATAATTTATAAATTTGTGGATCATTCTTGACGAAGAGATATACGAGTTTTTTGATATTTTCTGATTTTCGTTAATTTTAAGAGAATAAACAATATTCTTTTTTATTATTAAAAGATTTATTCGTTGCTTCGTTTTTTTGATCATTTTTAGCTGCCAGAAGGTAAAGATCATAAAGTTTTTAAAATGCTGCCACTGTACCAATAAATATTTATATATTTATTTACACATTCCGGCCGTAGCTTATTTTATTGTTCTATCCTTTGAAAAAAGACTTTATATACTTTTTTGATCAACTTAAAAAATGAAAAATTTTCAAAACATTTATTCCCTCAATTTTTATTTTCTGGATTTAACCGTATTGGTGGTTTCTGACCGACTTATATACAATAGATTTTTGTTAAAAATAAAGTTAAACATTTAAAAATCAGTAACATCCCATTATTTTGATCGATCGAAGAACCTAATTATTACATTCGACTCGAACCTTGAGTTCCTACTCAATCTACTGATTCTAACCAAGCTACAATTTCCATAAGAGCCTTGTATATGTCGTAATCGAGTATAGATCATAATCGATATTTGGGGGATGGAAATATACGATTAGTATATCGGTATTGCGTCATCGAGAATGAATGAACAAACAGATCAATTTGTGAATAAAACAAAAAGAGTTTTACTTATAATTAAAATAACTTAAAATCCAAATTTTGCGATCGTTTTACCGCGGAATATCTGCTGTTTTGTCGAAATAATCATTATTTATGTATTTATATGTATTTCTAGCTTAACCGATTGAAACTACATCCTAAAAATCATGTTTTTCTTTTGAACAAATAGACAACTATCGGCTTACCTATATAGAATATACATACAATTATTATTACTTATAAATTGATACTTAGAAGCATTGCTAAATAGATTCTATGAATCATACAGGTACTTTCCTCATAGACGGATAGAATTATCTTGACACGTTTGACTTCTCTACACCTGTTACTCGACCACTCCGATCATCCATCTTACCTTCATGACGCAAATATCTTTTACGTTACACGCAAAACCAAAGTGTATTTCGAAACGATTACATGATTTATTAATTTTAATAAGCAACATTTTATCATTTATGTTAATTCATCTATTTACAATGTGTCATGCCAATAAATCGATGAATAACAAGAAACAAATGATTTAAATGGAAAAAAAAAATGTAGAAAAATCAACAACGTCGTACGAATATGAGCCGAAGGATATTATTTGCATTTCGTTCGACCAACGGAGGTTCACTTTAGTGCAACGACGTTATTGAGAAACGGTCGAATCGATATTAACTCGGTTACGATCCTAATCCTTCGTGTATCCTCTCGTCGTTGGATAGAAACTCTAAGTACGAAGAACGTAGTCTGTGAAGCTAGTTAAGTTGCCTACTTTATGCAATAATATCTTCGGTATGAAATATTTACTAATAGAATTTAGGACAACAACAAAAAATATACCCATAATCTCGTTTTCATACGTTGAAAAAAGAAGAATATTATTAAATATATTTCTACATAAATGTTATACAAAAAATTGTTTACCTCGATAGAAAAAAACAAATCGAACGTTTCTTAAGAATCATATTAAAAATACATATAAAAATTCTTAGAAAATTGACATTAATCTCGTTACGAAATATACAAAGGAGGAAGATATAGAGAAACTTGAGAAATTAAAAAGCAAATGTCTATTAGAAACGCATAAGTTAACACACCCATCCACGTATGCATATGGATATTAATTAAGAAAATAAGAAATATGTTGAGACCCACACGAGCGATTATATACACATTAATGACCTGGTAAATTAAGACAGAGATAGATGGAAAACGAAAAGCAGAGAGAGAGAGGAAGAACGCGAAGAGACGGAGAACGCACGACACGAATTATCGACGCGCGTTGCTCGGACATGCTGCTATGCTGGCTCACCGATCAAGGTCACACACTGGAGGGTCTTCCGTTAGGTGTACTTAGGAAGCCGATGCGATGAACATCGGCAAAGGAAGCAGAGAGAGAGAGAAAAAGAGAGTATCTTTACCTTCTCATTAAGTCAAAACGACCTTACCTACTCCAACATCTTTCGTCTAAACGCAATGAACACACTAACACGAATTACAGAGCTAGAGATTGACCCTTTTCTTACATTCATTATCTCCATCTCTCTCTCTCTCTCTCTTTCTCGCTTTCTATGAACACGTTTGTGTGTGTGTATGTGTGAGTGTGTATGTATGTATGTGTATTTTCACAGGAGAAAATCGTTGAACGGCAACATGGTAACACTCTGAATATAAATTGAGCTTAAATAAAATAAAAACAGCATATGTATTTGTATATTAATTGAGAAATGTATGAAAATAAAAATATCTAACGCGTCCATACACGGTTGTCGATGACATAACGTATAACGACGAGTGTTCGACAAAGATCGAAGTACGTTTCACGCAGAAGGCTAGGCAACACATATTCGTAGCTTACGTTTTTTGTATGCTTGCGTGTACTCTATCTATGTACATACTTTGCAACGTAAATGTTATGTGTATATATATATATATAGAGAGAGAGAGAAAGAAAAATGATAAAAGTTACATTAATGTAAAAAATACTTTGCTACGTCGTCCACTGTTAAGGGTTTCAATATTTATAGGAAGAATGAGAGGGAGAAAAAAAAAGGAGAAAAGCGTCGCCTAGACATCGAGCGCGATTTCTCTTATTCATATAGAGATAAAATATTTATCAGATAGCTCGCTCAAACGCGGATCGTATCGACGGAAGATAGAGGGGACGAAAAGTAAGAGCGAGAGAGAGAGAGGGAGAGTGGAAAAAGAAAACGCATCGATAAAACGTCCAATACAAGACGTAGACGTCGATGATGAATAACAGGAAAAGCAAAGTACAAACTGAAACGCGAAATAAAATAAAATAATTTCTTTTGACACGCAATATATATACATGTATATATGATGAGAGAGAGACAACCGCGTGCTTGATCGCGCCGACGCATTGTCCTCGGTGCACTCACCTTCGAAACGTCCGCCTTAGGACAGGCAGTCTCGTGTCTGCAAACGCACCAGCCAAATTGTATTCGTTAATCAGGGTATATGTATATTAGTACGCGTGGTAACACCGAGCAAACAATGAGATCCTTATTGGTGCCCCTAGCAGGTGTCAGTATATCTACTTTTCCTTCCTTTTCTTCTTCCTTTTCTTACTTCCTTTTGAAAAAATAATCTAATTTCCTTCTTTCTATACGTAATCTCTCTTTTTTTAACCTTGATATTTAATTTCCTCTTCTTCTTCTTCTTCTCTTCGAATTATTTGATTTGAATTCTTTGGATTTATACGAAACGTCAGCTTCTTCTTCTTCGTTTTCCTTGTTGCTCTTGAACCCCTTCTATGTTGTCTCGAGCAAAGACCCGCCAAGAGGACTCACGGACGTTTGGACGCATTCGCGATTTCGAGGACGACTAGAATACAATCCTTCCCCCAAAACGATCGCTACGGCACTGAAGCGCGTGTGCGGGGAGACGAGCCGGCGGCGCCACTTAAGCCCCCACTCCTCCTACGCTGAAACTAAACTACAGCGCCACCTAGCTCACTATTATGGCGCCAATGTTTGAATCTCTCTTTTGAGAGGGAAAATCTTTGCTTCTGAGTTCGATTTCTTCAATTCCTTCGACTAAAAACCAAATCTATCGTTACGTTTGACTTCATCCAACGTTTCATAGACGGCGCTGAATCCTTCCTTCCCTTTCTATTGACCCTACGAACGAACGTTTATTGGTCGATATACATTTACAATGTAGATTGATTTTACTTGTCGACTATTAGTTACTGTACAAGAATTCTATTAGAAACTAATTTCATTTTGTTTGTTAATTAATTTACATAAACCTTGTTAATTGTTTTTCTAACTTTTATCCGAAAAACAATTCCTAATGTTAATCCTCTGTATACATTTATTTTAGTTGTTTATTTTTATTTGGAAGAATATAACGAGTTCATGTATATCTCTTTGTAAATCTAAAAATGATTATACCGTACTGTATTTTATTATATTATAATAATCTTTAAATGAAATAAATAATAATTGAAATATATAATGTTTTAGTAAATAAAGAAGTTGTTTTTAGTAAATAAAGAAGAAATTTTATGAAAAAAAAAGAAAAAATATAGAAAAGAGAGAAAAATACTGTTTTATCAATAAATAATATTATTCGACGTACTAAATTCTTCGTCACGAGTGCAATACAGTATCCATAAATAAAGACATAACTATATACATTTTCTTCTTGTTTTTGTTAAAACGTTTACATATGGAATTTTCTATCGCGACTGCGCAATGATTTCCTGCGCGTTTGTCGACATGCAGAGCGCACGCGGTCTTTCGAAATGGTATTTTTAGAGAAGTAAGTCGCTGGCTACCAGCGACAACGGTAGTCATTGCTCTTGATCTCAAACAAGCCGAATACACGTAGCTAACTAATCGGGTGACCAGTAGTGAGTAGATCCTAACAAAATCCAAGTCTGTGAAAGCTTAATGTATCACTATAACTTATTTTCTCTTAGATCCTTTCTTCTTTTTTTTATTATCTATCTGTAATCCTCTGTTTCCTATATTGCTTTTATCATCTACTTTACCTGAAAAAAAAACACGAAACATAATAAAATTATATTTCTGTGTGAAATACAAAGATAATCTTCAAACAAAAAAAGATCCCTTTTTTAACATTCTACATACATATCTTCGTTGATTCTATTTATTTAAAATATAACAATATTATAAACCCGACCACGCGAATTTATACATTTGTTTGTTCTTAAATTCTATATCTATACGTTAACGCTCTAATTCAAGGTTCCTGTGACTAATTCTGTGTCTTTCTTTAATCCTTCTTTGTACTCGCGTTCACTGACCGTCGTTCTTGACAAAAGTATTTTTGTACATACAACTTTTCCAACCAGATCTGTAATATAACAATTCAAATAAAATAAAACAGCTTGTTTATTTGTTCTCGATAAAATGAAAGACATTAAGTTTTCAATCATTTTTATACCTTCCTACACGTGTCGTGTTGATATATATTTTTTTTTCTATTAAATCTTTCTCATCGCGAAACAATCATTTTATTTTTGTCTTCAAAAGCTGCTCATTGTTCTCAGGTAGGACAATCGCGTTTTATAGTAGTTTCGAAGCTTCTGTTTTTCACCCACAGGTAGGATTCTCTTTCTCTTTCTCTCTCGCTCTGTCTATGTCTAAGAACCGAGCCAAATTCAGGCTAAAAAAAGCTCTTTTGCTGGCGCACTTGGAGATCAAGCTTCTTTGCTTTCTAAGCCAATAACTTCTAACCGATTGTTGAGTCGGTAATACTTTATGTTTTGCTCATGTATTTTTCCAATTGGTTCTAAATTTAAAGAGTTGGAAATATTATTAATAATTTTTTCAAAATACCTTAACATAAATAATTTTAATAAATCGAAAGATTAGTTTTAAGCAACAAAATAATGAATTCTACATGAAATAAAATGAAGTAATACAACGTGATTGGTAATTTAAATTGAAATAGCTCTAAGCAGTCTATATAGTTATTAGAATAATCGATTAAATGCGATTTCACGATAAGATTAATACGAACTTACCGTGATCGCTTTGTTTTCAATTGTTCGAATAAAATATTTCATTTGATCTTTGTTTTCAAACGTGAATCAAGCTATTCTTAGATGTACTCACATGACGCTTCGTATTTGAAAGATTCTTATACAGTTTATATTGTTGGATGTTTTCGACGTGATAATGCAGACACAAGGAGAAGGATTTTATGCAAATTGTTTAGAAGATGAGCAATCTTGTTGCTAAATCGTATGTATACGATATACGTATACATATATCGTCTATTTTCTAATATCTCTCCGCAGTTCTTTGTTACCTGCGATCATAAGATCGTACAAATGTTGATTAGATCGATTATCAGTTAAATTACTCAGTGACATATCGTTGTTCTCCTTTTCTGCGATGTCAATAAATGGCTTTGAACCAGCTCAGTATTATTCTCGCTCGCTCTGCTTTCATTTAAACGATCCTTTTATTCAGATCTTAATCTCTTGGCCCTTCTCCATTCTTTCTTCCTATCTTTCTATCTATTTTTTCTTCTTTTTCTACGTCACTAAATATAATGCTAGAAACGAAAAAACAAAATATTAATAAATCGAACTCATATTCGTGGAATTTACCTAAGGATATTCTATTTTTAAAATGAAAATCAAATTTGTTATGTGTTGCAATAATATATTTCAGATAGTTTCGTCGAAAAGTAGCTTCTATTATTTCCCAAAGTCCAAAGTTGTTGCATTTCGTCATCGACAAGAATACTATATTAAGCGGATATGGGTGCTGCAAACACTAGTAATATTTTGCCATCTTCTTCTGCATCATCGATTCCTTTGAGAGCAAGGAACACTGAAAATCCGATCGAAGTTAACCTCGCTGAAGATAATATTCTTCATTGCGTTGATGGTGCAAGTGAAGATACTTTGAGATCTACGGGTTACAACGTTACTGGAGAACCTCGAGCACAGGTTACCTGATATCCAATCATTTCAATTATTTTTTTGTATCGACAATCGCATTTGGAAATGCTTGACATTCATTTCATTGATTTATGAATTGATTTATTTTTAACGAATTTATTATTAAACTAATAAATAAAAGATACCACACTTATTTATAAATCAATATAATATTAATAAATCTCGAGCCTTATTATAATTAAATCTCAGCATGTATTAATATCAAGAATAAATAGCAATTACATATTTAATTGCAATATCATTGTTATGCTTGCACGTGCTTCTCATTCTGATCCGCCATAGCTGGGTCCGAGTTGGCTCATGTCCAAAAACTAAACACTAGAACACAGCTTTTTTTGCGTACTTACTTGGAAAATACTTTTGACGATGAGTCACAGTCGTATAATTCTTCGGATTAATCATTTTTTATCGTAGACATCATTTTTAATGTGTTCTTATTCATTTGTTCAATTTACAGATGGCTTACGTTACGCGAACCACTGATTGGAAAGCAGTTGGAGAAGCTAGCAATTCTTCCTTGAGGTTACAGCATCGCGAAAATATGGAGCTTTCACAGATTATTTTACAATTAGCTAAGGCTAATCAACAATTGGCTAACGCTCATACCACAGCGTTGGCACAATTGGAGGGGCTCTATCTAGAATTACAAAGGGAAAAAAATTCGCAGAAATTTATTTCCAATAATAGCGAATTAAATTCGTCTAATATTTCTTCGAGGAAAAGACTTGCGAGTCAGGAAACAAAAGGAGAGTCCGAAGAAGAAAATGATTCGAGAATAAAACTCGAACGTCGTATCGATAGGCTAGAAAGCGTTGTATCTGAAAGATCTAATGTTTTTAGAAATGAACAGAAAAATATCTTTCAGGATAGAGTACCTCGCGTAGATGTAGATAAATCTAATGAATCGCATAGTTCGGAACAATTTTCACGAATTAATCGATATTATAAGGAACACTCGACTAATTCTCAAGAAGGAGAAATGACCGTACGGAATAATGAAATTAGAGGGGCAAGTATTTTTTATCGAATTTTACTCGAATCATTTATTTTGTTTTCATGAGAGTCTTTTAACTATCAAAATTTATTTATAAAGGTACCTTGTAATACGAATTCGGATAAAATCTTCGAGAAAAAGACGAGATCGTACGAAAATCATGATCAGGGTCACGCCGAAAGATTGACTAACGACGAAATGATTCAATTATTCGAAGAATTACGCGCACTTAAGGCTGACAAAGTCGAATATCAAAATACGAACGAAAGATTAAATGCGAATATTGCGGAACAAAAAAAATATACTGAAAAGTTATGTAAGGATTATGAGGTACATATCATTTCTTTTTCAAATCTCTTTAGATTTGTGTGAAAGAGATTTCGAGATTTGCTTTTACTGATTGCTTTTTTCTGTTTTTTTTTTTTCTTTTTCTTTCGTAGTAAAACTTTATTAATTCTTCTTCTTTTTATTTTCATTTTATAAACATTCCAAGTAACACATTTGTTCCCTACAATAAATTAATACTAACCTAATAAATGCCTTAATAATTATATAAATACAAATATAACTATTATATCTACTAATATATTTATTCTCTCGCGCATGGTTATTCATGGATTTTGTTGATTTCTTTTTTAACAAAATATTACAAAAAATGCTTTATATTCCGTAACATAGATCTTGAGAGAGCAATGCGAACATTTAGAATGCAGCTTAAACGAACGTAGAAATCAGCATGAGAAGCTTCTAAAAGACTTCGATTTATCTAAAAACGAAATGGAGAACATGGTGAAGGAAATAACCTCGTTTCAGTTAGAAAAAGACACTGCCGAAGCTCGGATCTCAAGTTTGGAAGGAGACTTGAAAAGGGTTATTACAGAGAATGAACAGATTAAAGATATGGAGAATGAGAAAGTTATGAAGTTGAAGGCACAGTTAGTCGAGGAAATATCTGATAAAAAGAAACATATGAAGACCTTGGAAGAAGCACTGAATGAGATTCAAAGACTGAAGGAAGCTATGAAGACTGATATGAAGAATACCGAGGAGACTAATACAAAAGATGATATTGGTAAGTTTTTAATGAATTACCTAGCAATAATGTTTTTCACATAGAAGAATTCGTAATTACAGATTGTACACAATCGAACGAGATATCTGAAGATTCTACGACGGATCGTGCTATCGGTATGGATTTATTCAAGAAAGAATTAATATTGAAAAGAGAAGCAAGACAGAGAGCTATTGCTGCAGTATCATCGGAAATGGAAAGACTTAGGCAAGAATTGGAAGCAGAAAAGGAAGCTCATTCCGAGACGTCTAGGGTCCTTGATCTTTTGAGATCAACTCAATCTAGTCATCAGAATGATAATACTGTGATTTGTGATAATAGAAGTAATAAGAGATCTAAATCTATCGATGAAGATTCGGATGACAACGAAATGTTGCTTAGACGTATCGAGGTTCAACGACTCGGTAGTATTTTAAAGGTAAATATAAAAAACTGGTGTGTGTGTACTTATGTACGCACGTAAGAAGTTATACTTCTTTGCCGTACCAAAACGAATATAACCTCAATAACTTCAAAAATAACTTCAAAAAAAACTTCAAAGAAAAAAAATAACTTAAAAAAAAATAATTATTATTATATATATATATATATATCAAAATATAGATATCAGTCCACACTAAATATAAGAGAGATATATCGAATTACTTGACGCGTCAACAGCCATGGCGCGGTTACAGCATTAGTTCTCGCTCGATCATTATTTAAGTAAAGCAGCGCTGAGTACGATTAGTACTTGAATGAAAAAAATTCACTCTCCATTACATTTTCCCCAACGCGCCAAAAGAAGTATAACTTCAAAAGTATAACTTTAATAATATACTCATATGTTTGAAGTTAGATAATAGTTGATCCAAAGATTATATTTTGTTAAATTGATATATTTATATATTGATTTTGTCCTATAGGTTTCTGATGAATTACGAAACAATATTCGTTTCCAAATAGAGAAGGTAGATGATCTTCGATACCAACTCGAAAGTGAACCCGAACAACACCGATATATCATTCGTTGTTTAACCGACGTTACGAACAAGACGAGAGATACTTTGAACACGCGTGAACACCGTGCTAATGAATTGAAAGATTATCTAGCGCGTAATCTGGCACGATTAAATGACAGAACTTTTTTGGATACGGATGACGTTAGCGCGGAATGCGAACGTCAATTGGAAAGTATCAACAGTTTGAAGAGTTTGTACAATGAAAGATTAAGAGTAATAACTGAATTGAAGGATACCGCTATTAAAGAACTTATCGATGTTAAGGAAAACCTGAAACATTCCTCAAAGGAGCGCGAAGGTTTAGAAGAAGATCTCAGAAAAGCAGAAGAGAAGGTAAAATCGATCGATGTTTTTATTATTTCTTCTTAAATGGTTTCATATTTTTTTCTTTTAAGTAGATTGACGCCCAAGATACAGAGATCTCAAACCTAGAATCTCAATTAGGTTTAACCAAAGCAGATTGTAGAGATCTTCAAAATCAAATGTCGTTAATCAACAGTTTGTTCACTCAAATGCTTTTGGGAGCTTCTTCCGCTGACATGGATTTAGATAGATTATCGCAATTATTACAGGTACTATTGCTTTTCCTTTCTTTTATATAATGTGATCGTAATTATATATTTTTTATGTTCTATCAGGAAAATCGTGACCTCATAACTGACATAGCGAGAGATAATTGCACAGAGGCTGCTGCACTTCCAAAACTCTTGTTAGATCTGGTAGAACAAGTTGATGGTAACAAAGGATTACAAAAACGTAACGAGGATGATCAACAGCACGAAGAAATAGCTCATAACTTACCAAAGGTTTTTAAAATTACGCACACGCACACGCGCGCGCGCGCACACACACACACACATATATATATGGACCGTTTACTTTAAAAATGGTGTAAGTCCATTTTCTCTTGTTTCGAGAAAATTAAAGGTTAATATATCTGTTGTCTGTTGATTTCATTTACCGACCAATTTTTAATTGTACAAAGATGGAAATTTTTTTAGAAATTAAACACGAACTAGTTATAAAAAAAAAAATGGGCTTACACCACTTTCAAAATTAACGGTCCATATAACTATGCGAATGAATTTGTAAATGTGTGTGTGTGTGTGATTTTTCTAGTTACATATTTGAAATTTTGTGTAATTTGTTGATACGAAGGTATGGCGTGTTTTGTTGGAGTTGTTAAGTTGTCACGCTGCTGCTTCACAAAATGCATCGGCAACGTCTTCTTCGGATTCCAACAGTTGTTATAAATCTGTAGACACACCTAGTGGCCCAAAATTGGTGATATCCGTTAGTAAAACTTATATTCACTTGAAGGAATTAATTCTGGAAAAGAAACATTTGGAAAAAGAAATGAATCGAATGAAACAATTGAACACGCATTTGGAAAGCAAACTAGGAGAACAGGTAATTATATATATTAACGGCATTCTATGTAATGCCTACGTAAAACGGGCAATGCGTATAATGAGCAGGTATTTCACAGATTGCTCGGTCATTCTATAGAATGCCCAGATGGTTTCGGTCAATCTATAAAATGTGCTTCAGTTGACAGTGTTTAGAGCACGAGGGGGAGGAGGGAAGTGTTTTTAATCTCGTGTAAGTGAAATAAACAACATGGAAATTGAAAACTCCCCCTTCCCCCGTGCTCTAAACACAGCCAACTGAAGTAAATTTTGTAAATTGATCAGAATGCTCTGGATATATTGTAAAATAACCGGACATAGAATGTTTTCTACAATTTCTACAATGCACGAAATTTGTTTTTATTTTTTAGTTATAATAGTAGTAATATATTTCCCGTAACATAGACACTATAATATATATTATTAATCGTAATATTTATTATCTTTTTCGAATAAATATTTGAATGAAATATTAACAGGAAAAAAGACTTTCGGATGTAACTGCTGAATTAAGCAAAACATGGAACATTGTTGGTCGAATGCAAGCTCAACATCAGCAATTGCATACACACGAGAAAATCCTTAGATACGAGTTACAACAAAAACGAAAGATGTTACAAGAATTGAAATTGGAATTGGAATATTGCAGAGAAAAGTGGGAATCAGCGAGACAGAAAAATACTAATACTGAATTAGAATGGCGAAGTTTACGTCGTGAATTTGCTGCAAGGAAAATGCTTTCTGTACATGATTCCGTCAATAACAGGTAAACTAAGTTACATTTTGTTCATTTTCATCTTCATACGTTAATTATATATTTGAACGTAGCGCTGAGAGTGGCTTCAGCGATGAACGAGGTGACGATACCGACGAGGAAGATGAAACTGTTGAGGACAGAGTCCGAATGGGTCTAACGAGAAGAACCAGAAAGGTTTATAACAATTATTTTCTTATATAAAATCTCAACAAAGTTTTTATATTAATGTAGGATTCGTGAAAAAATTGGACTGGATCGGGACTCGAACCCGGATCTTCCACTTTCTATTTCCGGGCGACTGCTCTTTAACCATTGAGTTATCCAGGGCCCACCGTCCAATCTCCTCGCGAATGCCTATTAAAGTTTGCCTTGGAGGCGCTCGCATCCCACATTAACAATAGTCAAATATTTAACTTATAAATTTGATCATTTAATTCGTAGGAAAGTCCGAAAACTTCAACGATGTCAACTGTAGAATTGGAACAACCTGCTGACATTAGATTGCCAGAAGCGAGTTCTTCCATTGCTTTGACAACGCAAGTACCTGTAGCAGAAAAAGAGACTGAATTTGATGAGATTAAGATTTTGGATACAACATCATCGGTGGAGCCTACAAATACTCAAGAATCAGATGTACGTAGAAATTTGTTCTTTCTTTTCGTTAATCAACAAAAATTGATGTTAATTCTTTATTAAATATCTATAAGGATATTTTTATTTTTTTCTACAGCTCGTCTCAGAAGTTTTACAACAACCTTTGGATCCCTTAGATCAAGCCTTAACTACTGTAATAAGAAATCTTATAAGAATAGACGATGATACGGAATCGAGTAGCGATGAATTTAATTCTAGAGAAAATATTTCATTGCCATTTATGCGTTTTGTTGATAACGTAAGATCGGAAAATAATCATCAGGATAATAACAACTACCCACCGATTCGGGCGGATTGTCCTAGTAATAATGAAACGAAAGAGAATATAGATATTCAATCGTGCTGTTCTACATCCGATTCAAATATATTGGACATTTGTAACAATACCAAAGCTGACGAAGAAATATCATCGAGTAATTCAAAGTTAGGCTTAGAAGATATTTCCAATACTCAACAGAATTCTAATTCTATCGAGGAATCGATAATAATTGAAAATATATCTAATGATAATGCTAGATTAAATGCATCCAGTCCAACGCCAATATTTTCTATTGGACCATTTCCCGTAGCTAGAAATAATTCACCCAATCAACTTTTTACACCAGCCCTAAAAAATGCTTCATCAAATGAAATAAACTCGACAACGGATAATTCATCTATAACGAATATTAACGAAGATGAATCATTGGAATCGGTAGAAAATTCTAACGAGACTGATAATAAATCAATGATGAATTTGGACTCGAAAGATTCTGAGAACGTGCTAAAAGAATCAAAATCAAAGTCAGATTTGGCTAACACACCTGAACAAGTTTTGACTGCCCGAGCTGACAGATTAAAACGTTTGGAAGAACAAGCCCAGTGGCTAATGAACAAAATGAATGCTACTAGTAGAAGAGGTTCTGCTCTTAGTACGAGGTTGGAAGCTCTTCACGAAACTTATGGTGAACCATCGGCTCCAGTTCCAGACGTTCTTCAAAATCGACATTTAAGATCATCTTCTTTGTCTAATCTTTCTCAAGTATTTATTCATTTAATCAAATTTATATATAAATATATATAAAACAAAAAATTAACTTTTATTAATTTAACGATTATTTAACAGGCTACCACGTCATCGAATACTACGGACAATGTTCAAACGTCAAGCGAAGATAAAATATTGATACATCGGCCGATGATAAAACGTCATCATAAATTTTGTAAACAAATGTAGAGTATTCAAATTATTACTTTACTCTATTGTTTATAATTTTGTAATCTATTTTTTACCAATGCTTGTATTAAGCAACAATAAGATTGTTATATTATCTATTGTTTCTATTTATAAATAAGAATGAAATGTACAGATTTACTCACATGTAATGTCACCAAGGATGTATCGTGATCTAACAATTATAATAAATATATAATAAAGTATTGTTTCAATATTTCTTTTATATAAATGTTTAGAGTCTAAAAAGAAAAGTGATCAATAAAATATAAAAACTATTGTGAGATCTTTCCCATACCGTATTTGTATCTGTTATAGTATCAAATGCCAATATCAAATAATCGAGATGTTCCTGACGTCACATCTCATAGTATTTTTATATCGTGATATTAATAACGGCTAGAGTTTAGAGACCGAAAAACATCGAACTTGCAATTTGTAAAATATTTTTCAGTATAATTCTGCTACAATCAAAAAAACCTATTCACATAAATATACAAATAATTATTTCTTCGTCGTACAATTATTCTTTGATTTATCTCGTTTATACTACTTATCTAATTTATATGATTGTTACAATATAATTGTACATTTTAAACTTCCTAATGAAATTTGATTAGAAAAAAAAAGAAAAAAGAAAGAAACACACAATTATTTCTATATTTACAATAAGAACATAAATTTCAGTGCCACCACATAATATATAACATGCATGAAACCTAAATACAATTTTCAATCTATTTTCTTTTCTAAGAATAATATCTAATCAAAATATGACCCTGAAAAAATATGAAAAAAAAAAGAAAAAAACGATCTTCATGAAAAATGAAAAAATATATAATGATAAAACCTTAGAGTGTCTCTGAAAGCATTCCATTTAAATTTCAGACAATCCATAGCTATTTTTGAATATCGAATCCAATAAGATAAAACGGAAGGAAACTATAAAGGAATCCGGTAGACACAAGATGATAATAGAAAAGCTTGACGTGTATGCGTGCGTGTCGTTTTTCTCTTAGACATTGCTGCAATGTCTTACGTTGGTCCTCTTGATCCTCATAGTGATCGTAACGGTGGCAAAACCGCTGTCCAAAAACTCAAAAATAGCTGCGGCGTGTTAGTCAGTGCGACGATGTCGACGGGGAACGACGGTTCGACGGTAAGATTCGGTCGGTGGTGTTGGTGCTGGCGAAGAAGAAGGCGGAATAGCATCGGTTCGAGCTCCTCCCTCTCCTCATTTATATCCTTAAAAACGATGTTAACCACTTTGACCGTCTTCCTCGCGATAACGGCCTCGATCGGTCGCGTCGACGCCGCCTCAAGGACGAAACAAGACGATTCTTCAGGGTCTCGGGGTGGTGGTAGGACCTTAGGTGCTAGCAAGGACGGGGAATCTGTGATCGAAGAAGTCACTGCCAAACAACTCGAGAGAATCCTTAACGAGAAGGATTTTGTTGCGGTGTTTTGGTGTAAGCAACTATTGTTTTTCAATTATTTATTTATATATAATCATCATTCTCAATACATATTTAAATGAGTGTCTAGAATAAAGTCTTATGTTATATTTCATTATTATTTATTACTTCAAAATGGATTATTTATTATTTAAACTGAAGATGCCGTATGTTACACTACTTTCTTTTAAAATTGTTCTAGAGAGTTATTCATTGTTTTTTAGATTTTTTCATTTTAACTAACGCTCTTCTTCTAGACACCTATACGTTTATCTTATAAGATGATTCATGGTGTTTTTATTTTTCTGTTTGTTAGATAAGAGAGAAAGAGAGAGAAAGAATTTCTATTAGCTCGCATTGTTTTAAAAATAAAAGTGTACAAATGCTTTAGATAAATCATCTTAAAAATGATATATATACATATATACATAGTTCCATATTTGAATTAATTAGATTTTTGTAGCCAGTATACAATGGAGATTTTCTTACGTTTATTTAGAATAAGGCCATGCCGTTCTCAAGTAAACTACCTCGAATGATCATTCATCGCTCGTAATCGTGAACATAACACACGAGTCTGTATAATACTGTTGTGCAGGATAGTGCGGCGCTGACGTAAACGATAGGAAGAGAATTTATTGGAAGGATTTCAAGAATATTATACTCTTCTGTGTTCGTATCTTATTGCATAAACGTTAACGTAATCGTAATTACATTGTTACGAATACAAGCTAAGAACATTATGTAGGGGGCGGAAAATAGAATCTTGTCTTGTCTTTTACACGCATAGCTTACATTTTAGCATGCATAAGCGTAATACATTAATAGAGGAAGAATCTGCTCGGTGGTTGCAAACACTATCAACGAGCTGATAGAAAGATTCTACAAAATAATATGATAATGTCGGAGACGTACAAATATCGATCAACCTTACAAAACTTATTTAAAACTTATTCTAATGAAAAAGGAACCGCCAGGTCGGTTCTACTTATAGGTTACTACTGGTGATCATGTTACATTGTGTTAACTGTTATTTCACTTTTCTTTATACCAAGATAATTTGTATTATATTATTAAATAAACAAATTAATATTTATATACGAGAGGTATAATATTACATTACAAAAATTTACTTATAACTTTTTTTCTATTAATAAAAAATTACAAATATAATTGAAATATAAAGTGTTATATTAGTAAACCACGTGGACGTTTGCATGTGACACTTTTAATAAATTTACTTTTATATTATCTTTTTCGGTCAATACTATTTGCGCATATAAAACAGATTATATAACTGAATGAATTTTGACGAAATCGCTTGAAAATTATTGAATTTATATAAAAGATAATAGTCATTGATTGTACTCTTATAAAAAAACATATTTGAATACTTCCATGACGTTTCTCAGTACACGACATAATGAACTCCATCAAAGGTTACATATCATTTGGTTCAGCGACTTCGCATTAACTTGGCACTTGATACTTGTATTTAAAAACGGTAGAAAATGTTAATACATGCTTTAACTAACGAACGCATTTAGGACAGTTTACTTTGTTGAATTCATGATCACTATAGGTGATCTCTAAGAAGGAATTATGACCTTCTCTCTATAGACTCATCAAGGCAATTCTCCTGTGTGATATAACAGATACGAATTCGCTGTTTCTGCCAAGTTTATCCACCCAGTGGGAGAGAAATTTTCATACCTACGCGCGATCTAAGTATTGTAATAGGCTGAAAGAAGGTAGGGGATAATGTATTATTCAGGGGTTACAACACACACGTGCTCGATGTTGCTCTAAATTCGTCAAGTTTAAACGAAATTAAAAAAAAAGAAGAAAAAAAAAATACACCAAAATTATAGCCTAATCTCGATCAATGAATGAGCTTATTTCTTTCCAAAAGAAGGAAGAACGTATTGAAACTAATTCAAATGGGAAATTCTTAATGCAATCTAATGAGAACATCTTAATGAAACATATGAAATAAGTAATTACTTAACATCTGTTAACATATATATACCGAAATTAGTATCGGAAAGAAAAACGTATAAATTTCGTATACAGGAATCATCATCCTAGAGTGGTACTTGATTCTTAAAGGCGCTGTAGCAAGGCCGGCACTCTGCCGCATTTAGAATCCGTTCGAGTTATTTTGGCTTTTGCCTCCAAGCCTCTCTCTCTTTCTCTTTTTCTCTCTAACGATCTTACTGTCTATCTTTCTATCTATCTTTCTTTCTCTCTCTTTCCTGCTACCCTACTAATCAGAAAAGCTTGACTACTACTACTACTACTACTACTAATACCACCACTACCAATACCGTGTGTCTACGAATTTCGATGATCCATTCGTACTTTGAGGTAGCGTTATTGGCTGATCACGTGGGGTAGGATGAAAAGAAGAGAGATGAAAAGATAATGAAGAAACTTGCTGTATAATCTTCCACGGAAGAAGAAGGGGGGGGAGAGAAAAAAAGAAATAGAAAAAGAAAAAAATAGAAAGAAAAAAAAAGGACGAAGCTGAGTAAATGAAGGAAAAAGCTTCGTGTAAGAGCCCGGGCAACAAATCGTCGCGGTTCGTCGACGATGTCTTCTAACGCACTTATACGCATGTATACGTAGAGGAGGAGGACCCGGACCACGAGCTCTCACGTCGAACCTATTTCCAGCTGGCACGTTCTCCCGCTCTCATCGTCTCGTGCCGCCTCAGGGGCTATCTTTTTCTTTTTTTTCTTTTTTTTTACTTTTTTTTTTGTACTTTTTCGATTTGCCTATTGCTAAGCAAACAATCTTATTGTCATTGCATTTTTTCTATTCTCTCGTAGTTTAATCCTTTTTTTTTTACTTTGTTTTTTCTTTTCCCTTCGATTTTAACGAATCTTAACAGTAAGCCACGTCAATATGGTTTTTCTGTTTTACGAACGGCAGCCATGAATTTAGTCGTTAAGAATCCCAATCATCTAAAATACAAATTGTTATATATGTCAAATTTCATTTGTTTCTGTATAATTTTGTTGTTTTATTATGATACAGTACTCATAGTTTGTTGTAATTATTTGAAAGTTGGATTAATACGTCGAATAATCATGACGCATTATCGTAATATTTATTTTTTTTTTACAAATGTTAATCACGAATTTAATAATGTGATCATTTGGATTAAAATATGAAATAACATTTTATTATAGGGAATATAATTTATATGTTATATTTTTTTTAATTATATTTACAATTTACGAACGAATAGAAATTTTTCTTAATATATACTGGAAATACGATTAATCCATTTATGAAAAACCTATAATGGGACTTCCTAATGATGAGAAATACTTTTTCTGAAATAATGCAAAACAAAAGTAGTCGTAATTGTATAAGAAAGAATGTAATTCTTTATCATTATTATTATTTATTATTCATATACATATATAACAGAAATGTCTAGAGTAGCGTGTGTAAAGTATTGTTTAACCTATTTATGCCAATTAATTGTAAAACGTTCCATATTCAACAATTGTAACCGAATACTCGCTTAGAGCACGGTCAGCCGACACCGCAAATAGAGCCGGCAAAGAGCTCGGACAAGTCTGCCAAGAGACTCTGGTGAAAAACATAAAATGCAAGAGTGCGGACTGAATTTTCAATGAACCTGAAGCTCGAGACGTTCTTGAATACGATAAGGAGATAATAAAAAAAAAAGAAAAAAAATATATATATACATATAAATTATCACATTAATAAATTCGTGATTAACATTTGTAAAAAAAGAAATTAATATTACAATAATACGTCATGATTATTCGACGTATTAATCCATCTTGCTATATATATATATATATATATATATATATATATATATATATATATCAGCAAATGAAATGTTGACGAATACGGTATCAAATTTAAAATGATTAATTGATATCTAAAATTCGACAGACTGTATATGTTTATCTATGTATGCACATATGTCTATAAATTGTTTAGAATAAAATAGTATAATCGATTCGTTACAGATGCGAGAAGCTGTACGACGTGTGACAAAGTATTAGCCGAATTGGAAAAAATAGACGATGACACGGACCACTTTGGAGTCGATTTTGTCAAGATCAACGATAAAAGAGTTGCCAAACAGTATGGAATTAAAAATTTCCCTGCTCTCACGTATTTCCGTGAGAAAGAACCAATTATATACGATGGTGAGATTAGAACAAATTTTTTTTACACGCTAATGATAATACTTCCAAAAATTGATTATTGAAAAAACAAAAAAATACGACGAATCCCCCCCTCCCACCCTTCTTTATAAATCATTTGTTCGAAATATTCATAAGAATACTTCAGAAAAATCTAGCGTTATCTGTTTAACTGAAATACTTTTTAGTATTTCGTATTTAAATAAAATAAAACACTAATATATTTTTTATATTAAAAAAAAAATTTTTGATATCACTTATCGACCAATCTAATATTTAGGATCGATTGACAAATAGCCAACGAATTATCAATGATTAAATATCCAATCCTTTTTTAATTGATCGAATAAAATAATATTAAGTAAACTTCTTATGAATAATTTCATCATTTTAGGAGACTTGATGGACGAAGAAAACGTTTTAGACTTTCTTACTAGTTTAGAGGCAATGGATTTACCAGATCGGATAGAAGAAGTCAATGCAAAAATTCTGGATAAAATCGTCGAAGATACTGAATTCGTAGCGGTTCTTTTCTGTGAGTTTTTGTTTTTTTTTTCTCCCTATTTTTATTTATATCCTCCTCTTCCCGAATCGTTCTTTTTCAATCTACTTCAAATTAGCATCATATTGGGAGAGCAATTTCTTCGATTACAGAATAATTCATCGATTACTGATAAATCTAGAAAAAGAAAAGTGATTGATCTTAAGATTTACCTATGAATTTATAATATTAAATTTATTATATTATAATTTTATATATATATATATATTATATTATATATATATATAATATTATAATGTTATTATATAATATTAAATAATTAATATTAAAAATTACCTACGAATTTTTGGCCTATCATGTATTAATTTGATATTTATTCGTTTGATATTATTTAGACGAATATTTCTAGAAAGGATAAACATGTATAATATGTATGTATCTAAATAGAAGCCAACGATAGGTATAATACTTACCAAAGAAACATTCTTTGATAGAAAAAAAAAAAACAAACATAATCCATGATGGTAGCTTTACTTCACTGTGATACACGTGTTGCAAATATCGTTCTTTATTTATTCTTTTTTCACTTTCATATTCCTGGTCCTTGTTCCGCGCTTTAACACATTCCCTTTTTAACTTGACGTGTCTAAAAAGTAAACAAACGAAAAAAAAAGCAATATTTTCATAACTCTGTATATACTGTTGTACATATCTAATGTTGTCGTTCTTTTCTCATTTATTCTCGTTATATGTTATAAATAAATCCTTAAATAAGTACACACATACATGTGAACACATATACCCATAAGCATATGCAGAATATCCCTAAAACGTTTGAACGATGATATTTCTGACAATGAAACGTATCGAGGAGATCTCATAGAACAATTTAGAGTCAAACCTTTTGGGATTGCCTGTAGATACATACACATATATTTAATCTTCCCTATTGTTAGTATTTGTTTTTCCTTATTTCTTTCTGTAATGAATCGTTATTGTCTCTATGTCTCTTTTTTTGATTAATTAGCGATAAACAAGGCGCACTCATAACGTATCGCAAAGAACACGAAAATATATATATGTATATGTATATGTATATGTATATGTATATGTATATATACACATATATGTATATGGACATGCATACACAGTTTACTACCAATGATTGTCTAATAAAAGTCAATGCACACACTTTTTTCTGCTGGCATCATTAATGTTGCGCGACGAAAGTGATGATTGCAAATAACTGAGTTTTTTTATAATTAAATAAAAATATAATGAGATCTATAACCATATTGCAGCCAATCGATAAATGATTTATTAGGTTGGTGCGTATGAAATGTCGGATTTTTAAGTGAATATATAAAACTGCATATCTCTTTTTCAAAACTTGTTTATTTAATCAAAATATGCTCCATTCGCTTCAATATACTTTTCCCAACGAGATTATAATGCACAGATATCGGTCTTAAAGAAATTCTGATCTTTAGAATCAATAAACCAATGATGCACTTTTCGATCGTTATCAGTATTCTTCTCAAACACCTGGTTTATATTGCGTGCAGATTTTGCAGCATTTTTACCAAGTTTTTTACTCATATTAAAAAATTACACGAATATCGGTTGAATTCGTGTGCTTATAAAATTAAAAAAAAATTAAAAAATTAAACATTTTTGAGAAAATCTGTTTTGTTGAAATGTGACTGTGGCTGTCGACGGTACGACTATAAACGAAGTTATGCCAAAAATAAAAGAATAACGAAAACAGGGAGGACAAACGTTTACATGTAAGGAAAATCCGACATTTCATATGCACCAACCTAATAAATTATCGAGTAAACACAATATCATAGATTATTTGTATAATGAGAATGATTAATAAATGATATTTAATAGAATCACGACTCTCGTCGAGCAAAGCTACATGCCTAATGCGATATTTACGATGACAGAGTATGAGATCTCTTTAGGAGCTTTGTAAGTTTATCAAAATGTCGAAGGTTTCGCTTTGCGACCCGTTGCATTATGACAATACTTGTAAATATTACATATATGTGAAACGTTCTTGTGTGTGTTAATGTGGATAGGTCCGGATACGCAGCGATGTGCTGGCACCGGCTCTAGTAAGTACACATTCAAAAGCAAATCTACCAATCCTTACCTTTTACATTAGAGCTTTTATCTATACATACATGTATGTATATGTTATGTACATGCTTTTACGTATATTAACTTAAACCTTGCTTCTAGTTGATGTTTCCTTACACTCGTCTTTTTTTCTTTTTTTTTTTTATTGACAGTTATATATTTTATTTTGTTTATATTAACAAATTTGATTTTTTCTTAGAAAGAAGAATACCTTAGATACATGTTGTATATGGTGTGTCCTTTGTCACCTTTTTGTCTATTATTCGACATCTCCGTTTTTCTAAATGATTATGTAGATAGTACCTGTAAAATACACATTTGCAAATTATGACGCTTTTTAAATAATAGCACTTCGTTATGCTTTTTCTTCTTTATATATATATGTAAGTATATTATTTAAAACAAATTTAATATTATATACACGGCAAGAGAAGGGGTTGCAACAAGTGGCGAGAAAACAATTTTTTGTAGGTTTTTGTTGTAGTTATTAGTTATCTCGAATGTTCATGGATAAATGCATACTGTCTAGGAAGGATATACTTATTTTGTTTTTCTCTGTTGTATTCGCATCAATTCAACAATTCAATGAAATACGTTTTGCTATAGTTTTTGTTTTGTTTAGAAATTGATTGCTACTTCATAATACGGCACAAGAGAGAAACAAATAATTGAATGTAAATTGAAAAGTAGGATGATAGGATTTGTAATCTATCACTTTATTTCAAATGGGACAGACAAGCCAGACTGCAAAAAATGCTTGAGGGCACTTCAAGAATTGGAGAATATTGATGACGAAGCTGATCAATTGGGTATTGGTTTTGTCAAAATTGCTGATGAACAGCTTGCCGAAGAATATAATCTCGGACCTTTACCGGCTCTCGTTTACTATAGGCACCAAATACCTATTATCTACGAACGTAAGTATTAATTATACAAAATAATGTTATGCAGGTTTTGCACTTGAAATAAGCCCTTTTGAACTTGAAATTCGCCCTTTTGCAAATGAAATTCGCTCTTTTCCAAGTCAAATTTAGCCTTTTGCAAGTCAAATTACAAGACTAAAGGGTGAATTAGACTTGCAAAAGAGTTCATTTGGGTTGCAAAATGATGAATTTAATGTGCAAAATCAATACATTTAATTGATCCTAATGATTGCATAGACGAATTGAGCAGAGAGGAGGACGTATTGGAATGGTTAGTAGCAAATAAAAGTACTGGCGACGAAGAAGATGTAATCGAAGATGTAACAGCTAAAACATTGAACACTTTAATTGGAAACATCGACAACCTGGTCGTTTTATTTTGTAAGTATATATATTTAGTTATTTTTCAAATTGAATATTTGAAGATAATAAATGGAATTGTATTTTAAACAGACGATCACGGTGATGAGGATTCGATGCAAGTATTGAACGAGCTTGAAAAGATCGATGACGATTTGGACAAACATGGGATTCAATTCGTTAAGATTGACGACGAAAAAGCAGCGAAGGATTTTGGTTTAGATTCTATACCAGCGATTGTTTATTTTGAAAAGCAAATTCCAAATGTTTATGACGGTAGGTAAATCAAATAAGATGAAATAAAGAAAAAACTGATGTGTGTACTTATGTACGCACGTAATAAGTTATACTTCTTTGCCGTACCAAAACGAATATAACCTCAATAATTTCAAAAATAACTTCAAAAAAAATCTTCAAAGAAAAAAAATAACTTAAAAGAAAAAAATAATTATTATTATATATATAAGAAAGAATAAAAAAAAGAAAAAGAAAATATGAAAATATAGATATCAGTCCACACTAAATATAAGAGAGATATATCGAATTACTTGACGCGTCAACAGCCATGGCGCGGTTACAGCATTAGTTCTCGCTCGATCATTATTTAAGTAAAGCAGCGCTGAGTACGATTAGTACTTGAATGGTTGACCCCCTTGAGAAAGAAAAGAAGAAAGACGATATTTTCATGCCATAAATTTTGAAATCGCTTTGCCGCGCTTTGTCGTAAATATCGACAAACTTCATGGTGTCGTTTTTCCAGACGCTCGGAACAAAATCACTCTCCATTACATTTTCCCCAACGCGCCAAAAAGAAGTATAACTTCAATAACAAATATTTAAGATTACTATCAATTAGTTATATATTGTTTTTATAATTTTAGGTGACGTCGAAAACGAGGATGAAATTTTAGAATGGTTGTTATCGCAATTGGAAAAAGATGAAATAGAAGATGTTACCGATGAGATGTTAGATCGTTTGATAAAAGATGGCAAAACATTGGCTGTTCTTTTTTGTAAGATAGTCTTTTAATGAACGTTTATGAATGTTATTTATTCATTACTGTGTCTACATTTTTCTAATTGTTTTTACAATAAGATGATAACAACGATCGGAAATCGCAAAGGATTTTAAACGAATTGGAGAACATCGACGACGAATGTGATCAATTTGGAATTACCTTTGTGAAGATCGATAACGCTGAAGAAGCAAAGGAATACGGTATCGAAAAAATACCAAGTATGCTTTATTTGAAAAAGGAATACCAACGATGTACGAGGGTAATTTGGAGGACGAGGAGAAGGTATTGAAATGGTTGGAACAACAGCACAAGAGTGAACAAATAGAGGACATCACCAACGAGATGTTAGACATGGTTATTGAAAAAATGCCGCACGTAGCCGTACTTTTTTGTTAGTAATTAATTGTTAATCACGGTCGTGTAAAAGCGCTTATATAATTATCGTTTAATATTTATATTAACATTTAAATTGATAAATCTTTCATTTTTTTAATTTTGCATTTCATTTTAGATGACAAAGATCAAAAGAAAAGTAAGAACGTGCTTGGCGAATTAGAAAACATTGACGATGATTGTGATCAACATAACATAGCCTTTGTTAAGATTCATGATTTAGATGAAGCCAAGGAATATGGTATTGAAAACCTTCCAACTTTAGTTTTCTTCGAAAGAAGAATACCTCACGTTTACGAAGGTAAAACTTCAATAAACTCATTTAGATGTTTCCATTGATCGATTTTGACTATGTTCCCTCTAGGTGATCTAATGAACGAAGATCAGTTATTGGGATGGCTCTTACATCAGAAAAAACATACTGAGATTCCTGAAGTAACGGATGAAATGATGGAAAAGCTCATTGAAACTTCACCATACCTTGCTGTCCTTTTTTGTAAGAAACTCTGTACATGTATTCTATGTTCGATAGTATAATCTGTCATATTTTGCGCGTTCCCAATAATGTTCTATGAAATTGTATTATTTGTTTAATATTAGACGACAAAGACGACAAGCAGGATATACGTATTTTAAACGAATTAGAAAATATCGACGATGAACTCGAAAAGGAAGGCATTGTTATCATTAGAATGGATAATGATGCAGAAGCGAAAGAGTACGGTATCGATCATCTTCCTACTTTAGTTTATTTCGAAGATAAGATCCCAGCTATTTACGAAGGTGATCTTCTCAACGAAGATGAAGTTTTGGAATGGTTGATCGAACAAAAAAACACTGCCACGATCGAAGAGGTCACGGATGAAATTCTGACCGATCTCATAAGCGAACACGAATATGTTGTGGTGTATTTTAGTAAGTAGATTGCAAATGATTTCTCATGACAACATACATTTTTCTTTATCCATTAATTAAATTAATAACTTTAATTTACGTATTTTATATATTTTTTTTTATATATTTTATGTATTTATATTTAATTTATTTTATTTTTATAACTTTAATTTATAATTTTATTTTATTTAATTTAATTTATGTAATACTATTATATAGTATTAATTTATGTAAAAATAATAAATTTAAAAATACGAGATAATTGAATTGTTCTCGCCAGGTGGAAACTGCGACGAAGGCGATAGCTGCGATAACGTTCTTTTAGAATTAGAAAATATCGATGACGAGCTCGACGAAGCTGGTATCATTTTCGTGACAACGGAAGATTTGCCCCTTGCCAAAAAATATGGTATTAAAAGTTTTCCTACACTGGCTTTCTTCAGAAACAAAGAACCTTTGATATATCCTGGCGATCTTGGAGACGAGGACGAAGTTCTTTCCTGGATCACTGACGAAAATACATTAGAGATACCAGGAAAGATCGAGGAGGTTAATTCCAAGCTGTTAGAAAATATTTTAGATGAGAACGATTATGTTGTTGTTTTCTTTTGTAAGTATACATTTTAAGCGTCTTATTTTGATAATATAATAAAAATACAAAGGAGAGTATCCCCGAAGTACACGAGCGATTAAAAATTATTATAAACATTTTCGAAAAAGATTAATTGTTTACTAAATTTATTTAAATATTATTGGCTGCCTGTATTTCTTTTTTCGAGCTATACCTCAGAATCATTTTGATATAAAAATAATAAATAATAATTATGTTATATATGCATATATATTATTACACAGATAAGGAAGGTGACAAAAAGAGCCAAAAAATTCTGCAAGAGTTAGAAAACATTGACGACGAATGCGAAGAAAAAAATATAGATTTTGTTAAAATATCTGACGAAGGCATTGAGAAGGAATACGATTTACCTGGGCTACCAGCTCTTGCATTTTACAGGCACAAATTTCGTCAATTTTATACAGGAGATATGATGCACGAGGAAGCTATTTTAGATTGGGTTTTAGATCTTCGTAGCTCCACGCCTGATGTTATCGAAAGCGCTGATAGAAAAACGTTGCAAACGCTTATTAACGACGTAGAACATCTTGCTGTATTTTCTGTAAGTATTTTAAGACGATATACTGTATAATTATTTAAAAAAAAAAACCTTGTTCTGTGACATGTGTATAGATTGCCCGGGGCATTCTATACAATGCCTGGATTCTCTACATTGACCGGAACATATATATATATATGTAATTATGATAGATAGTTGCGATAAATTATTTCGTCGTTGTTGTGTTTCTTGTCTACACTTAGACGATGACGATTGCGATACCTGCGCAGAAATATTGGAAGAATTAGAAACGATTGACGATGATACAGATAAACACGGAATTCAATTCGTCAAATCGAACGATGCTAAATTGGCAGCCGAGATTGGTGTCTTCTCCTTTCCAGCTTTGATTTACTACGAGACTGGTGTTCCAATCATGTATGACGGTAAGCTTAGTGTGCTTCATTTTGCTTGATCATTAAATGCAGAGTCGAGAAAGGTAGTCGGTGCAATATTATTTCATTTCCTACGTACATAGAAAAAAATATTTATTTTTAATTAATTTATCCCATTCACTTTTTTTCCTCTATATTTGTATATCTTTTAAATATTTTCTAGAGTAACATTATTTTAAATGAGTACATATCATTATATATAGTTATATAGATAATATTAATTAATATATTATAATATATATAACTTATTATTAATTTAATTTAGTAAAAAATCATTGATTTTTTAATTATTTTATGTACTCCAAAAATGCTTACTTCTTTTTTTATTAAATTTGCTTGAAAAAATCGCATTTTAATAGCATTAGATTTAAATGTGATAAATCATGTACATTTATAGAAAAAAAAGGAATATATCATTCTCCCCGAAATTATTCTATACAGGGTGATAAAAAAATGGGTTTGATATTTGAAGGGCTTATAATGTTCACCGAAACGACTAAGAATAAATAAATATTTAACATGTAGGACCTAAAATGAATCCTTTCGTTGTAAATTAACTATTATTTATGAACGTACGGGATAAATATCTATTAAAAGTTTGTACTCTGCTACGAAGTAATATTTATTGATATTAGTAATAGTTTTGGCTCATTTTCATAATAAACTTATCTTGGCAACCTTGAACAATGTATTACCAAGAGACTCGCTTACTCGAGATTCTAATGATCATAAATAATGAAAGTTAATTTACATCGAAAGGGGTGATATTTTAGGATCCACATTAATTAGACACTTTTTACTCGTCTCGATAAGTACTATAAATCCTTCAAATGTCGAACCCCTTTTTTATCAGCCTGTATATATAGAATAATTATTATAATTATCCTATTACAGACTTTGTGTAATGCATTTTTAAGCATTTCTTAGAGAAAAAAAGACGTGCCCGACATGCCACCGACGATTTAACCATGAAAAAAGATTTCGGTATGCCAAACCGAAAGAGTTGCTCATTTTTATATGCGTGTGTACCTTTTATAGGTAATCTTAAGAACGAGGACAGAGTTCTGGAATGGTTAATCGAACAAAAAAGTAAGGAAATTTCTAGGATCATGATTATTATTACTGGTGTACTGTTTTTTGTGACGTTAATCTCGGTTGTTACTATACCACCGTATTATGAGTACAATACACGCGCTATAGTGATCACTCCAGTTATTCTACCACCATCGCAATCCCCCTAATATTTGATCGTAAAACATAAAAGGTTCAAAATTCATTACTGCTCCAAATGTCAACAAATTCATGTTTGTTGCAATCGTTCGGTTAACGTTAAAAAAAGAATAATGGATCACAGCGGTGGGGAGAATAACAAAATTGGAATATTTCGAAATGAAACAAGTCTACAGCAACAAAATGATAAGAAACTTTTCAGAAAGTTCGGTTATAAATGAATTAATGAATAATCTAACTTTTTGAAAAATGAAAAACGAAGAAAATTCTTTTCTAACTATTTTTTACTCACACATACGTATAAGTTGATACGTAAAAAAAGCTTTTTGTCTATTCTTTTTTCTTTCTTTGCTACTCACTCGCAAAAACGCGCTCAATAACACCTATCTTTTGTTTCTTTCTTAACACAAACGCGGGACATAGTTATATATTCGAGAAAAAAGAAATTAGTCATTGGAATCTGTTCATTATCGTTAGACAAAATTACCATATATGCGTGTATGTTTATGCATTTAAACAAAATTCTATACAAAATTAACATTTTATGTATATACATATTTTGTCGAAACACAAATTCAAAGATCAAAATTCCTCTGTGTTTAATATGCACATACCTCTTTTTTGTCATTTTATGTGTGAATATATTTTGTCGAAGAGACGGCATTAATCAATATTAATCAAATTTCAAATAACACTCGAGTTAAACGTAGATGTACACACAATGACATACACGCACGCACACACATAAAAACAAAAACAAAATTATAGTAATCATCTGTCTGCCAAAATGATTAATATGAACTATCGGATTACTTAAAGAAGAAAATATACAGGGAGAACTAGATGCTTTTAAAAGTAATATTGGTATGTATATATATATACATATATATATATCCATTAAAACCGAGGCCTTATCGATCACAAAAAACGTAGATACACGTATATCATATGATAAAAAAACAGCAACTGTTATCGATGATCCTGTTAATATGCAGGTAATGATAATGATGATGATGATGATGACGATGATGACGACGATGACGACGAAGACGATGACGACGATGACGACGATGACGACGATGACGACGATGACGATGACAACGACGATGATGATGATGATGATGATGATGATGATGATGATGATGATGATGATGATGATGATGATGATGATGATGATGATGATGATGATGATGATGACGATGATGATGATGATGATGATGACGATGATGATGATGATGATGATGATGATGATGATGAAGATGATAATGATGATGACGAAGAAGACGAGGAAACGCAAAAGACTTAAACAAAGCCCTGAAGAATATCCTGAAGAAAGGTAAAGGTCCGGCAACAACCCAGGAGGCCGAAGAGGAACTCACGTGAGATCGAAGTGTGACCGGGCTTTGTTTTGCGCGAAAGAAAAAGCAATACTTCAGCGATATCCCGCAAAGTAAAGATGTATATACCACAGTAGTAGAGCGATTCAAAATTATTGAGATAACAATTGTAGATGAAACGTGGTTGTTCACTGACCGCTCACGGTTGAGCTGGGCCGTAAGGCGCAATACCTGCATGCGACAAATACTTTTCTCTCTTTCTTTTCTCTCCCGTCTCTCTTTCTTTCTATCTCCCTTTTTGTATCTATTTCCATCGTTTTCTTTTTTTTGTATACTTTTATATTTTATATTTTGCTCTCTCTTTTTCATAATATGTAATTTTGAAGTCTATGTATTGTCATTTATTATGCGTTTATATACCTGTCGTATTCCTTTTGGCTATGAAAATCCTCTAAATATGTCTACCGAGTGCCTGCCCCCTTTAATAATCTATCGTCAATGGAGCTACGTATTTTCATAATAAACAAACAATTTGAAACATTCGATATTATCATGTACATATATGTTATGTTTGATTATTACTTATTAAAGCTTACCTCAATGCGAAAGATATTTTATATCCAATGAATGATGGATACAAGTGGATCAATGTTTCATAGATCGGTTTAAAGAATGTTGAAATCAATTTATAATTACAATGATGCTCTCTATGCTCGTTTGAAATTTTCAGTGAACTTAAACATCTATTTCTCCTATTATTTTGATCCAACTTTTAAATCGTTCTTTTGCATTTTCTAAAAAAAAAAAATAATAAAATAATTGAATATTTACAAATATCCGATTATCAAGATGTACCATTCAATTTTACTGTGGAATAATTTATATGAATTCGTACGTAGCTCCAAATACGTTTCGAAATCGCACTTTTACCTAATAACATTGATTTCTTCAAAGCGAGCCGATGGTTCCTGTTATAGTAAGACAGCTGTCGTCTGCAGCGAGCTCCGAGTCGAAGAGAATCAGAGTAGCCTCCGTTTGCGAAAAAAAAAAAAGAAAAAAAAACAAAAAAGAAAAGAAAAAGCGAGAAAACGAAGGGTGGGCTAAATTAAAAAATTAATATATAACAAGTATATTTAAAAAAACATTAACGCAAATAAGTAAGAGACAACATTTGAACATTAAAATGAATGTTGCGAGAGACACTGACTCCATTATTAAATTCAATGATTATATTTGATTTTTTTAAGATCAACAATTTAACAACCCGACCCTAACGTGCGATAATTATTTCGAAAAAATTATTAATATCGGTTTGGCAAAAATGGCTGCCCTGAAAGAGTCGTCGACTCGCCGCGAAACATATTTAAAAGAAAAAAAAAAACAAAAAAAACAATAATAATATAAGAAAAAAATAAATTAAATTAAATCAAAAAGAAAGTTGTTTGTTACAAAAACATGCACGTTTGGCTTTTGCTACGCAATTGGAGTTGGAGTGAACGTATTCTCTGAATTTTTTCAGCAACAAAACAATCGCACGAGTCAAGCCTTTCGTTGCTCGTTTTCGTCTATCTCGCAACCCCTCTTTCTCTCTCTCTTTCTATCAATCTATCTATCTTTCTATCTATCTATCGATCTATCTATCTCTCTATCTCTATCTTCACTGTTCTTACATGCTGACTTTCTGCACTTTTGTTTCAATCCAAATATTTACGTATAATCCCTTTATTCAATCCACCCCAAACGTTCTATGATTCACTCCAATGTACCCTTATTTTCTTTCTTTTCGTCTTATATGACTCGTGCGAGAAAAAGATATTTAAAAAAAAAAAAAAAAAAATAATAATAATAATAATATTAATAATAATAATAATAATAATATAATATAATAATAATAATAATAATAATATAATATAATAATAATAATAATAATATAATAATAATAATAATAATAATAATAATAATAATAATAATAATAGTAATAATAATAATAATAATAATAATAATAATAATAATAATAATAATAATAATAACAACAACAACAACAACAACAATAAAAAGAGAGAAAGCAAAAAAGAAGTTAGCCATAGTGTAGAGCCTTTTTTTCTTTTTCACTCATATAAGATTCTCATTCTCTTTGTATCTGACTCGATGTTGTATTTGCTTACTGCAGGCGACGGCTGTTTCTACATCGGAATGGGAGGTAAAAGCGCGAAACCCAAGATTCCCTCCTATGAGCCCTACCAGTGCTGTCCTGCGAAGGTTGCTCGCGGCACTAAACTCGCCAAGGCCACGAAAGTCAGCCCTGTTATCAAGGAAAAGGATAGACTTCATGGTAACGTCAGAAGCAGGTTCGGTAAAACGGAAACTTCGGCATTGAAGCCTATAACAAGCTAACAGCAAGGAGAGCAGAAAGATGGCAACGACGAGTTCGACGATCAAGAGTTCAACTACCGAAGTCAAGCAATCCCAGTCAAAGGCAAAAAGAGGATTTTTCGGAACCGGTAAATAATTCTATTGGCACACAGCTCTCTAGTAGATGATTAAATCGTTGTCCAAATGCATCACCGGATCTTTAACAAAAACGGTGGATATCAAAACATTATCAGAATTATCTAACTCTCATGAGTATATATGTGGGATGCGAGCACCTCCAAGCCAAACTTAAATAGGCGTTCGTGAGGAGATTGGACGGTGGGCCCTGGATAGCTCAATGGTTAAAGAGCAGTCACCCGGAAAGCGGAAGATCCGGGTTTCGAGTCCCGGTCCAGTCAATCCAACGGCCCAATTTTTTCACGAATCCTACATATATATTATTATGTAATTGTATGTATTTATGTAATTATACACGTGAAGAATCTTTACCAACATTCGTTTATTGCGATGGACAGTGATTTAATAAATACCAAGACGTAATCGTGGTCGTAGAGGTATCGAAGAAAATTTCATTATGAAACACAGCCATTCGCATGCGACAAAATGGGGCTAAAACATATGAAATGAACAAATATAAAAATATATAGGCAATAAAGATGATATTAGAAAAGAAATTCAAAAGAAATCGAAACGGTGTGAGCTGACGTTTGGTCTTCGTATCTCGGATACAGGTGTCTCGCGGATCTTGCATCGTGTCTGAAGGGAATCGAACCAAGTCCAAGTGCTAGATGAACATCTACGGTCCATGAAACACGCATACATACTTACCGTGGACGACGATGGCTGTTTCCTCCGAGTTCTCATCCGGGATATTTCAAACAATACATATTATATATTAACTCGCGAAATCAATTATTCATTTTCCTTTTCTTTCGTCTATCATGTAAGTCATATCAGAAAATAGCTCAATTAAAATTCGAAATAATTGATCTTACAATTAATGGATCTAAAAGGTAATGATTAAAAATAAAAAAGAAAGAAAGAGAGAGGAAGTGAGAGAGAGAGAGAGAGAGAGAGAGAGAAAGAGAAAGAGAGAGACAGAGACAGAGAAAAATAGATCTGCCTCGATCAGTTGCGTCTCGCCGTGTCCACAATTTTCGTTTATACATTCTGTAAAGTAAAAAAGAGAAAGAAAGAGAAAAAAAAAATTAAAATAAGAAGATATTCTATACGAACGTTTCTTTATTATATTAAGACTTCTGCTACCACTTTTCTTTGTCTTAAATAAATGTGTATGTATGTGTATCCTCGATATTACTAAACATTAAATACACGGCCAACTGAAAATGACCAGCATTGGAAAGAAATTAATGAATGAAACAAAAAAAAATGATTTAAAAAAAAAAAAAAATAAAAAAAAAGTAAAATATGAGTTTATATGGACACTTGAGATAGTTATTATTTCATCTCCGAATAACAAACAAATATGAGAGTTAGCTCGGTGTTATCGGCTGTTACAGTTGTAGCCGGTCTTCCATACCTAATGAAGGTTTAAGGAGAGGAACTATAACTGAAAGAAACCTGAAGGAAAAAAAAATAAAGAAAGAGAGAGAGAAAGAGAGAGAAAGAGAGAGAAAGAGAGAGAGAGAGAGAGATCGATGGACCGTGGCTTAAGACAAAAAGTAATCGTGTAACTAATAGGAAGACAAGGAAGATTCCATATCCAGTGGAGTATCAGACGTCTCGTCTATTAAATAGGAGGAAAGATCAAACGACGCAACGTATAAGAAGAAACATTTGTAAGAATTTCAAGGAATAGCACATTTGAAGAGTGCTTTCTATGAATCACAAACATAAATATATTCGGACAATCATTCTTCGTTAAAAATCTCCTTCATCATCTTCAAATACTCGTCATCATTTTCGAATATATAAAACGATCATATTGTCTCTTATAATAATTATAAAAACATATATTACATATTTTGGCTGATCACATCGTTACTTCACACACGCACGCACACACACGCACATATTTCCTTTTCTTTCTTGGTGGATCAATGTGTATCGATATTTCATTTATGCATTCAATTCCTTTTTCCTTCGCTATTATTTTATTATTAATTATTGTTGATTATTTAAGATGTTTATTCATTGTTATTACTTTCGAATTAATTAGAGTGATCATATTCTCTTCAATAGTGTCTCTCGGTTTTCCTTTTATTTTCTCACTAATTTTAGGATATATTTATATATATATACCTGCGTTCTCCCTTCGCAATCATTAACATCACATCGATTTCTGTATATATGTGTATATTACTGTGTATATATCTATATATATATATGAAATCGAATTTGTTGCATTTCATCGGTAATATACTCAAGAAAAATACCTAAGAGACATTATAGAAATATTAATGATCAAAAAAAATAGAGAGAGAACAATTTTAGAAATTTTGTCAATACATTTTATACTAATTTAATTACTTACTTACTTACTTACAATTAGATAAATTTTTTTGTCGGTATGCAATTTAGATTTATCTCGCAATTATTGTTTTAGCGACTCGGTTTTCTTTCTTTTTTTTATAAAAAAAAAAAAAGAAAGAAACGAAAACGACTGCGTTACTTGGATCTCAAATGAATTATAAAGCTTAAAAAAGGGCTGCCGTTTTCTCGCGTACGTAATTCTATCATGAATTACAAATATCGTATTGAGTTTCTTTTTTTCAATTTTGTTCAGTTTGTCATGTTATTTTCAAAAATAATTACCCCATAATTTATATAATAATTTTTATCACACACGTAAATTCATTGTAATATCTTTTTTTTTAATCTTTTTTTCACTCCTCCAACATTATGATAGGTTTATTTTCGCGTTTATATTTAAATTTAACACTTTCTTGTTTGCAATCGATGATACTCATTAATAGACTTTAAAATAAATTAAAAAAAAAAAAAAAAGAAATAATATATATTTTTACGATCGGTGCACGTTATTGCACAAAAGAATTGCGTGCTGATCATAATGATCTTTTTTTTGGCTCTCTGTATATAACATCACCAATCTAAGTTCATAGATCTAATCTCGTACAAATAAATTATCTTGAAACTGATCACTAACATGTTTCTGCTTATCGGATTGCAAGCGCCAATATTATAAGTAGAGTGTCAAATATATAAACATCGTATATTATCGATTAACCTGAGATACCAAAATTAACAAAACACAAATATACATATATGTAGAAAGATATGAACAACAAAACTAGAGATTTGTACTTATAAATTTATATTCGTATATGTATTATTTTTCAAAAGGATAAAAATAAAAATAAATTAGAATTAAAAATGATAAAACAATAATAAATAAAATTTAAAATAACAAGAAAAATTAATATACAAGAAGTAATTAATTTATAATTAAAATATATATATATAGAAGAGAGCACAATAAATGATTATCTGTTGCACGCATATCTAAATGATTAATTATATTGAAAAGTTTCGACGTTAAATAAATTCGAGAAAAAATACGATTTAATATGTAATATTTTCCGTAAATGACACTTGTGCACTGACCGATAAAAAAAACATATTAGAAAATTAAAAAATAAAGAAAACTACCACCGTTGATTTGAACAAAATCGATATGTACAACAATAAACACATTATTATACGATAATAAATGAGTTTCTCTTTTGGTTTATCAATTAACATTCTTAACTCATAACTGATATGATGGAAATTTAAAATAAACAAATTAAAATATTTTACAAAATAAAAAAGGTAATAATCTATTATAAGTATCAAACTCTCTAGATATAAGAGAAAATAAATTGTCTAACTTAAGTTTACCAGTTATGAGTTAAAAATCTTGCTTCGTCCATGTTAATTATAGATCATAGTTATGAAAAACGCATTGAATTTTTGTTATATCTTCGCATGTTACACAAATCACTTACTCAATGATTCCCTATTTAATTGTCTTTATCAATTCGATATTTATTGCACCAAATAATGAAATGAATATATTTTGTTTATACTTATTTTCAACAGTACTAGCGTTACATCGTGATATCAATTATTATTATTTGAATTATCAGATAATTCGAATAGCCATTCCAGATTAAACGAAATAAAACTTATATTATGAAGTCGAACTTTTGTTCTTTAAATAATTCATAAGTTTCAATATGTTCAAAATATTTCGAATTGTTTTTCCTACTTAATTCTTATTAAGTATGCGCATATATATACATATAAGTATAAGTATATATGTGTATTATTAGAAATGAAAAAAAAAGTGCGCAAGCAGAAACAACTTCGTTCGTAGGACTCTTTTCTCGACTTCCGCAAATAGTTGATAAAAAGGAATAAAAGAATGAGAGAAATTGCGGTAAGTAAAGCAATTAACACGGATTGGAATGTTCTTCAATATCTCAGGTAATCTTCTAGACGAAGCTGAAGTTCTCGATTGGATGGTGAAACAGAAAACCGACGAGAGCATAGAGGAGATTGATCGAGAAACTCTAATGAAGTATATTGATACGAAGGAATTTCTCGCAGTTATATTTTGTAAGAAAGTATTCCTATATCCATTATTTATCAGCTTGGTCAATAAGTACCATGATATTTAAATAAACAACATTCACCAAAAAGTGAAAGAAATTAATGATATAATAACAATATTTAAATAAACATTTTATATAGAGGGTGTTTTAGAACGAGTGGTGATTCTAAATATAAAAATAAGAGATCCCGTTTTCGACAAAATTATGTTTATTTATCTTATTACTTATTGACCAACATAAATTGTTCTCGAAAATTTAATTAAAATTTGTTCAAATATTAACCCAAAAAAATCTCTTTCCTGAAACTAAGAATTGTTTGTCCATATCCCAAATAATTTGAAAAGCAAACTTACTTTCAAAATATCTTCTCTTCTTCAATTAAATCGTTGACCATGTGAGCGTTGTTGAAACCATAAATACATGTTCAAGTGGCTTTGTTCTCAACATATTATTCACAGACAAAGAAGAAGATCCAGAAAGTCCTCGAGTACTCAGACACATTGAGTTGATTGATGACGAAGCTGCAGAATATGGAATTAAAATAGTTCGTATGAAGGATCGTTTAATGGCCAAAAAATATGGTTATAGAAACCCACCTGGTATAACTTATTTCCGAAAAGGTAAAAGTACTAATTACGATGGTGATATCGATGACGAGGAAGAGATCCTTGATTGGTTGACCGACCCTGATAATATGGAATTAACGGATCATATTGAACGAATAAACAAGAAGATGTTTTATAAAATACGTCAATCTACAGATTACTTAGCTGTATTTTTTGTGAGTAAATATTTTCAACTATTCAAATTAAATATTAATCCTTAACGGTCACGCTAATGTTATAAAAAAAGAAAGGCCTCTTAGTAAAGATTTTTTATTGCTCTCTCTAAATTAACACAATATTTTTTAGACTTCTTGGGGTGTAATAAGAAAAAAAGTATAATGTTGAATAAAAAATTATACATGACTCTACCTAATACATGAATAATTGAGGAATAATTTTGCAAACTTAGTTTTTTTATTTATGTATAAATAAATAAATTAAATATAAATTATGTCTCTTAAAAATTTGATCACTATATGTGCATGTTTAGACAGCAACGATTGTAAACAATGTAGTAGAGTTCTGGCAGAAATCGAGCATATCGACGACGAAGCTGATAATGCTGGAATCAAATTTGTAAAGATTGACGACAAGGAACTCGCTAAACATTATGGAGTATTTGCGTTACCAGGGATTCTTTTCTTCAAAATGACATCGAAAGAACCGGTGATATTTGCTGGTAAGAATTCATTAAAAACACAATAACTAGTAACAAGCATTTGAAATCAAACGAATCCGTTAGAAACAAAAAACGATCGTTGTACGCTATCTTGAAATTTTTAATTTTGGAAAACCACGATGTTTTTTAAATGAAATTATTCATACTTAAATATTAATGATAATTTTAGATATAATAATCAATAACTACATTATTTATACCTGTTAATTTGTTATTACTCGTATGCCATTGAAGGAGATCTATATGACGAAGAACAGATTTTGCAATGGTTAATGACGCAAAAGGATCCATCAGGAGAGGCAATCGAAGCTTTGGATGGAGAAGAACTTCTCAATTTAATTCGAGAATCCGAGTCCTTGGCAGTATATTTCTGTAAGTTTTTAAATATTTATATTTTAATTACATAAAATCACTAAATACCTTCTCTTATTGTTTCTTCCGTACGATCTAATTAAAATAGAAAGTTTTGCGCATGCGTCGGAAACGCTGCCAATTGATTGTCAATCGAAGCGCCAGCTATCGATTCTTGAAGGATCTATAAAAAACGCGAAAATTTATTTCATTTAAATGTAGTCTCAATATATATAATATATTAAACTATACGGCTTTTTTTTGTTAAAAACCTTGCAATTGCAAATGTAATTAAATTACTAGGAAATAAACGAGCATATAAACACACGTACCCGCACATATACACGCATTCATAATTAAATCGCTTTTTATCAACTAAATTCTGTCTATAATTACACTAATAATATTATCACATATATTACATATTTCATGTGACTAACGCTCTCAAATCAATCACAACTGCTATTATTTATTATAAATTTCTCTGTTCTCTATGTGTACACTTGAAAAAAAACAATTTTAAATACAAATAATTAATCGAACCTTTGGTTCATCTATTGATTCAAAGTACAATATCGAAAAATTGAAGGAAGACCAGAAAAAGTTTCTTGACCAGAAAAAAGTTAAACAGAAAAAATCATGAAATTTTAGATATCTGACCGATTAATGTATCGAAAAGATATTACTTATGTACATACAGAATAAAGCATCTAACTCGATCACCTCGAATAACTTCGAAATTATATATTGTACAACAAATTATTCTTATAGAAGTTACATGTATTGAGAGGGACAATTTTATTTTTTTTTTAAATGTTGTTTAATTGTTGTTTTCTTAAATGGAATAACCTACATTTTTGCGGCAATTTGAAAGAACATTAACTTCTAAGTAAAAGAGTATTAAACATTGTTTGTCCTTAAGCTATTTATTAATGAAACAATAAAAAACTTAATCCGCATAGGATCGCGTTGAAAGATTAATGTCACTGATTGTGAAATATTCGCGAAGACGATGGCGTGTATCTGATAATGTCTATCAACATTTCATGTACTTTTACTCTAATAGCGTCGTCTACGATTTCTGTGATAGAGTTGCCGATAAATAAGATGATAAAAGCATAATAAAAGCTACAAATATTTGAACATTTTAATCTTTATCAAGTATCTTATAGTAGATGTAGGACAATCGTCATGTTGATACCGCGTTATTGAACGAACATTTAGAGATAAATTTTTGAATAAATTTGGCAATGTTTTTCCCTTAAAAAAGCTGAATATTTTAGTTCTGTTTAGAATTTCGGACGATACCAAGATTTGTTTCAATTTCTGCCGAAAGTCTCGATATTAAATTCTCGATTTTCGAATTTTGTGATATATAAGATATAACTTTATTAAATAGGTTATTATGTTAATAATATTAATCCTAATCTGCTGATGCAAATAATAATTATTCATTAATAATGTCGTTAATAATAATTTAGTTGCAAGTACGTAGAATAGTGTTTCGGTGTGTGTGACGGAATATTTATTTATTTATTTACTTAATAATATTTTATTGACCCTAGAGCCTAGGCTCCCTAAAGGCCATTAATTACAGAGTAATACAATATAATGTACAGATAAAACAAAACGGAAATTAAAATTATGTAATTATTATTAAATTTATCATATATTAGTAGTAACTTTGCAGAAAAGAATGACAAAGTCTTTCAAACATATACCGTGATAGTTGATTTAGTTTAGAATATTTTTAGCATAAGCAATTTTGGCTTTCATTGCATTTTCACAGCATACGCCGTAAACTAAAAACATATGCAACTTTTTTTTAATAATAAATTACATTTTACATCTCTTTCCTCCGAAGGCAACACCTTCGATAATGAAATGATAGAAAATCATGGAAATCGTAAGCGACATCATTAAAGAGTATGTGATACGTTGGTAGACCATTATTAGATACACATCAGTGATGTGTTAATCTTTCAACGTAATCTCACGCGGATTAAGTATTTTTTATTGTTTTATTAATTAATAGCTTAAGGATAAACAATGTTTAATACTTTTTTACTTAGAAATTAATGCTCTTTCAAACTGCCGCAAAAAAATTGGATATTCCATTTAAAAAACAAGATTGACCTTCAAATCTTCTACACGCCTCCACTTATAAAAAAAAGTTATATATATACCGCATGGTGTCCCTCTTAATACATGTAACTTCTATAAGAATAATCTGTTGTACAATATATAATTTAAAAGTTATTCTAGATGATTAAGTTTGGTACCTCATCCTGCACATGTAAATAAATATGTATCTTCTGAGAACGAATTAAACAAAATCTTGGATTGTCCGAATTGATCTTAAGAACGTATTGCATACGATAACTTGCAATGCATCGTAGAAAAATCTTTTCTATGTTTAAATAATTTCCTTTTCCTTAGATGATATACTCAACGAATAAAACATTCACTTGATCTAAATAACTTGTCCAAAAGTGGTGTACACGTGTATACTATAATGTCGTAGGGAACAGAACGCTTTGCGACATGTGTCAAGCAAAAATGCATCGTAAGCAGACACGGCACAGGGAGCACAGGATCAACGAACATGAGACAACCGAGGATGTTGACGGTACAAATAAAAAAAAAACCACAAAGAAACCAACAACAAAATTTAGAGAACGATTAATGATCCTGATTATTGTTTTCATTGTATCTTCACGTAATTATGCGAAGATACATAATATCATGCATACGTACAACTACAACAACAACAACAACAACACAACAACAACAGACAACACACACGTACAATTGATACGTGCATTTAGTCAACTAATTACACTTTATAGAAACTTCCATGACCCTTAGAAATAAATACAAACTTTGAGATTTTTTATCGCAAACAAAATATTCAAACTATTCCGTTATATCTCCGTTTGTCCAACAATTTTTCAAGAATATTTTCAATCCAATTTTCTGTAGATATTTTGACATACATGACACTGTTTATATATAGGTGCACGAGCATTTGAGCATGCGAGTTACGTCCAAATGATAATAGTAGTGTCCCACCTCTGCAGAATCCGCTGTGAATAGTGTGCTCAAAAAATATTTTTATTTACCATTTATGTATCTTTCTGCACGGTAGACATAACTTCGCTCTTAAATAGCATGCTCAATCGCAACCAACGTTACAAATATAATCCATTTCTTTTTTTATTTTTCATTTGTTATAATAATAATAAAATATCATCACATTTCCTCGAAATATTAACCTTCCATTTATATCACAAATATGTTTCAATGATTTCATTCTTATAGACATCGACAATTGCGAACAATGTATGGGAATCCTAGAAGAATTAGAAAATATAGACGACGATTGCGACAGACATGGTATTACTTTTATAAAGACACAGGTAAATATATGTATGACATTTGCATACTATTACTTACAATATATTGCTTAACAAAATTGTATCTAAACGTAAAATCACAGATCTGTTCACTTGTAGGATCACAAAGTAGCTGAGGATTACGGCGTTACTGATTTTCCAGTCCTCGTTTATTTTGAAAATCAAATACCCAATGTATTCGAAGGTTTGTATTATGTTCTTCTTAAGAGTTTTCTCTATGCACTTAATTTCAGACTTTCTAATGTTTTTATTATAGGTGACTTGTCCGTAGAAGAGGAAGTATTGCAATGGCTGATCACACAAAAAACTGAAGATCGTGTTGAATTGATAACTCGAGTAATGTTGGAAGCCTTTGTCGAAGAAACGCAGTATCTTGCTGTTTATTTCTGTAAGATTTTCTTTGAACTTGCAGTTAAACATTCAACGATAAAACAAAAGATATTTTCGTATCTATTTCAGATAAACAAAACTGTCACATATGCGACGAAATATTAGAAGGTTTAGAAAGGGTCGACGATGAATGTGACGTCTTTGGTATACACTTGGTCAAAATTCAAGATCCACAGCTAGCGAAAAGATATTCCATTAAAACTTTTCCTGCTCTTGTTTATTTTCGTAATGGCAATCCTCTTTTGTTCGAAGGTCTCTCTCTCTCTCTCTCTCTCTTTCTCTTTGGCAATTACTTAACTTCATCGTATTTTATAAGATGGTAAAGTTAAATACAAATTCTCATATATTTTAGGTGATCTTCAAAATGAAGAGTCAGTCCTGGAATGGTTAATCGATGATGATAATAGAGAATTGGCCGATGAGATTGAATCTGTTAATGAAAGGATGTTGGAGAGACTTCTGGATGAGTCGCCATTTTTAGCTGTCTTCTTTTGTGAGTGATTAACAAAAATCTGTAAAATGTTACAATAAAATTATTACAAAAGTGTGTGTGAAATATAAAATCAAGTATATAATATATAAAATTAAAAAGGAAATGTTCTTTTTTTTAATAATAATCAATCATAAAATAATAAAATTAAATATAATATTTTATATACCTTTTTTTTTTTGATGATTAAAATAGATGACGAAGATTGTGCAGAATGTGACGAAATAATGGAATCATTGGAGAAGATCGATGGCGAAGCTGATCTTTTTGGCATAGATTTTGTAAAAATATCGAGTACCGAAACTGCGGAAAAATATAACATTTTAAATATACCTTCTTTGGTATATTTTCGTAAAAGAACTCCTCTTATTTACGACGGTGATCTTACTCAAGAAGACAAAATTTTACAATGGCTTACTTCTCAAGACGTTTTTGAGATTAAAAATGAAATCGAAGAAGTAAACAAAAGATGCTCGACAAGTTGCTAGATGAAAATGAATTTTTGGCTGTCTTCTTTTGTAAGTAATTAATTTATGAAAAAATATAATTATATTAACTAAACAACGAGATTGTGATTTTTATCCTCAGATGAATATAACAATACAGAAAGCGAAGAAGTTCATGAAAAATTAGAAACGATCGACGGAGAAACGGACAATTTAGATATAACATTCGTCAAAATGGCAGATCCAAGGTACGCTCGAAAATGGGGTGTTACTAAGCTTCCGGCTATCGTTTACTTCCGTAAACGTTTTCCCAGCATTTACCGAGGTATTATAAACAAATGAAAAAACTATTTACCTATTAAATGTTGCATGTATAATATATATACTTTTAATTGAAAGGTGACCTTCACAAAGAAGACGAAGTTCTAGAATGGCTTCGTAAAAACAGATATCGTCAACCAGAATTGAACATCTACATGTATATCCTGATAGCCACTACACTGGTCTTTGGAATGTACACTGGTTTCCTCCTTGTATGTTTCCGATCAGAACCATCGACACCAACGCCTCATCCAAAGCAAGCTTGAAAAATGTATCTCGTTGATACCTGAAAAAAATTTACAAAAAAAATGATTAAGCCGACGAGTAAAAAGAATAAGTAAGAAGAGATCATTTAGAAAGCGTTTAAGGGAGAAAGAGAGAGAGAGAAAGAAAATAAATGAATGAGAGAGCGAATGAATAAACAAATGTAAGAATGATACAAACTTGTAAAACCTATAATGAACGAATTTGTGAATGTATAAATTGATATGTTGAATGGTTGAATGATGAATGCTCATCGTTTCTTCCAAATCAAAACGTTCAATTTCTCTCGACTCGATAATAATAAAAATACTAATATCATATTAGAATAAGATCGATGCTCTCTCCATGTTCCGGTGATATCGATTATAGTTTCACCGGTGTATTTGCCCTGCTAAAAATTTCCATCTAACAATGAATGCATCTCAATCATTGATATAGCATATAAGAAAAGCATTGTGAATTATTTTGTAGATTGTTCAGTACAGATAACGTAATGTACATTTAACGTAAAAAACGAGACCTTTCCAAGAAAATTAAATAATGTGGACCACTGGAACATTCCTAAGAAAAGAAAAAAACAAGAATGAATAATACAATTGAGCTGGTGATTATACAAATTTTCTAAACTATTAAAGATTTTAAAAGGCATATTTTGTCTCGCTTGTTAATTTAAAATGTTAATATAATATAAAATAATGCTTCAAAAATAAATATACTTCCTTTTTTTCGTTTGTCTGGTTAGAGAAAAATAATTTTAAAATTATTCAAACCTGCAAATATGAGTAAAGATATTTCCTAACGAAAAATATGACTTACAAATAATCACCAGTCCTCAATTATGCTTTTGCGTACTTACAATTTTTTTTACTTACTCTAACATTTGATGAAAACAAATTCTTTGAATTTATTTCTTTTTTTTTATGTTGTTAATTTACTTAACTATTAAACATGCTCTGCAAGAATATTCGTTATAATCAGACTCCGTTATTTTATTGTTAAAGATAAAATTTTTGGCAGGGTATATATGTGGACCAAATGTATCGTATCTTGAACACGGTTTAGACCTTTAAACAAAGATCATAGTATAAGAACAAAGCAAAATATGGTTATTTATTTATCGATGTAAACGAGAGTATAAGGACAAAAAAAATGAATATACGTGCGCGTTAAATTAAGATTATCCTTTTGTTTCGTTTAACTATATAACAGAGCTACGAGAATACAGGGTTTGCATGAAGTACGGTAATTCTTTCAAATGTCCACGTTGCACAAAGACTATATACGAGTATGCATATTGCTTTTAAGAGAAACTCGCAAAGTTTCTTCTTTTTTCCTATTTACATAATGCTGTTCATGCAACCCTAATTACACAGATGCACTTAGCGTTGGATCGGTTGGCAATCTAGGTCAAAGTCGTCTGATTTAATTGTGCGTAATTTCTTCTTATGGGGGATAGATAAAAGAATGCGCGTAAAGTAGAAGAATTTAGACAAAGAATTCAAGAAGGGATAATCGCAGAGGATATGTTTAAAGAAGGGTATGGCAAAGTTGTTGGATAACCATGTGAATATCAGCCATATTACACGCGATTCCTGCATCGAATCTTTATAATGTGATGTGATGTGATACGATGTGATGTGCTATAAATTTTGCAAGTTTATCTTCTAAATGATATCGCGTGTAATCCTTGTGCAATAGACCATTTAAAGTATTACCGGACTTAACGTAAACCATATATATGTAATATTAAAAGTTGGATTTTTGCTTAAATTGACAATACATAATAGTGGTACATGTACGAAAGATTCTAAGAGAAAAGAAATAATTGAAAGAAGAAAAATTGACGTTAGACGAAGAAAGAGAGCTTTTCACCTCGAGAATTGACCTCGTTCTTTTTAGAAAATCGCCGATTTTCTGCATCTCTTTATTTAGTAAGATTTTTATTTTACGAATATTCGTTCCCAACAAAAACAATATCGAATTCCTCTTTCTAATTAAAGAACAAAAGGAAAAGAAAAAACGGAAGAGGAATTTACAAGTGAAACTTTAACTCCGGGGCAAATTCCGCTTTTTTTTTTTGACACTATTTATTTTAAGGAATGTTTATCATCAATATGTGACACACACACACACACTTCTGCGTATTTAAATAATTATTTATATTAATTATAATTTCGAGATAGCTAGGAATTATTATGACGCACTTCATTCTACCGCTTATATTATCTTTCGAGAGGCTTATCGAATTTAACGATCTAATTGTTAATAATCTTTTAATCAAATATATTGTGTCCACAGAGATATTATGTGCGATCGCAAAAAACGTCCAAAACTTATCCAACGAATTTACAAGATGTTAGCGTAAACTAAACGAACAAGAAATACTTGTATTTTTACAAGTATTAAATTGTTTAAATATTTTTAATCAATCGTTAACGTTATTCAAACGTGTACGTCAGTTTTTATATGAATTATATCTAAACAATTTGATGACTTCGTTACGCTAACTAATTAATTGTAAATAATTATGTTTATCATTGATAAATTCTCCTCGGTGGAGGTAAGGAAGAGATACTAGAAAAATATAAAAAAACAAAGAAAAAGAGGATAAGTTTAATTAAATATTAAATACCTAATAGTAACACACACTAGCGCTTATCTTCTTGTCGAAAGGACCGATATTACCACAGCTTAAAAGGAAAACCAATGATCAGAAAAAACAAATAAAGAACGGACCCCGTTGGACCAATTTTTAGACAAATTAAATAAAATATTCGCCTATCAAAAGATTTATTCTTAAACGGATCTATATAGATAGAAAAATAAATACTAATAATAAAATAAATATATATATAATTATATTCATTATATATAATAACTATTATGTGAAAAACATATCTATTATTCTTAAATACATAAATATATATTATTTAAATCTTTTATAACAATATTAATATAGAGTTACAAGGCTAACAGATTCAATAGATTCTTGTTTACTATCATGTTCGACAAAGTAAATTTCTGTTTCACCGAAAATTGACAAGGTAGATTTCCTTGATTTCATAATATTTACAGCTGGAGAGTTAGTAAATTAATAATAATCATTCTAATTTAGGTAATAAGATGAAATACATATTAAAAAGATAGTATTAAAAATAATTAATGATAAAATAACATTTTATTATTTGAAAGAAATGAACGTATTCATCAGATGAAGGATTTAGCAGGATCGGCAGGACGACAAAAAGGATTATAACAGTATAGCATAAAGAGTTCTTACGTAAATCAATCAGTGTTCTTTATGGTGGTCGTCAAATAAAAAATAAATGCTAAATCATACAAAATTCGACAAAAACAATAGATTAAACAAACGTAATAAAGATTTACCATTGATCCTACGAAATATTATATTTTACATTATATCTCTTTACTATATAATTTATTTTTTACTTCGAATGAATGTTTGTCCACTTTTATTATAACATAGTTTCGCGTTTATTATTTTCTTTTATTATTTAACGCAATTGTATCATAAGTAATACATAAGTTAGTAAAATTACATTTCTCTCTTTCCTTCTTTTTTCTAATTTTTCTTCTGCTTTCCATAAAATATTAAACTCTTAAATCAAAAGCCAAAGTGGGTTTTGAGCAACCATTTAAAAATATTTTTAATTAATCAGCGTCGGAGAAAACCTCTCCACTTTGCAATTATTCTTCTTATTACTTTTTTCATGAAATGATATAAATATGGGAGATTCCAGATAACAAGACAAAATATTTTCATAGACAATATTTCTTTCAATATATATATCTATTTTGTTTTATCCGAATCGTTAATTATCTTTATTTACTGTTACGATTATTATTCAAATGATACTTTTACGACTTTTTTAATATTTTAAAATGCCAATTTCAAGTATATAAAAACCGGCTAGCAAACCTCTTACCTTCAGACCTTTATTGAAAAACTACTGTTTCTCTATGACGCAGAAATATATTTTTTATTGTCTCGGAGCATGACACACGTTACTAGTTATGGTCTCTTCCTGCCGCAATTAAATATAACTAAAATATATATAATATTTCAAATGCAAAAAAAAGAAACAATACTATAAATAACAAGATAATTTTAAAATAAATAAATATAGTATATAAACATATTTAACAGTAAATTTTATATATTAAATGCATCATTATTTTTATTACTGTTATGAAATCTTAAATTACCTTATATCATCCAAATAAATCAAATTTCAAATATTTTTAAAAAATTCTAATAATAGAAAAAGAAAAACAAGATTCTTGCAGAATAGAGCAGCCATATCTGGTTACTTGCGTCATGTTATCTAAGGGATATATTTTTACTTATCAAAATGTACGATGACAAAGTGAATAAACATAAATATTCACTAATGATTTACGCGAAGAAAAAACACAAAATTTCTATACATGCCTTGTGTGAATATACACAAATACCATTAAGGCATGTATGCAAAAAATGATCTACTAGTATCACATCTAAGTCGATCACTTAATCATATTATAATGAAATCTTGGTTGAAAAACTTATGAATTATTAAAAACAAATCATATACTTAATGCCGGTTATAATAAAACCGGACTCTACGAGATAACTGTTGTAAAATATACGAGACACACAACCAACTTGAATACTTCCAAATTAGAGAGAAGTGCATACATTTTTCTTCCAAAATTGTTATTACGCAGATCGATCATTAATAGAATTACCTACTTGATTTGATAAATCATCAATGTTATTATTACTATTACTAATATTATTATTATTATTATTATTATATTATTATTGACGGTACAGGATTGCTTTTTATATGGGATGGGCAAGAAGTTCTAAGGATATCTTAAAAATTAAGAGATTTTGTAGATTCGTAATTAGAGCTATGGTTTACAAGATAAACTTACAAGATAAACTTGTAATCTTATAATCTGACTATAAAATAATTAGCATAAATGTCAAAAAAGACAATTAATTTTTAAAATTTCCTAGAAACTTAAGGCCCGCCTTGTATTCTCTTTTGTTAGCTAGCCCATTCTTATGTTATAAAAAAAACTACTCTATGCAAGGCTCAAGAAATACTGCATACTGCTGCTTCTGCTGTTGTATTATTCTACTGGATTATTATCTCTCTAATCGATACATTAATTCGATTGATCACATTAGTCAATATATTCGAGAAATATATAATTATAACAATATGAAACATAATACCCCAATAAAATAACAACCATCGATCATCAGCAGTCAAAGTTATAAGTAAATAATAATCATCGAACTGCGAATGATATTATAAATTATCTTACGTATGTACTTCTACCGTTTACATTATTTTCATACTAACATCTAATATCATTCGATCAAAGATCTTATCACGAATGATAAAATAGATACACACGTTTTTACTTCTTTTTAACCCCATAATGTTAAATCACATAACGTGACAGAATTTATATACATTTTTTCTTTATAGAAAGAAGGAGACTATTTTGGCCCAAAATAATTAGTTAATTATAATTGAAACTTCGATCTTGTTATTAATAATTAATAAGAACGTATCGTTTCGAACATGTACGTTACTATCTCTCTTCCTATTGTTTTTTCATAATCCTGCTATATAATTTCTTTCCTGTCTTATTTCAACAATCTTTTTTTAATTATCTCAATATAATATAATATGTTGATATATCTACATATTCATTCTTGATTCTATTATTTGATAATAATATGCTCTCAATGGAAACAATATTTCATGATAAAAAAAAATAAGTCAAAAAATCAGTAAATAGTTTTAAATCGAAAGGTGAACATCCTCCGATGTAAGAAAAAGATAATTTAGCCTTGTCAATGTCAATGTCAATATGCTTTCGAATGAAGTTACTCATTAATATTCAACTTAAATATCTCCTTTTGTGATACTCTGATATTTCCTGCTCTTTATATTTTCACTAGCTTCCTAGCTATGCTAAAATACTTGAAAAAACCAACTTGTATTTCCTCCACATGGCAGACCACTCCGCGCCGAACGATTTTCATTTATCGTTCGACAGCTTTCGATATGATTCAATGAGAATTTCTTTTATTTCTTTCCATCTACTCTCTTATACAACAACGCCAGTTATAACTCCGCCAGCTCCAGGAAGGCCAGTCGATCCCATTAAATCAGTATCTATTTCTCTTGCTGCTTGTCTACCTTCTGTTATCGCCCAAACAACCAGAGATTGCCCTCGTCGGCAATCTAAATATCAAAATTATTATATATCCTCAAAGTATATGTAAAGGTTCAAACAAAAGTATTATTATACGAACTATTTAGTCCGTGCCAATATATATTTTATATATATATATATATATATATATATATATATTTTTTTTTTTTTTTTTTTTTAAGCTATATTATATATACTGTACATGTACTTTTTTCAATTGTACACAAAAAATGTATTTACCTCCAGCTGCATAGATTCCAGACAAACTAGTTTTGTATTTGCCTACGGAGGTTTCATAATTACCACGAGCATCCATTTTCGTTTGTAACTCATCAGCAATATATTTTCTGGACCCAAGAATCCCATGGCAAGTAGAACTAAATCACACTTATAAACCTAACAGATACACAATAAAACAAGATTACGCGCTATCCCAATGATCATTTTACTTGGTTATCGTCTTATTTACCTTTTCAGTTCCAGGAACTTCATCCATTTTCCAACGACCAGCAGAATCCTTCGTCCATTCTACAGTCACAGCTTTGATACCGCTCACATGTCCATTACCATTATCCAAAAATTCCTAATTCCAATATTATATTTATTTTTAATTAATATTCAAATATTCGTATAATATATATATAAAAATATAATATATTAATATATTAATATAAATTTTATATTTACCTTGCTAAGAGTACTGAATTGACGAGGATCACGGCCGAATTTCAAAGCCACTTCTTCGTGACCGTAATCTACTTTAAATACTCGAGGGAATTGAGGCCAAGGATTATCTGAAGCTCGTTTTACAGGTGGTTCAGGTAAGATTTCAAAAGTAGTAATCGTCTTAGCACCCTATAATATTATAAAAGAAAAAAATGTAGAAACTGTTACTTGCCTTCTCTTATCAGTTACTTTACTTATTATATTACCACAATATTAATTACACAATAAAAGTATTCAAAGCAATGTGATACCTGACGTAAAGATGTTGCAATGCAATCACAGCCGGTATCGCCACCACCTATTATGATAACATCTTTATCCTGAGCCATAAGTCGTAAATTCAGAGGAGCTTCGTTGCCCATTTGCTTTTTCTGCCAATGTTCCAGGAAACTAACAGCAAAGTGAATTCCTTCGAGTTGTCTACCAGGAATTGGTAAATCTCTAGGCCAAGTTGCACCAGTGCAAAGCAATACTGCATCATACTGATATTTTAATTCCTACAAAAATATAATATAATTTTAAATAAATATCTTAATTCTTAATAAAATATATTATAATTAGAACTTTTTTATACATTAAAAAACAAATGTATTTACCTTAACAGTAATATCTTTTCCAACATTGACACCAGTCTTAAAAACTATACCTTCTGCTGCTAATAAAGCTACCCTTCTTTGTACAACTTGCTTGGATAATTTCATTGTAGGTATACCATACTGCAATAATCCTCCAATACGATCATTTCTTTCATATACAGTTACTAAATGTCCAGCTTTATTTAACTGATGAGCAGCAGCTAAACCAGCTGGACCAGAACCTATTACTGCTACAGTATATCCAGTTCTTGCTGTAGGAGGATGTGGAAGAATCCATCCTTGTTCAAATGCATGATCAATTATTGCACATTCAATATTTTTTATAGTAACAGGAGGTTCCGATATACCAAGTACACAAGCTCCTTCACATGGTGCAGGACATACTCTTCCAGTGAATTCTATAATTCAATATAATTTCATTATGTGCATTTTATACTGATTTATATGATATTTAAAGAGCTTACCTGGAAAATTATTAGTTTGTAAGAGTTGATTAAGTGCTTCTTTCCAATTGGAATGAAATACAAGGTCATTCCACTTAGGAATAATATTTCCAAGTGGACAACCATAACTACTTTGACAGAATGGAACGCCGCATTCCATACATCTTGCTGTTTGAGTACGTAATCCTTTTCTTACCACTTTAAAATTGTAAATTTCGTCCCAATCCTCCATTCGCTTCTCAACTGCCCTGTATGATGCTGTGTGCCTCTTATATTTCATAAATCCTCTAAAAATGTCATATACACAAATTTATTCTTCGTTAATTTTAAATCAATTAAATGACGTATTTAGTTGCTCAATCTTAATCGTTAATTACCTTATTTTATCTAATTTTTTTTGTGCTGCTTCTGTATCTGTAACAACATCTTCAATATCTTTCAATGTGGAATCAGTCTGTGAATTTCCATTAAGGATCGATTGATCTTGTTTGGCTTCTTCTAATTGCTTCAATACTCGCTGGTACTCGTAAGGGAACACCTATTTTTATTATAAATATGATTAAATTATATAAAATGTAATATACTTTATTTGTACAATTAGAAAAACTTACCTTAACAAATCTTGTTGTTGGTTCAGGCCATAGAATCAACAAATCCTTAGCAATAAGTGAACCAGTCTTTTCAACAAACTCTTCTAACAACTGTTTTACATAAGCTATATCGTCGGGGTTGTTAAGTGGCAGTAATTCAACCATTTCTGGATTACATTTGCTAAAATATTTATAATATATGTAGAACATATATAAAACGTTAAAGAGATTAAAAGAATATTTTCATAACTAGAATTTACCTCTTAAACGATCCATCAACGTCAAAAACATAGGCTATTCCTCCAGACATTCCAGCAGCAAAATTTCGTCCTGTCAGTCCAAGAATGACAGCACATCCACCAGTCATGTATTCACAACCATGATCACCTACACCTTCGACAACTACTACAGCTCCACTATTACGAACACTGAATCTCTCGGCTGCGATACCTCGGAAATATGCTTTTCCAGAAGTTGCACCATAAAGACAAACGTTTCCTACTATGACATTAGCTTCAGAATTGAAATCTGATTCCTTTGGTGGGTATATCACGATTTCACCCCCACAAAGACTCTATCATCGAAAGGAAAATAATCAAAATATCAATATGAAACATGATAACATAAATATATAATAATTAAATAACACGCGCTGTACCTTTCCTACATAATCGTTAGCATCTCCTTCGAGTGTCACATGAATACCTTTTGTCATGAAAGCACAAAAGCTTTGACCTGCTGAACCTTTCATTTTGATATTAATACTATGCTCTGGCAAACCATCTTCGCCAAATTGTCTGCAAAAAATAAAAAGATATGTTTAAAATTTAATATTCATAAATTTGAAGCATGCATAAAAAAATAAATAATTAAGAAACAATTTGGCATACTTAGATATTTTGTAACTTAAAGTAGATGCAAATGCTCGACATTCATTGTTAATATTCATTTCAATATCAACGCGTTTTTCTTTCCCATTTAATACTGGTTCAGCCAATTTAATCAATTCGTTATCAAGTCGGTTTTCTAATTGAAAATCTTGCTTAATAGAACCACCACGAATATTCACACCTGGTCTTAATTCCAATGCATTTCGTAAAATATTTACGAAGCTCAATGTTCTCGCTTTATCAATAATTATATCGTCGCGTACTTGAAGAAAATCTGTACGGCCTATTAAATCTTGGAATTTTTTAATGCCAAGACTCGCCATGTGCTGACGAACCTGTTAAAACATGCAAATAAAAAATGCTTCGTAAATAAAAATAAACAACTTAAAGAAAATAAGTATACTTGTTGTTTCGTAACGAAAAATTTATACCTGTAAGACTTACTCTACAATGTTGAGTGAAACATTGTTTACCGTATCAAGTAGCCTCACCCTTTGTTTCTTTACACTTTTTCTTTGTTTTTTTTACACTTTTTATAATACATAAAAATATAGTTTAATATTACGATATATGTTATATACAACGTACCTCTTCGGCAAGAGCAAAGAAGAAATTTATCACATGTTCTGGTTTTCCTTCAAATTTTTTCCTAAGTACAGGATCTTGCGTTGCAATACCAACAGGACAAGTATTCAAGTGACATTTTCTCATCATAGTACATCCCATGGCAATCAAAGGAGCTGTACTGAAACCAAATTCATCTGCACCTAGTAATGCTGCAACTATGATATCAAAACCTGTTCGCATCTGTCCGTCAGCTTGAACTACCATACGTGATCGAAGATTATTCAATGTCAAAACTTGATGCGTCTCTGCTACACCCAATTCCCATGGAAGGCCTGCAGATTTAATGCCTGTCCAACTACTAGCACCGGTACCACCATCATGACCAGATATCACTACATGTTCTGCTTTACCCTACACATACACACACATACACATATATGTATGATATAATTTTACAATAATCACATCAGAAATGATTCTTTATAACAAATACTTGTGTACGAATATTGTACGATTGTTTATTTAAAGTAATGTACCTTTGCTACACCTGCTGCAACTACACCTACTCCAACTTCTGATACAAGTTTAACAGATATACGAGCATTAGGATTCGCACATTTTAAATCATAGATTAATTCAGCCAAATCTTCTATTGAATAAATATCATGATGAGGAGGTGGTGAAATAAGACCTACACCAGCTACCGAGTGTCTGGTTGCAGCAATATCTGCGGTGACCTAAATAAACAAATGAATTCAAATAAAAATTAACTATTATTACAAGCGATAAAATAAAAAATGACACTTACCTTATAGCCAGGTAATTCTCCACCTTCTCCAGGTTTTGCACCTTGAGCCATTTTAATTTGGAGATCATCGGCATTAGCCAGATAACTTGAAGTTACTCCAAATCTACCGCTGGCTACTTGTTTTATAGCTGAACGTTTGTTAAATTCTAGATCTTGATTAAGATATCTGGTGAACAATAATTTTTCTTTTTACATGTAAAAGACAAATTTAGTAAGATGCAAAATAAAATAAAAATATTAACCTATCTGCATTTTCACCACCTTCGCCTGTGTTAGATTTACCTCCGATGCGATTCATAGCTATTGCTAATGTTGTATGAGCTTCTAGTGAGATACTTCCAAAACTCATAGCTCCAGTAGCAAATCGTTTAACAATTTCAGAAGCAGGTTCTACTTCATCTATGTTTATTGGCTTATCTAATGTTTTAAGTACTAATTGACCACGCAATGTACAATTTTGAACCATGTCCATTGATATTTTACGATAATTTTCGTAAGCATTATTGCTTTTAGAAACAACATAATCCTGGAAGAATTACTGTACTATTTATACTGTTTTTATAATAAATGAAAATATAATGCTAAATAGAATAGCAATAAATAAATTACAATAAATTTTAACCCTTTGCAGACCGAGCGCTCCTGACCATTTCGTTCCAGCTGGTCTGCACAGATTTCACTAGTCGCTTATCCGCTTGGTAGCGTTTACTTTGGAAAACATTTGAAGATGTCGAGCCATACTCGACATAGGACGCGCCAGAACAAAAAGCGATGTCGAGTCACACTCGACATAGGACGCGCTAGAATGAAAAGCGATGTCGAGTCACACTCGACATAGGACCGCAAAGGGTTAATACCACTTACCTGCAAACTAGCGATGCTTCCAGGATCATTGATATGTTTTTCTCCACCAGATCGCCAATGATAAATACCCGGATTACGAATTATTAACATATCCATTGGTTTTGTAGAATACGTTATTTGATGCCTTTCAAAAGCTTCTTTAGCTAATATTTCAAATGTTACTCCACCAATACGCGACTGAGTTCCCTAGATACAAATGCATAAAGCTTTTTCAAAAATTTATCTACAATACTTAAAAGCATCATTTCTTTGATCTCGAGTACATCATGTTTTTGATTGAATCATATAACCATCATTAATTGGATCCAGTATATAATCATTTGTAACAGACCATTTTTAAAATGAACATTTTGAAATGTATAGAAAATGAATATATATATTTTCTCTCCTTAATTATAAGTTTGTACATACCTTGAAACACTTATCTATAACTTCGTCAGCTAATCCTACTGCTTCAAAAATTTGTGCTCCTTTATAAGATTGTAAAGTTGATATTCCCATTTTTGCCATTACTTTTGCTATACCACGTTCCATAGCTTCAGAATAATTCTAACAGAACATATATGCATTTCATTTTATTCAAAAAAGTACATGGTTTTTGTTTCATCATCTTTGATTTATAAGTTCCTATATATGTTACCTTGTATATGACTACATCAGTAAATGTATAATCAAAAACTCCATCTGCCCTTAAATTTTTTGACATTTCAAATACAAGATATGGACAAATAGCATCTGCACCATAACCAAGTAGTACGCATATATGATGTACTTCTCTAGCTTCAGCAGTTTCCAAGATGAGACCAACTTTCATTCGTTGTCTCTCTTCAATCAAAAAGTGATGTACTGCTCCTAATGCTAATAGACTGCTAACAGGAACTCTACATAATCAACAATTATTGAAATTATTGAATGTAATGAATGACAATCACTTATCATGATTTAAATCAACGCTATGAAATTTTACCTTTCTGGACCACCTTGGCGATCAGATAGAACAATTAATTGATAGCCACCTCTAGCAGCTTCATTAGCTTCGTCACATACACGGTTAAGAGTTTTTACCAAACCAGGAGGTCCATCTTCAACAGGATAAGTAGCATCAATAACCTTAGTTTTCCATCCACGGTGTTTGGTTTGCTTAAGAACTTTAAGATCATCGAGAGATAAAATTGGCTGTTCTAAGAACAATCTATGTACTTGGAGTTCACTTGGTTCTAAAATATTGCTTACAGGACCAATTGGACAAAGCATCGACATGACGATCTTTTCTCTGAATGGATCAATTGGAGGATTTGTCACCTAATATGAAAAGAAAAAAAGATTAAATAAATATTTTCTATAAAATTAAGAAAAATAAAAAATATTAAACATAACATTTAAAATACCTGTGCAAATAATTGTTTAAAGTATTCGTATGGTAAAGGTTGAAATTGTGACAAACACGCAAGTGGTGCATCATTACCCATGGAGCCAAGGGCTTCTTTTCTATAAAAAGATAAATAATGTAGTATTTAATATAAATGATAATATAATAGAATAACAAAAATATATTACATACTTAGATTGTACCATTGGAAGTAACAATAAGTTGATAGTCTCCAACGTATATCCGTATAAAGACAATCTTTTATCGCCACCCCAGACACGATTAACAGCCGAAATTTCATTAAGACCATTGATAGCATTATTTTTCTGAACATCAGAATTGTATCCATTTTCAACCATATTCAATGTACCACCATTAGCGGTATGAGCAGCACGTAGTTCATCCATCGTTATCTGTTTTTAAGAAAGCTTCAATGTTACCAAATGTAACTTATGCAAACTTATAACAGAAAAGCAAAACTAATTATTAATAAGCACAATATCTCACACAAATACATAAACAATAAAATTATATATATTGTACCTACAATATTTTCTCCAGTACTTTTGTGATGATATAGCAATGATGAGAAATAGCAACGATAATATTAAAAAGCATACTATTATAATGGAAATGTATAGATTTAAATTTTTACTTTAAAATGAATAAATAATAAATTCAAGTATGTGTATTTTGTAATCTAAATAAAAGAAATACTAAAAATAAGAGATATTTAAAACACCGTTTGATCTATGTAATAAGAATTAACAAAGTTGTCTAACTTTTATACTACATAGTGAAAGTAAAAGATAAGAGAAAATCCCAATCTTATTGAAATATCAAAAATATAAATGAGCCACAGAAAAAACACAAAGATATAAGCTTAATACTAAAAACTTCTAGGGATACCAATATACTCTGCTTCCTAATGTAATATTTATACACATATATAAGTAATATTGAAAAAATTTCTAATACTTCCATAAACTAGCAATATGATTTAAGCTCACAACACCTCTCTTTAATGTTACGACTCACCCTCTGCACACAACACGATGGATGTCAGCACATAGGAAAATTGAAAAAGATTATTTGGTATTAGTATATCCTCTATTTAAAAGAACACTTTCCTCTTCGTGACTTAAATCACACCCAATAATCATGTTATCAAAATCTGTGCCGAAGCACGTATTTAGTAGAAATTTGTATATAATAATAATAATAATTAGCTTTGTTATATAAGTGTGCATCCCATTGATCGTTATGGCACATGAATATGATTTGACATAACAATATATATGATGAAGTTATCATTTAACACAAAGCGATGTTATAAAAACAATGAAGAATATAATATATATCGTTAAAAAAAGATAAAAATAAAAAACAAAAGCATAACAATTACCTGTTCTTTAAGCCACTTAGAATGAGGCCTGCTTCTCGCAATGTGTTGTTTTAGTTCAACATCTTGTATAATCTTCTTTTCTTCAGTGTCAACAAGGAGCATTCTGCCAGGCTTCAAACGACTCTGTAAATAAAACAAAGCATGAATAATCATCTTCAATTAAACTTTACAAATGATCGGCATTTATGACAGCACTGGATGACGGTCCTACTGCTTTATACATACCTAGTCCCTAAATGACAAATTATACATCATAAATATGACATGAGAAAAAATAAATAAAACATAGCATGTGATTTGCCATTACGCATACAATAAAATACAATAGCATAAAAACATATGTATGTTAGACGGTGTCATTCTATCCTTACCGAACAGATGAAACAACTAATATACTTTTGTTTAACATTCTACTGATGCAACCTCGAAGAATGAAAACAGATATAACAATTATATTGCGAACATTTTCTTTCTGTTTTGTTTAAATTCTCTATCTATCCCTCACAGTAACTTCACCCTCGTGGAACGCGCGATTCTCTTTTTTCAATGATTCTATTCTCACGACTTCATAATTATTATCTCTGATCAAAATCAATTCGATTATTCGAGCATGTGACAAGAAGCAAGTATATACTAAAAATGTAAAACAAAAAAGAATTAAAAATAAGACGCACGTATATGATATAAAGAATACTTTTAAATAAATATATATACATACAACGAAAAAAAAAGAAAAAAGAGAAAAAATATGATAAGTCGTGGGAAAGGAATCACTAACATGAGTAACGTTAAATGGGAGCAATGCGAATAATGGCAAAAAATTAATTATGTATGATAAATGAACATGTATGTATGTACGAAGCAAGAGCTTTTTGTTTTTCGCTTTATATTGCTTAGCTATAAATGCATCTTAACGCAATCCTCAAGTAGCGTTCATCTTCTGATTTTTGTCATCTTGAACGAGATAGTAGAAGAAGATACTCGACCAGCTGTACTTCAATCGAGGAAAACAGTAGGTGGTGTCCCTCCTTGTAAAAAGATTTGTCCCTAGAGCTAAAATTCCTCTATATTTGAATAATATAGAGAGGGATAGAGAGAGAAAAAGATGGCATAGAGACGAAGATGACGACGACGAAGGCGACGACGAAGATAGACGAAGGGAGTTATACGCTTAAATAATTAGCACTATTAGAAGAGCTAATTCTGCTGAAAAATTCCCACAGAGAGAGAGAGAGAGAGAGCCGTTGTTTCCTTTAATTCCTTGATTACCTTCAGGGTTATATTGCTGGGCGGTGTGTCATAAACGCCCACTTCGGACGCCATCACCATCACGTTATCCTTAGTGACGTAGAAGCGCGAGGGGCGCAGGCCATTTCTGCCAAACAAAAATTCAAAAAAGTCTTTTTTATTATCACCTCTGTGTCGCAAACTAGTATCTGCTGTCTATATTGTTGTTTGTTCGCTTGCCTTCCTGCCGGCATTCGTATATAAGTAGTTCTGTACACGCACACACCTAATCCGGTTTTACCTTCATTTATTAGGCACCCCACACATATACACAGTTGGATACAATACGATATATGTAAGTATCGTAATAAACACAACACCGATTTGTGACGGCGCGCAGTGTAACGAAATGCCACACTGCTAGACACCCAAGAACCGCAGAGGGAAGCGAGCGATAATACGATATATACTTTATTTTGTATGTAATCAAACTACAATATGAAGCTGAGAAGTCTATGACATAATAAGTGCAAACCGCGAAAAACACAAATGTTACATTGCAATTAGATTTTTATTTATCCTTACTTTTTAATATTAATTTCTACCATAAATCTGTTTATGCCTGTCTTCCCTCTACACTACCAATCCATGTTTACCTTTAAACGATTTCTCTGCTTCTTTTTTATATATTATTTTATTTAAATATATATTATATATGCGTACTATTACTCATTAGCCATTCTCATGACACCGTATAATTCATTGAAGAATTCTTATTTTGAACTCTAACATGCTGATGACAGATACATCATGTCTTTATACGACACGTTCTGTCCATACGAGTAGAATTAATATTGCTATATGTATATGTCCATAATATAAAGTAACATAGATATACAAATAATTTAATTTTATAGATTTTTCTTTTGTTTCTACATCAATTTTTTTCCTCGCAAGTAACATTATAAATTTAGCAGTATTATAATAACTACTCGTGGTAATAATCAGATCTCATGAAAAAGATTGAAAGCTAAGATAAAATGTAGTATAAATTTTCTACCTGTCCAAGATAGCGCCAACGTAACGGCCGTCGGTGAATGTCAATAAAGCTGGACCATCCCATGGTTCCATAGAACACGCGGCCCAATGATAAAAGTCTCTTTTCTCCGTGGCCATTGTAAGATCATTTTGCCAAGCCTCCGGTACCATAGTCATGACCGCCTATGTATTCAATTTTATATGTACTACATTCTATAAAACTGTTTCATTTGATTTACAATTCAAAAGAAATTATCGAATTTACTCTCCCAACTATAATAAAACAAATTAATCTATTGATGTACAATAAAAATAGACTGTGATTTAGTGGCTCATTACATTAAATTACATATAAATACAAGTTTAAAAATTAATATAGTATAGATAATGATGGCAATACCTCAGGCAATGAACGTTGTCCCGCCATTACTAAGAATTCAAGTACGCAATCGGCTGCACCAGAATCCGAAAGATTTGGTTCTACGACCGGATAAAGATCTTTCAGTTGATTACCATAAATTTTACTGCTCATAACACCTTCTCGAGCTTTCATAAGATTAACATTTCCTCGCAAAGTATTGATTTCACCGTTATGAGCAAGTAATCTATGAGATTAAGAATATGATATAATTTATTAATAATAAATCAAATAATAACATGATATTTATTTAGACAGCTATTTCTTATAATAGATAATATTGTTATCAAGAGCTAATAATATTTTTTACTTACCGCAATGGGTGTGCCCTTTCCCAACTAGGAAATGTATTCGTGGAAAATCTTGTATGAACTAATGCCAAAAATGTCTCGAATTTTTGTGACTATAACAAACAACATTTTTTAATATTTTACTGAAAATTTCTTATACATATATAGGGTTCACATATGCACATGAAAGTAATATTATACGTAGTCATTGTGCATCGAAACATTAGAAGTCTTATCGGGCTTTATCTAAATCTTCTGTATATATATATGTGATGTATAATTGAGATTAATATTTACTTTGAAATCCTCGAAGTATGACCATAACTGATCTGCTGTAAGTTGACCTTTATAGACAACAGTTTTTAAAGAGAGAGAACAGATATAATATCTTAATCCAGGTTTAGGTATTGTATGAGATGATCTCTTTCTCAATACAAAAATCTAAAAAAGAGATTAATCAATGAAACATTGTAAAATCAAATATTAAAATTTGCGTGTAAAAAAATTTAAACAAGTTTAGTATGAAAATTTTTCTCATTTAAATTTCTATTATCATGATATGCCAAAATCTAATAATACCTGACGTTTAAGAATTTCTTTATCCTCTTGATCACCCGTAACAAATACTTGTCGCATATAAGGTTCACATTTTTTTGCAACTTGGCCAATTTGCGTATTATCTGTTGGAACATCGCGCCAACAAATTACCTGTAAAAAATGATTGCGTTCGAGCAACATTACTGTAAATTAACATTATTATAATAATATAATATAACATATATTTAACAAATGCAGCGCTACAATTATTATTACTACAAGGATAATAAAAATCATACTCTTAGACTGCATTCTTCAGCCAATTTTTCAAATGCAGCTTCAGTTTCCTTATGGGTATTCTTGTCAAGGAAAAGTATGCCAGTAGCGTAACGTCCGAGACTAGGCAGCTCAATATTCTGTTTCTCGCTAAAATAATAAATTTGATAAGAGAACTTACATCGATCAATTAAAATTATTGAATAAATACAACTTCATTATATGGTATCGGTAATATCATTCAAATGCATAATATATGTATATATAACTATATATAAATGCTGTAACACTTAGCATTCAATTTATATATATATATATGTTACCGGCATAGTGAGAAATCCGGCAATGCTAGCAATACCCCGGCGTTGTCCTCAATACAAAGCGTTTTTTGACAAAGTCGGAAACAGAAGAATTCTTACAGACTTTTCCTAAGCATTGAACATAATACTTAGGCATTCTATAGAATACAAAATGCTACTTAAGAGGCAATATTGAAAAGAATACATTATTGGGCAACAGGACACACAGCATACGCTGTACATGCATACATTTTCGACTTTGTCAAAAGTTGCTTTGTATTGAGGATAATGCCAGGGTATTGCTAGCATTGCCAGATTTCCCACTATGACGGTAACATATATATACATATACATATGTAACATATTATACGATCCATATAATTGATCGCTCGTATAGGATTACGTAGAGAATTAGTTCCAATGAATTGGGCACGATTATAATCAACACGCACGGAACTCTCAAATAAGACTCAACTTTTAGACTTATTACTCAGAGTTATGCAATTTAATACTTATATATATATATATATATATATATATATATATATATATATATCACTTCTATTGATTACAGCTAAATCTACAATTAATGATAAGGAATAGATAATAAAACTTCTATTTGTTATATATATTATCAAAAAATTATATATATTATAAAAATATTCTATTTGTATATATTTGCACTGTCATGGCTAAAACGATAACGCACACGAATAAGTATTATTATATATGTTGAATTTTCTGATAAAATCCGTTGTTAACAAATATTAAGAATACCTATTGCGGAAATTTTGGATAAACATAAAGAAAAAGATATATATATATATATTTCCTTTTAGTATTGATAAAGAAATCCCCCACACGAACATTATTATTATATGACGTACTACACAATCAATTTGTTTTGTCTTTCAAAATTAAGGGAAGAACCGTCGAAAGTAGGAAGTATTTCCTCTAATATTTGGAAATATTCTTACCGAATCTCGTCAGCATAATATTCATGTGGTATAGCACAAAGTACACCGGCACCATCACCGGTATCATTATCGCAAGCACATGCACCTCTGTGATTCATCCGTGCGGAAAGTGTCTGGGCATCGCGAATAATCTGAAATATTGATTCTTATCATTAGTAACAGTTAACGTAACCTATAGAAATTACGAATTTGTACTTCAAAAGCGTATCATGAAAATCCCCAAAAGAAGAACTTTCACATTTTGGTTTTTATTAGCAGTAAAATTAAATGATAACAAAAATTAATCTTATTAGATTATATTTGAGAACAATTTTATAATACATACTTATATCTACTAAACATTGATTATTTTATACGCTTCTGAAATATGAGGCAAACTTTGGGGAGAATTTTCTACATATATTAAATATCATTTGTTATTCCAAAATTATAATATTGTACCTTATGAGATCTTTTGCCATCTATAGCGACGATAAATCCAACACCGCAAGCTTCTTTTTCAAGTATTGGGTCATACAGACCTTGTTTAGGAGGAAAAGACCAATAATCCCCAGAACTCATGTTTTCAATCTAAACAAAAAAGCAAGATAAAGAGAATTAAAAACAATTGTATCGATATTTATTCTATATCATATACATATATCCTTCTTTGAATAAATATCAAGAAGACATTCAATGGGGAATTACATATGTATGAAATATTCAAAACGTGTGATTCTACTTGAAAATTTCCAAACGTTACCACAAATTCGAACGTGATCTGAATATTGTAGGTGAAAAAGAACATAAAAAACAAGATAAAAGATAAATTCCAAAGTTATTCCTGTAGTAATCACGAAATAACTTTATTGTATCTTTTGATATTTCTTGTGTAACAACACCCACACTCGCTCATAATGTCGCTTGTGAGAAATAATGAATAGTTTACTTATATAACGTTATAAAAATGAATTTTTTGGTGAATCTATAAATGAGAGGGAATCTCGAAAATGAGTTTTCTCAAGTTATTCTGGTTCAATGAACGACGAATTTAACGCATTTCACTTTCTAAAGTGACACAACGCATACATACATATTCTATATACGATAAGTTTGATCAATCGCTTTGAAAGTAATCTAAACTCTTTTGCTTCATGCACGAGGAGTTTCGGTCGCATTTAATCATGCACCGGGCAAATACATAGTTACGTCACATGATGCGAAAAGCCAAATAGCCTAAAGATCAATAAATCTCACGCCCACGCGTTCGTTCAAGCGCAGAGTCAGAACCCTGACGATGAAAACAAGAATCATTTTCTCGAGTTAGAGATTATCGAACCGATATAAAAATAAAATCAATATTATTTTAAGACATTGTTGTTGACCGATTATTATATATAAAAGATAATGCGTTTCACATCTCGAAAATGTTTATAAATAAATTAAATTCGTTATTGAAATATTATTATTTTTAGAACGTTAATATTAAAATGAATTAAACATTATCCTACATGAAATAAGCAATAATATAGAAACAAATCAAACAACAATTAAATACTTAAATAAAAAATTAAATATTTATAAAAAAAAAAAGAACTACATAGTAATAACCTGAATCGACATCAAGTTGCAATGCCGGAAGAAAAATATTTATTGAAAAGAGATAGATAGAGGAAGGGAGAAGCCAAAAATGATTGGATTTGCAATCGGCTTCGTTTCAAACTAAACCAATAAAGAAAAAAATATTTTATACTTGATACATGGTTCGACCTTCGTCGATAGGATTGATGAAAAAAAGTAATAAAAAAGAAAGAAAAAAAGGTAAATAAGAAGAAAGACGTAACGACGTATGTCTTGTATTTCAAAACCGCATGGGGTCACGTGGTATAGTTTTAAATTGCGCACATTTACAGCCTTCTCCCATACTAATCGATTAACGCGTATCGAATGTCACATTTTACACACAAGCAAATAATCACGTTTCCTCAATATATAATCACTACACATACATATATTGAAAATTGTGATAGGATCAAGTATTTGACGCAAAGAACATGCGATAAACTAATCGATTAGAATAGAAAAATATCAATGAACTCTCTTACGCGTGGTTACTATTTTTACCGAACGATATCTGCGTAATTTCACGTAATTACTTATGTCAAAAGGTTATTGATGTATATGTACGAATGTATATCTGTATGTATCTATGTATGTATCTATGTATCTATGTATGTATCTATGTATCTATGTATGTATGTATGTATGTATGTATGTATGTATGTATGTATGTATGTACGTATGTACAGGAAGCTCAAAGTACGACGCCATCAGTGCTGCATCTATAAGAGATAACGTATCGTCAATTTATTCTAACTACGTCTCGAATTTGTCTAACTCAATTTTTTTTGTTTATTTTTCGTTTTTTGTTTCTTAAATATTTATATGTCATTGTTGATTTTCCTTATTAACCCTTTATAATGCCATAGAAATTAACTTCACACTTGTTAACTTTATATATTTAAACATTTTTATATTATTGAAATTATTCTAAAATAGTATAATTATACTAATATAAATAAATACCATAATTCACACACATTATATAATTTTTGTAAAAGTACGATAAAAGGATAGAATTATAAAGATGAACCTAGAAATCGCATGAAATTTTGTATCGCTATGTAGTATTCCGTTGAAAAAATTCCGTTTTTTGTTAATAAAATATATCGTTCGTTTGATTGAAAATTTATAGCTTTGATAAGTTACAATTTCTCAAATATCGTTGTTCAATTATACGGTCATTATAAATCAGATCTGAAATGCTGATTTGTTGCATCGGTTCTAGGTCAGACACGCTCATTGACTTTGCGAACATGTAAAAAGAAGAAAACACGTAAAGAACTCGTCTCGGTTTACTTTTAATAACAATTTTCCTCTTCGTCATTGTCGATGTTTATAGCCATCATTATTACGTTACATATTTGATAAGCTCTTTGTCATCACTCCTTCTACTCTTTTCCTTTTTTATATAACAATCGTTATCGATATAATTTTCTAAAGATTTCTCGATTACAATTATAAAAATTACATAAAATTACTTTTATTATCATTATTATTATTATTATTATTATTATTATTTTTATTTTATTTTTATTGCAACGTAATTAAAGAAAAACAAAATTTATAAGATTTCAAATCGAAATTCGAGTTGAGTAATAAAATTATCGAATGCATTTGAATCGATTAAAAAAACCTTCGATGTTATCGCTATCTTCACGACGATTACATCCAAAAATTCTTTCCAACCTATTTTGTGAGACAATCACATAACTATTACGCATTGAAAACTATATAAATAAAAAAATGTATATTCCTCGACAATGGAAATAAATAAATATATGTTCGTCCCAAACGATGCTTGATATAAAAATGTACGTACAAATAGAGGAAGCCTCCTCCTCCTCCTCCTCCTCTTCCTCTTCCACCTTCCTCTTTAATTTGCTTATCTTCCAGACGGTTACTTTAAATTCATGAAATAAAATCATGTCCTCGCGACAAATAACAAGAATAAAAATTTCTATAATTTATCGTAAATTATCGTCTTCCTTTTTCTCTCACTGAAAAAACTCACCTCGGAAGAAAGAAAATACTGTGTTGAAGGTACCGGAACGAAGTCCCTAAATGAATTCTTCTTCTAATAGCACTATTTTCTTTTGAAAAAAATCACGTTTGTCTGTCAATAGGCGACGACACCGACCTCCCGGGGAGATCGAATTCTTTTGAATTTTGAGAGCTTATATCAATTTAAATTGTTATTATGTCAATAAAGACGAAGAAACAAAATGGAGAAAAATCTTTCGAAGATTCCTTAGGACGTTTTAGTTAGTCACGAGATAAAGAGAGAATAGGAACAAGTTATTATAGTTAGTAGAGAATCGTTCTTCTTATTCGTTTTCTCGGTAAGGCAGCAGACCCTCGACCGTTAATAGAACTGGCGAAGAAGGAACTCGTAAAATAGACCGGCAGCAAAGGCGGGAGTTCACCACGCTGAAGAAACAGGAAGATAAACGCGAAGCTTAAGATGATTCAGAGGAGGTTAGATACTACTGTCCAGCTCTTCGAGAAACCACTACTTCTACAGTTTCATCTCCCCACCACCGTACCGATCCTACCTACTATTGGGCTTTCCCCTACCACGGTACTCATCCTCCCACCACACTGCCATTTACGTCTTCGACGAATACCTTATTTCACGTTAACGACTCGTGTAAGATAATTTGTTTATAAAAAGGTTTTTTTTTTCTTTCCTCTTTTTCTTGTATATCGGACGTATCGATTTTATTCTCGATTATTTATTTCGAAGCATTATAATTAATCTTACTAATGATCTTTTATTTATTTCGTCATTTAAGAATTTGTAATTAATAATGGCTTATCAATTTTACTAATTATATAACTCTTACAATTTTTTCCTTTTTTCTTATTATGAATTCAGAATATATTAAGAATCTGTCAGTGATTCTAATTAAAATCTCTTAAGGAATAATTTACTGGAGGATGTTGGAGACGATATTCCGATTATACAATGTTCACTAATCAGAATGCTAATTTAATTAAATTGATTAGTATCATCAATTGGGATTCTCTGTTAATAAAACTATGCCTAAAGCAACGAGTTTGTAAAGAATTCATTTTCTTAAGAAGAGATGGATAAAAAAGAGAATATTTAGAAATTTTATTTAGGATTCTAATTAAAGATAATATTATACTTATTGTCAATAAAACTAAGATCGTAGACTTAAGCATACAAAGTTTTGAATAGAAGAAAGATAAATCAAATATTATTATGTATAATAAAAAGCTTACATAAATTCGATATACCAGTTTATTTCTAACAATCGATAGAAGGAAAACAAAAGAGAATGAAAATGAATAGGTGCTTACAAAACATCAAACTTGATATTAAAGAGCAACGTACAGGTGAATAAAAATGATTCTCAAGAGACAAGGACAAACGTGAACATCTGCAAATCTAATAATTCCGTTCCTGAAGTACAAAGACGTATGCCCGTAAGTAAATATATGCATATATGTGCCTTACGATCGTATTTCGAAATTATTCGAATAAGATTTCTATTTTAATGACGGCGCTTACGTTCGCAAGAAAACAAACCAATTCATATTTGTATTAATTCAATATTTCAGATTCTTAATAAATTACTGAATAAACATTTAGAATAATTTTTGTCAATTATACATCAGTTATATTACCGCGTTAATATAGACGTACGATGATGCATGAATGAAATATAATTGACAAATTTTGTTTAATTTACTTAAAAGTAAAGACTATATTTGACAAAAAACGATTTAGAAAATATAAATCTCTAAAAATAATATCCATAAAAATAGAAAAATTCAAAAGAATTGTAAGTTCCATGCAAAATATTCTTAAATTATATCTATATCTAAAAAATTAGACATGCATTAGGAAAGTAGTTTAGTTTCTAAAATATTAGAATGAACAGTGGAATCTTATCGTTGCCAATTTACGAGCGGCATTTTGCCAATGTATTAGCAGGTATCTATAAGAAATCTTATATTCTTGCTACGCAATAATATTTGATTTACATTTCCTCGATTGATCAAGTTCCTTCAACGTCGAAAAAACTATATCTTCTAATATCTATTCTAAAAAATCATCAATAATACGATGTTTAAAATGTTCGATTTTTTATCGTCCTAAGGTCAAATCATTGAATGAATGATTTTCTGAGAAATATCTTCTTATATTAATCGATATTATGAAAAAATCTTATCAACAAAAATTATGATAGTTCACTGTGACATACGTATAGAATATATCTTCCTATTAATCTCCACGTAGATTTCTGTTTTTTTCTCTTTTGACAATAATAAATTGAATGAATTAATTTTTTACGCGTGATTCATCTATTTTCATATTCAATATATAGCATATTTATAACTAACATTACAAAATCTATATGCAGATCATGTAAATATCTTTTTGAAGTTCAATCTTTCCTGAAATATAGAACAAATTTACGCTCTTTCTCTCTCTCTCGTTCCAGGGTAATCTGTAATGTGTTATACGTTAAGCTTGATCGATCATAAATAATCACATAAAAAGAAGACTTTTTCAACAAATTTTAATATCAATTATTTGTCTAATAAATTACGTATGTCTTTTATTTAAAAAAACAATTGAAATAATGTTTGAATAGTGCTGATAAAAATGTGTATGGATAAAATAAGTAGATAAAAATATATGAAATGTATGCATGAGACTCTTCTATATATCCACTATGACTCTATTCTATATATCCTTATATAAGTCCTATATGAAGAAGATAATAGGTAATTATAAAATAAGAAATATATATAATATTTTGTAGGTACCTCTAATAAACCTAATGATAACTAACTAATCTAAAAGTTTGTAACATACATAATATTCGTTTCATCACAATGACACAAATTGCGAGCAATGCGCAAATAACCATTTGTAAGATAAAGATATAAAAATAATTAATGGCGAGCAACATTATGAAAGAATTATGTACACGGTTTAAATGTTTCCTGATAACAAAACTCCTTACATCATTCTCTACTACTAGACATACTGCAATTATTTTATTCGTTTCATAAAGCTTAATACTATTTCCAACGAGCATTATTTCTATACTCTTAATTTCTTTCTCTACTCTACTCATAGAAATTCTTTATTACTGCTTATTATGTTTCTTCACTTCAATAAAATTATCAAGTTGTATTTCTATATAATAATTTTCTCGGAAATATCATACTCTAAGGCTTTTGTCTTCATACATTCTTATCAAACAAATGCGATCGCAAATGCGTTAGCAGACGGCGTGATTCGCACATATGAGCTTTCAAACGCTAACAATTCATCTTTATCATTTTTATCTCCGAATAATTCTACATATCGCTTTTATTAAAAAGATACGTTCCTTCAATGAATTTTGAAACTCTTAAAAAGATATACATCTATTGGCTTGACTAATAACCAATGTAATCATTTTCAGTATAGATATGTGGTTTTAAATAATACCATTTATTTAGGCATACGATATAGCCAATTTCAACATTACTTACAGACTAATTCAATGCTATACTCTATTACATATTATTATATTATTGACGAAATTACAAAATACTCCGATATTATTTATTAGTTAGTCAATATAATATTTTATCACATATTCAATAATTTTAGTTTCCTAATTAAAAATAAGCTACGAACTAGTGAAAAAATTTATTATGCGACTTGGTGCAGTTGTAAAGTATACTTTTACTTTGTTTTTATTTCTTTTTTTAAAAATAGGATTACGACGCACCTGTCAGTGACACCGCGGTTTCACGTGTTCACTGCATGTCTTCTATTTGCGATTTAAACTACTTACTTCGTAACGTTGTTTATTCTGTTTGTCTGTCTGTCTTTCATCGACCACGCCCATATTTCATTCTACTAACAGGAAGAACAATGGAAAAGAGGCTCAATCGATTTCGATAATACTCCCGAAGCTATTATTATTGATAATGATCATAATACAATTAAAAAGAGAAAAAGAAAGAGAGAGGAGGATGATTATAATACACGTGGGTATTCCACATTAACTCGTTGATTATCATAATGAAATATATAATTCTATCAGTAGAAATTATCTATATTGTAAATATTTATGTATTATTCAACGAACTGTACTCGTTTTATACCTTAAACTATATACTAAACTATATATTTTTTCTCTCTATATAAAAATTATCAGTATATATACATATCATTTCAATTTGCTACGTATTCCTGTGAATGTATTCATTATCATTTATTAAATATTGATCATACACAAAATGAATATCAAATTATACATGCATGTATATATAAATTATACATGCATATATATATACTGTACTTTGTTCAACAAAATGAAAGTAGTTTAAATTATATGATCGAATAATAACACTAATATTAGTAAAGATACACCTTTTTCATATGTCGTTAGCATGCGTTGTTTCTTGATAATGATTTCATTATTTAAATGTTTCGTCTAATCGCATCTATTAGAGTCGATATAAATAATGTATGAAACGCTTTTGACATATAAGGTTTAATAATAAATAGTCCAGTTTCTATATTATTTCAATTCATAAGAAAATAGGCATTCTTACTTATTTGCTTTAATTATATATTTACATATTCTTTTTTTCAATTACTATCGTTATTTTTTCTTTTTTTTTAATACTGTAAGATCGTTAAAAATTTTCTAAAATTGTATATAACAGCATATTTCGAGGACGTTTAAAAGAACAAAAAGATCTCTACAATGCTGAGTATGCGATTCTATGAAGCGAATTCTTTCTACATACAATTATCGATTACTCTCCTACTTCGAATAACATACCTATATATAACATATATAGATACATACACATATAGATGCATATACACGCAGCATAAGAAAAGTACGTATTAGAATCATGAAATATTAAAAGATGCTTGGAATTTCAAATTATAAATTTACTTCAAATTAAATTTTAGTTTTATCTTAACGTATATTGATATTCAAAATATACGTTCGACTAATGGTATGAATATATCACTTTTGTGCGTGCTAAAAAAACTTTCAATAATCGAAATTATCGTCAATTCGATAATCGAAACGTACCGTTAAAATAGATAATCATTTATACCTTATATAGAAAATAAACTAACGATAAATATTAATAATAAAAGATCAAAAAGAAATTTACCTGAATTGTCGAGAATTTGTATGGAAAATTCTAAGGAAGTTTAGCAGGTTGGAAATAGTTTTCTTGGACGATGTTGAACGGTTTACACGGTCTTGTCTTTTACGATCGATCGTTCTTACCGGCTTCGCGTTCTTTCTCCTTCCACCTTAACCTTCCCCCTTTTCCACTTCACCCAGCGACACTTCTATTTCTCCCTTTCACCCTCTTGCTCTTTCTCACTCTCTCTCTCTCTATAAAGCAAGCTTAAATTTTCGAAAAACGTTATCTAAACAGGAAATCTAATTGATAAACGACCGATCTTTTTTTTTTGATTCTCGATTAAATATTACTTCTGATTTAGGTTACGTCTTATTTACTTTGTGTTCTTGTTCTTAATTTCTTACTTTAATATGTGCTCTTAGCAATGGAACAAACTCTCCATACGTCACGAGAACGTTGAAATATGTGAGAATCTGTTGAAGCATGGATTATTTCGCGCGAAGACCTAACTGCGACTCGTTTATGTTCATCAATCTACCAAAAGAAATCTGTCCTGCAGATCGAAATGGAAGATGATTGGTTGGCCTTAAAATGCTTTAACCAATTACCGAGTTCGAAGACAGTAAAACATTACCTATAAAATAAGTTTCTAATAATTGGAAATTCTATATTTGTTTCATAGATTAAGGTAATCGACCTTGAAACGAAAATTAATTTTATAAAATTAAATTTTAAATATAAATTATAAACAAATTATACGATACTAAAATCTCTTTTACACGAGTATGTAGAAATATATATACGACGAATTTTTCTAATAGGAGAGAAATAACATAGAAATATAAGTGATATTAAATCTTATTATGTTTATAGATGTTTGATAGGATACATATTCCCAAAGATATATGGCACCCTCGTCAATCATCTTGGCGCCATCTTATGACTACCGCAGGATGCAGCTCTACTAACCAGCGACTAATCTATTAACGGAGTAGCATTAAAAAATTGGTATAAAACTTCAACGGCTGAAAAAAATGAATAAGTGCATTTAATTGTTAGTTATTGCTAGTTCAAAATCCATAATTTCTAACTTTTTTAAATTAAGTATTTAATTAGTTATTATAATTGCAAATGTGAAAACTTTTTTTTATTTCTAAATAAAGCAACGTAGTTTTCTCAACAGCTGAAAAAAATGAATATATGCATTTAATTGCTAGCTAATTAAAAACCATAATTGCTAACATTTTTAAATAATTATATAATTTGTTATTAATAATTAAAAAAAAAAAATGTTTTTTCTTATTTCTAGGCAAAGCAATGAATTTTTTTAGTGTTTTTTTTTTCAATAAATTGCTCACTTTTTGTTTGTCCGGCTCCTCAACTTTATTTTATTAAATATTTTTATTTAATAAAATGGGAAGAAGATTTTTTATTTAAGATGGGAAGATTTTTTATTTAAGATGGGAAAAAGTCATTGCAAGTGATGGACAGTATTTTAAATAACCTTAAAATTACCATTCTTCTAGAATAAATACTTAATTTTTAATAAAAAACGACGGAAACTTATTTGTACACCTAATAATATTGGTTTAATCCCCATACAAGATAATTACGTTTGCCTTTTAAAAGATCCTTTACACTGCTGCTGCATTCAATTTGCAAAATAATTCCCATGGCATCTCTACGAAAAAGAAATTCGATGATACAAGTCTTTAATATTTTCTAGGAAGTTGATTTACGGTAATATCTTTCATTACCTGGTACGAGACTTGGTAATACAATTTGTACAAGAAAATAATTCTTAATATAATATGATTTTTATTTGTCTTTTATATTTGTAATAATCAGAATGCATTCCTTCTTCAATCCTTTTGATGGAATATATAGTACATGGTTTCCTTCCAGTGTGAGAACGGAACGCTTTCACCGGTGTCTTCCTAAATCTTTCATGATTACAGTGTTGTTGGATTTTGCTTATCGTAGTGAAAAATCATACGCTCTCTTTTCCAGTACATTGATTGAATACCTATGCAGAAAGAATAAGATTTTTAATACTTTGAAAAAAAATTGTTCTTTTTAAAAGATCTTTTATACTGCGGCTGCATTCTATTTGCTAAATGATTCACATGGCATCTCTATGGAAGAAGAATTTCGTTGATACAAGTCTTGAATATTTTCTAGTAAGTCGATTAACAATAATATCTTTCATTACCTGGTACGAGGCTTGGCAATACAATTTGTACAAGAAAAGAATTTATAATATAATATGATTCCTATTTGTCTTTTATATTTGTAATAATCAGGATGCATTTCTTCTTCAATTCTTTTGATGGAATATTATAGTACATGGTTTTCTTCCAGTGTGAGAACGGAACACTTTCACCAGTGTCTTCCTAAATCTTTCATGATTAAAGTTTTATTGGATTCTTCTTATCGTAGTGAAAAATCATACGCTCTCTTTTCCAGTACATTGATTGAACACCTATGCAGAAAGAATAAGATTTTAATACTTTGAATAAATATTATTCAAGTGTAATATAATACTTGTGTTTAGAAATAAAAGATTATTATGTTTACCTTTTACATTTTTGTGTCTTTATTATTGCTTGTCACTGCAACTACATTTTGTTGGGATACATTTTTATTTTAAATCTCTACAAAGTATAATTAAATTGATAAAAGTATTCAATATTTACTTGTCAGTCGAGGCAAAGTGAGGTTATTAATTATTTAGTAAAGTATATAGTTATAAATTTCGTAGACATTGAGAATTTTTTATAAAACTGTATTTCCTATTTGTTATTTAAATAAGTTATAAAATTAAATAAATTGGAATTCCACAGCATCTATTAGGCTTTCTTATTGTTTTGTGTATCTGTTGATGTTAGGTGGATTAAATAAAATAGTTGTGGGTTAATAAACTCTAAAAATAACTCTTTATTATAATCCTAGATTAATTTCTTACATTCTAAGTGTTACGACTAGCCGCTTGCTCTCTACCAACTGAACGTACACACGCATGCTGGCTACAATTGTAGCTCCCCACCATAGGCTCTCGACACACACTCATATATATATATATATATGTATACGTGTGTATAAATTATAGTATAAAGGTACCATACTCAACAATAGTTTATAATTATGTTACAATCCAAGAACGCAATCAAGCTGAAGACACAGTCATCTAAAATCATAAAAATAAATTCATATTAAAATTATTTTCTATATTCAAAATAAGTCAATAGGAGAGTATGTAATATTTAAAATAATATAATTGCTTAAACATATACATACATTATGTATTAGTAGACAACAATACTTTGTTCAATACACTTTAAATAATTGTTAATTAATTGATGGAAATATATATTATAATCTAAAAATAAAGATGTACATTTTGATGAACCTTCCTCTTCGAAATCTACTGTAAGACTGAAACATTGTCATATAAAAAAGTTTTTTTTTTTAATGAATGTTATATACATGGCTTTTCGAAAGTTTCTTATATATGTAACGAGAAAATTAATTGTAATAAATAGAAATAAAAATTATATAAAGTTTTCATTTTAACATTATTTCAATTTTTATGTAATTGTTTAAACAAATGTACATTTGTTGTAATGTTCTTGCGCAGTGATGACTTCGGTGGGAAGGGGTAAAATTTTCATCTATTAAAACATAAAACCAAGGAAAGGAGAGTAAAGAAATATGGTTTTAATTAGGGATTTAAAAGAAACTAATTACAATTATAATGTTTATGGTAAGCGGTCTTTGGCTAGATTTTACTTGCAATGGAATGTTTAACGTATAAAATATGTTAAACATTATACTGAAAGTAAAATACCATTGCCCAGGTCTAACCACGAGGAGGTAACCGCTTCTGAAGACCCGGGATGTGCATCCTGAAGATGTCCCCATCCGAATTAAATGGAAACCATAGAAAATGAAAACCCCGAATACGCTTTTTAATGAGCCCAACTTTTAAGCCCCACCCTAAGAGTTTTATTCGGAAAATTCTTGCAATTATTAGCGATAATGAAGAGAAAAGTAAAATACCAAGTAACAAAATGATAAAGAAGGAGTAAAACATGAATGGAATCGAAGTAACATGGAACCTGTGAACAAATAAAATACATTAAATATAAATGTCACACGCGTGTAATGTGCTATGGGGAGAAGAATAAATAGATTAAAATTATACATTAATTTATACATTTAATATTATCTTATATTATACTTTATTATAACTTAGTCCTCTTTTGGTCAACTTTTATTCCTCTTTTGGTCCTCTTTTGGTCCTCGGCTTGTTCTCATGTACATCTTCTTTTATTGAACCTGCAACAAAAAAAACAAAAGGGAATGGAAGAAGAAGAAAAGGGGGCCTTGAAAGGAACCTGAAAAAGAAAAAGATACAATTATTTTAGATTTGCAAAGATTCAACGAATGATCCATGGTACCTGTAAAAACATGGAAATTCATTAACAATGATTTTTGTCGCATCAATATAAAACGAGGAATGCATCTGAAAAGTATTTAAGTAACATCGATGATTTTAATTGAAAATTAATACACTTTAATTTAATTTCAATAAATGCACATATAAAAATTACATTTTTTTTGTGTATTTTATAGATAATAATTTTAAATCTACATAAAATAAAGTAAAAAATACAAAAAGTATGCAATTATGGGTCTTTCCATGGAACCTACGAACAAAGAAAATACATTAAAAATAATTATCACACACGTGCGATGCTACTGGGAGAAGAATAAATAGATTAAAATTATACATTTAATTATACAAATAGTTACATTACACTATAATTTATTATAACTAAATCTTTGTATGGTCCTCTTCTGGCCCTCGGCTGCTCCTCTTCTGCTCCTCTTCTGATCCTCCATCTATTGAACCTGCAACAAAAAAAAGAAACAAACGGGTATGGAAGAAGAAGAAAAGTGGGCCCGGAAACGAACCTGAAAAAGAAAAAGAAAAGAATATTTTAGATTTGCAAAGAATCAATGAATGATCCATGGTATCTATAAAAACATGCAAGTGCATTAACAATGATTTTTCTCACAAGTGCGATGCAATATTAAAGTAATAAACATATTAAAATATTACCGTTTACCATAATTCAGTCGACTTTTGATCCCCCTTTCACATAATTCATCCTGCCAATAAAATATAAAGAAAAGGATCGTTTGGTGTGGGTGGAATTTTAGGTAAGGACATGATTCTATCCCTGGGAGTAAGATAGAATGAAGGCTCGCGTGGGCAGGGTCGCATCCCTGAAGTAGACCTTTCTTCGCAAAGAAAGAATCTACCCGCTACCCATTGAAAAAAATACTGGAAACGAACCTGAAACAGAAAACAGAAAAATTAGTATAGATTTGCGAAGAACCAATGAATGCATCGAAAGCATATTCCTTTTCTAGATCAAAATCCAATACTTACAAATGCATTGGAATTAATCACATCCTGAAACAAAATATAAACGAAAATTAATTAAATATATAATATAATAATTGAATAAATCTTAATACCTAAAACAATAAAAGAGACATTAAAAAACATTATAAGATAATTAGTTTCTACGAATGAAATGAAGAATGAAAAGTGGGGAAATTGTGTGTAATAGGAAATTAGAAAATGATATGATATTGGAGCGGGAATTCGGGAATGGTATTGTACTCTATCATGATTTTAAAGTATTTTCTATCTTTTAAATGAAATATCATTTATAAAATCAAATTTTCTTAATACTCGATTTATTTTAAGGAAAAATTATGTTTGGTCTTTGGTGGGTGGCATGGCAAATCCAACGATGGTCACCTGTAACAAAAAGAAAACTATTTTAATTATTACCATTCTTAATAACCATTATAAATTATTGACGAGCAAAACAAAAAATAAAACAATAAAAATATCAAATGACCAACGAGCTATTTTCAAGATTCAACCATGCTGTCGAACTTGAAAATAACTCATTAAGTCTGTAGTTGCCCTCTTGAGCCACAATTAAGTGGGGGCCTCTTCGGCTTTTAGCCTCTTCTTTCTTCAAGCCTACTGTCGGACATTCCCTACGTGCGAGCATGAAAAGAATCTTTGACCAAAAACGTCAATCGTTCCAAAAAGTATTCGCATAATTTGGCATATTACAACGATTAATGATATAGAATTAGAATCGTCCCTGATTCTATATATAAAAAAAACCTAACCGACCCTAACACAACCCTGAAAAAGAAAAATGTGATTAGTAAAACATCCTGAGCTTTTTACATAGAAAATAATTATTACCTTTTGGTCGAGAGATATCTCATCGCCGAAAGGAATATTATTAACCATGTAAAGTATCGATTCTATTCTAATACCAAACCGTTATAATATGCCAAATTATGGTCGTACAATTTAGAAACGACTTCAAGACATTTTCACCCAATTACTCTCAACTGCTTATTACACTAATATAAATGAAATACATTTCACATTACAATATACATATGAAATAATTCCATTTATTTTCTTTCATCATACATCTTATGCAAATAATTCCGATGTTCGTTAGGGGGTGACTCTATTTATTAATTATTACAAAATGCATTCGCGTTTCCCGTTAGCTATCCTAGCTCGTGGACAATCAACGAACTTAAAAGTTCATCGACTGTGCACATATTACACGAGCACATTTAATCGAATGTCCGAGCAGTTAATTATGCTAATCGATGACCTATAACACTTCGCACTTTTACTATCGAGTAATATAATCGAATTGAAATAAAAATAATACTAAAAATGCAATGCATTTCTTTGCAATATTTTTATTTAAATTATTCTTTATATTAAATTATATAAACATTTCAAAGATTAAATCGCGATAGTGCGAAGTGCTAGTTATAATACTTAAAACTAAGTATCAATTCATCAAAGGTTTTGCGGATTTGATTTCGACTCTATCTCGTTCGAGATAGAATCGAAATAGAAATGAATTTCTTAAATGGTTGCAAATCCCTTTGAATCATGATACATAATGCATATTACAGAATTGTCACAAAAAAGATTTACAAGTCAAGCAGATAGAAAAAAAAATAATTTTGTGACAATTCCGTATAAAACCCGGAGGTGGGGACTCGCACTGAAAAGTGCAAGTATGCCACGTGCCATTCCGGGGTCCTACCTACTTATAATTAAAGTTTCACATTCGCTCAAAAAATACACATGCATACCCACCCACACACTCCACGGTTCTCACACATACCACCAGGGTGCAAAAGCCTAAACTAGAGAGCATGCCCCGGGGCACCTCCGACACCCTAGTTCAAACGCGTTTTCTAAATTTATGGGAGTACGTACCAATTGCTGTAATCGTCTGTCAAGGCTAGTGATTATTGCATAAATGACTAATGCAAAAATACAAGTATAAACTAGTATATATGCATACTAGTTATATACGAGTATATCATAGTTTCCACAAATAAATGCGGTAACTCTACTATGCAAAACGATTGTTAAAAAAAAAATTTCGTATCGTACGCGTGACTCTACAAGTTATTTTTATTCAATAACTTTAAAAAATAATAAGCGCGGTATTACGTATCGCGAAACGATGTACAATGCACATTCCTAACCGCACACACATGTGCAATGTACACCGTGCAATCACTAGCACAATGACAGACGCCAAATGGGGGGGAAAAACTTAAAACTAAAACCCATACTAACCGTTTCTCACCCATACGTGTAACACCTGGGCACACGCATAAATGAGAACGCAGAAAGTATAGGGGGGAGAAACGGGGATTAGTATATTAGTTGCTGAAAATCCTAATCTAAGATTTGATTATTATAAAAATGTTCTCTCATTAATCTAAGCGGGCTATGACTCTACAAGTCATTTATAATGACTTTTAAAAAGATTTTAAGAATTTAAAAAAATAATAAAAATCTCGGACGACTCTTTCGTTAAATGGCTGTTCTAATGAAAGAACTGGGCTTTGAGCCACCATATAACAGCCAGAGTCTATCCGTCGCGAATGGGTTTGTCTTCTTGCTCATTTTTTGATTATATCGAAAAATAAAATCGCGATTAAATAAACTAAGTACGAAGCAATGCATGTAAGACATTTATTACATGCTTTATTGGACGAAATCGAGTAAATTAATACTCGATTTCACCACTACTAAACGCGAACGAAACACGTAATAAAAAAGAAAAGTGCATTAATTAATTGCACTGTTAATTAAATGAATTTAACCGATGAGACAAGAAGACCTATCCTGAACTAATAATATAACATACAATAAAATATACAGTTTTCATGAGCAATTTCAAAAAAGGACTAATCCTTTTTTGAAATCACTCATGTGCTCGTCAATAATTTTTTGGAATAATTACAACCAGTAACTCGTGCCGATTGGGACCTTTCATCCTCGGCATGATTGAGCACCGGAGGGACTTTAAATTTTACTCACGACCTGCTAAATGTTATATTACATATATGTGGCATTTTAAAATAAAATGACGCATGTATGCAATATGAACAATTAGCATTAGAAGTTCTGCGGTGGCTCCAAAACACTCCTACTTCGTAGCAAATGGTCCAGCTGCATCCCTCGTCCATCAGACCCATGGGAGAATTCCTCGATGCACTTTTCCCCGCACTCCCGTGACTCTAATATCGCGATAAACGAATATAAGAAACTATAAAAAAGTTTCTTATCGCGAAACCGAAATTTTTCTTAAACGGCGAACAACACTGAATCTACATACGCGATACGATTTGAATTTAATTTACGCCCGGTCACTGACTCTACTTCGCGATTAAAATGTTACTTTAATTATTCGTACAAACACTGATTCTACAATCTAATTCAAAGACTGCATTGCACGCAGTCAATGCAAACACAAAAATATCACTCCCGATACGTGGTCACTTCACTGATGCACTTCACTGACTCTACTTCGCGAACAGTCTGTACGACTGTTTTAAAATTAAAGAACTATAATTTTATACGAACAAACTCTAATGCAATTAACTGCATTGCTCGCAGTTAATTAATATATAAATCTCAAAAATAACGCGAACGCGAACACGAACGCGAAACGCGACCGAATTTTTATTAACGAGCGAACGTGCTTCTAATCCGTGATTTTAATTATATTAAAACGATCAAACACTCCCGGTACATTGCTTCGCGCACGAATTGCAATGATGTTCTGAAACAGAAAATGAAAAAGAACGATTAATATCGTCGTCGTAATCAAAAACTATTAAAAATTTATCATAGAAAATGTTTCATAGAAAAATATACTTACTTCTAATCTTCATTGATGAATGCACGATGGGTCTCCTACCCTTAGGGTGACGATGACCGAATGCACTGACTCTACTTCGCGATAAAAATTGTATTTTAATTATTCGAACAAACATGACTCTACTTCGCGATAAAAATTGTATTTTTTAATTATTCGCACAAACACTGACTCTACTTCGCGATAAAAATTGTATTTTTAATTATTCGCACAAACACTGACTCTATTTTTTACAACTGCATTGCGCGCAGTTCAAAAATCAAGCACCAACACTTGCTTACCTTTCTGTAAAAGAGAAAATAAAAAAACTATTAGTATCATTGTTACCATTTAAAAATTACAAGTAATTATTAAAGAAATGTTTAATAAAAAATGAATTTACCTTCTATCTTGATTGTGAATGCCCGATGGGTCTCCTACCCTTAAGATGACGATGCCGTAGACGGTTCCAACGAAAATCAGAAACTTACGTGTTTCTTATCGCGACCACGACACTGATTCTAATTTTACAACTGCATTGCACGCAGTTCAAACACTAACACTAACACTTAGCCTTCTGAAAAGAGAGAAAAGAACAAAACGATTAGAATCATTGTTATAGTTTAAAAATTATAAGTAATTATTAATGAAATATATTTAATAGAAAAATTAATTTACCTTTTATCTTCAGTGATGAATGCCCGATGGGTCTCCTACCCTTAGGATGACGATGGCACACGTATAAACCGAATAAAAGAAACTTTCGGAGTTTCTTCACCCGAAAAATTTCCGATTTTTGTTTAACGATGCAAACACTCGAGTACCTCATTGCCTACGCGCTCGATTGCAATGATGTTCTGAAACAGAAAATGAAAAAGAACGATTAATATCTTCGTCGTAATCGAAAACTATTGAAAATTTATCATAGAAAATGTTTCATAGAAAAATTATACTTACTTTTAATCTTCAGTGATGAATGCCCGATGGGTCTCCTACCCTTAGGATGACGGTGGGTGGATGGTAACGAAAATAAAAAACTATAAAGAAGTTTTTTATCGCGAACGCGAACGCGAACGCGACCGAGACGTGCTTTACCGACCGCACTGCACGTCAAAAACGTCTGAAAGAATGCACAAGATTAGTGTTCCTAGAAAATAAATCGAGTATTTTAATGTGGGATATAATATGAAGGGAGTATTGAAGGTAAAACAATGAAATGAATTGTAATATGATATTAATTGGGAAAATGAAAGAAACTAATTATCATTATAATGATTATGGTAAGCGGTCTTTAGCTGGATTTCACTTGCAATGGAATGTATAGCATATAAAATATGTTAAACATTACACTGAAAGTAAAATACCATTGCCCGGGTCTAACCACGAGGAGGTAACCGCTTCCGAAGACCCAAAAATTGATTAAAAAACAATATAAGTAATCGGTAAATTTTATGTTTATGTATTGGCTCAGTAACAAAGTTAAATTTAAAAAAGTTATCTAAAGAAACATAAAATAAAAATATATTAAAATTATTTCTATTGAAAGTACGTTAATATATATGTAATGTTTAAACCAGTAGATATCTATTAAAAATATCTGAAACATAAAGAGGGTGCATTAAAATATTAAAATAATTGTTAATTAATCGATAGAAGAGTTTATTGTTGTTAAAAAGTTCGGAGTATATGTTCGGAGCACCCTCCTCCTCGAAATCCACCGTTGATCTGAGTAATTATCCTCTGTTAAAGTTTTTTGATGAAAGTTGTTTACAAAAACTTCCGAACGTTGAGCATGTGTATAAAAAGAATAATAAACCTATTTAATAAAATTTAAGATTAAAACGTTATGATTTTCGTATTTTTATCTATTCTATGTAATTATTTTAATGCTCCTGCGCAGTGAGGACTTCGAGGGTAAAATTCTGCTGTAACATAAAGAGAGTGCATTAATGCATTATAATAATTGTTAATTAATCGTTGCAAGTGTCTATTGTTGTCTAAAAGATCGGAATATATGATCTATGTACCTTCCCCTTCGAAATCCACCGTTGAAATGAGACGTTGTCCTCTATGAAAGTACTTTTATTAAATGTTGTTTATAAGACCTTCCAAACGTTACGCATGTGTATAAAGGGTGTCAAACATCTTATATATAATATTTAAGATTAAAACGTTATTATTTTGTATTTTTATCTATTTTATGTAATTATTGTAATGCTCCTGCGCAATGAGGACTTCGAGGGTAAAATTCTGCAGTATCATAAATAGAGTGCATTAGTGCATTATAATAATTGTTAATTAATCGATGCAAGCGTCTATTGTTGTTAAAAAGATCGGAGTATATGTTTTATGTACCTTCCCCTTCGAAATCCACCGTTGAAATGAGACACTGTCCTCTATGAAAGTACTTTTATTGAAAGTTGTTTATATGACTTTGCGAACGTTGCGCATGTGTATAAAGTGAATAATCCATCTAATCGATAAATTTAAGATTATAACGTTATGATTTTCGTATTTTTATCTATTTTATGTAATAATTTTAATGCTTCTGCGCAGTGATGACTTCGAGAGTAAAATTCAGCTGTAACATAGAGAGAGTGCATTAATGCATTAAAATAATTGTTAATTAATCGATGCAAGCGTCTATTGTTGCTTAAAAACTCGGAGTATATGTTCTGTGATCCCTCCTCCTCGAAATCCACCGTTGATCTGAGTCATTATCCTGTGTTAAACTTCTTTTGGTGAAAGTTGTTTACAGGACCTTCCGAACGTTGAGCATGTGTATAAAAAGAATAATAAATCTATTTAATTAAATTAAAGATTAAAACGTTATGATTTTCGTATTTTTGTCTATTTTAAGTAATTATTTTAATGCTTCTGCGCAGTGATGACTTCGAGGATAAAATTCCGCTGTAACATAAAGAGAGTGCATTAGTGCATTATAATAATTGTTAATTAATCGATGCAAGCGTCTATTGTTGTTTAAAAGATCGGAGTATATGTTCAGTCATCCATCCTCCTCGAAATCCACCGTTGATCTGTGTCATTGTTCTCTGTAAAAAGTTCTTTTGTTGAAAGTTGTTTACAGGACCTTTCGAACGTTGCGCATGTGTATAAAAGAAAATCAATAAAATTAATCAATAAAATTTAATATTATAACGTTCTCATCTTAGTATTCTTTTATCTTTTATGTAATTATTTTAATGCTTCTGCGCAGTGATGACTTCGAGGGTAAAATTTAGCTGTAACATAAAGAGAGTGCATTAGTGCATTAAAATAATTGTTAATATAATAGATGCAAGTGTCTATTGTTGCTTTAAAACTAGGAGTATATGTTCTGTGATCCCTCCTCCTCGAAATTCGTCGTTAGATTGAGCCATTGTGCTCTATAAAATTTGTTTTTTTAAATTTTATTTATATGACTTTCCTAACGTTGCGCATGTGTGTAACGAGAATTTTATTTGAAATAAAGAAAAATTAAGATAAAACGCTCTGATTATATCATTTTTTCATTTTTATGTAAATGTCTAAACAAATGTACATTTTTTTTAATGTTCCTGTGCAATGCAATGAATGAATCGAATGCAATCTCTTTTATACATCGCAACTTTAATTTCTATAATATTGTACAACTCCCTGGTATCTGTAAATACATAAAAGTTATTAAAAAAATTATAAAGTAATTAGTTTTTCTACTGTCGGTCTTCCTACTGTCGGTAACACTGATGGTAATTTACCATGAAGGTTTTCCTACTGTCGGTAACTCTGATGGTAATTTATCATCAACACTTCTCGGTCGATAACTCTGATGGTAATTTACCATGAACTCTTCTCGGTCGGTAACTCTGATGGTAATTTACCATCAGCATTTTTCGTACGCGTACCGTGTACCCTCTGCCCACTACCGCGTTCCCACTACCGCGTACCGTCTACCGTGTACCCTCTACCGCGTACCCTCTACCGCGTACCTTCTACCGCGTACCCTCTACCCTCTACCGCGTACCTTCTACCCTCTACCGCGTACCCTCTACCCTCTACCGCGTACCCTCTACCGCGTACCCTCTACCCTCTACCGCGTACCGTCTACCCTCTACCCTCTACCGCGTACCCTCTACCCTCTACCGCGTACCGTCTACATATTTTTTCTCTACACATTTATTAGAATATGTATTACATTATTATGATACAATGTATTTACATATACATTTTTATATATTAATACATTCACAGTATATTCAATACATTCTCATATTAATGTATTTTATTCGTAGTTTATTTTATATATAACATATTTAACGTATCATTCATAACGTATTTACTTTTTATATCAACGTTTATGTGTACTAATGATCAAATACGTTTGAACGTACGCAGAGATAAAGAAAAACATGCGAAGTGAAGGTCAAAGTCAAACGAGGTAACGAGCATTGTCTATATATACACATCGTCTATCATCGAGTACGCATAGAAAAACATTTCGCGACTGCCATATAAGGTAAATAGGAGGGGTGGGGTGACTCGAGCTACGTCATACCGCATTCAGCTGTCGGACGCCGTCGAGACAAGTCTCAACTAGTTTCGCTCCACGTAAGAACTTAATTACTCCGTAATTAAAAAATATTTCATTATCAAATTTTGTAATCTAATCAAATTTCATTTACAGGTACATGCAATCATTATCGATGACGTGAATGCATTGAAATTAGGTAAGAAGATCTGTAATTAGAATTATATTATATTATCGATTATATGTATCGATAGTTTCACAAAAATTTCTATCATAATCTCTTATTCTTTTTATGGTTTCAAGAAGACGTTCACCATCGTTCCATGGAAATTATACTAATCAATGGTGGTATATACAACTGCATACATACGTGCAAGTGTATTTCTTTCTTTCTTTCTTTTCTTTAATTTTATAAATGCATCAATTTCCAAATGGATCGTTCGATGCATTAGAAAATTTTAACTTCTCGTATCGTTAATTAATTGTAAAGTAAATGAAATGATTTATCGAATTAATTATTTAATTACGCGTTGCAATTGTCGTTTAAATGTTTTTAATTTAAATTCATTTTAGTTCTTTCGGTATTTAATTCACATAAATAATTCAAGACACAGCCGATTCTATTTTATTGTTCAAACGATAATTTATAAATATTGTACTTTGTTTAGTTTTACATTAATGCTATATCTATTCTTTCCTATAAGTATTAAGGCAATTAGCATACTTCTGTAAAAATAACCCTATCGCGATGAAATTTATTCTTTATTCGCGATATTTGTTCGTTTGTATTTTACTTTTTTTTTTATATAGTTTACAAGTTTGTGGTTACAATTTTGAATAATTTTTTTTATTAATAATTAAAGCATACAAAAAATAGTAGCACGATTCCAGAATTTTTGAAATACGTAGTTTAAATAATTGAATAATAAAACTATATAATATATTTTTTATTATTAACATAAATAAACAGAAGTACGCTACGACTTGCTTTAATTAAACTTTGATTTTCAGAGCTTTAGTTGCGATTGCGGGCAATGCAATCATAGAATCAGTGTTCGTTTTGAAAAATGTTGCATTTTTTGTATGCGATCGTATAGATTGCATAAAAGTAATTAAATCGTTATATTTAAAATCAATGCAAATAATCTTGTTGAGAAAACAATTTGCTCGGTACGCGATTAGAATCATTAACACACTTTCGGCCAATTCGGTAGAAGAGGATTTGCGTTTCGATTAAAATATTGTCATGGTCGAAAGTGTGAATTAACATCTTTATTTCTTCTGGATCATCTTTATCAACGAACCTGGGGCTTCGTCTGAATAAATCAACGGTTAGTATTATTTTCTAATCTCAATTATTACTTCTCACATATTCATTTTTTAAATCGTGATTGTTTTTATTCATGTTTCTCATTCATGAAAAATCTTTTGAATGATATGAAACATAATTAATTTCATTTTTTATTTTTAAATATAGATTATAATCATCGATTCAACGATTCAACAATTAAACAATACATCGATTCTACAATACATCGATTCAACAATTCATCGATTCAACAATTTAACAATTCATCCAATTAAATCAACTTCACATCTTTATTTCTTCTGGAACATCTTTATCGATGCATCTGGCTTCGTCTAGATAAATCAACGGTTATTATTATTTTCTAATCTCAATTATTACTTCTCACATATTCATTTTTTAAATCGTGATTATTTTTATTCATGAAAAATCTTTTGAATGATATGAAACATAATTAATTTTATTTTTATTTTTAAATATAGATTATAATCATCGATTCAACGGTTTAACGATTAAACAATACATCGATTCTACAATACATCGATTCAACAATTCATCGATTCAACGATTCGACATTCAACGATTCAACGATACATCGATTCACATACACGATTCAACATTCATCGATTCTACAATACATCGATTCAACAATTCATCGATTCTACAATACATCGATTCTACAATACATCGATTCAACAATTCATCGATTCTACAATACATCGATTCAACAATTCATCGATTCTACAATACATCGATTCAAAAATTCAACAATTCATCGACTCAACAATTCAACAATTCAACAATTCATCCAATTTAAATCAACTTCACGACATCGTTCAACCAACAGCGAGGGGGACGAGTGTTTTTGAGCCATCGCAGAACTTCTACTGCCAATTGTTCAGTTTCATTTTTTATTTTATTTTTATGGTAACAATTGGTAACGAGTGAGCGAACAAATTTAAAGTTCCTCCAGTGACCCAATCATGCCGAGGATGAAAGTTCCAATATCGGCACGGGTTCCTGGTTGTATTCGTAGATGTATCTTGTCCAAAGCGAGCATAAGCGACCGTGAGTAGAACCTTTGGTTTTGCTCACGAGTGATTCCCAATATATATGTGATTTTTATATATGTGATTTATTTAGATAGGCAGGGTCTTCTTGTTTCATCGGTTTCAATTCACTTAATTAACATGCAATTAATTATTGTACTTATTTTTTTTCTTTACGTATTTAATCGTGTTAGTAATGGTGAAATCGAGCATTAATTTACTCGATTTCGTGCCAATAAAAAGCATGTAAAAATTGTTTTATATGCATTGCTTCGTAATTAGTTTTTCAATTGTAATTAGTTTCTTAATAATGATCAGATTTTTAAATCGTGATTAGTTTTTCAAATCGTAATTTACTTCAATATATCGATACTTGGATATTGTTATCAATAAATGAGCAAGAAGACAAACAAAATTCGCGACCGGATAGATTCTGGCAATTAAGTGGTGGTTTAAAACCCAGTTCTTTAATTAGAACAGCCATTTAGTGAAAGAGTCGTCCGAGGTTTTTAAGAAATATCCATCTTTTGTCACCGTTAGAATCACTCTACACTGCACTACCTCGAAACAGTATTATATAATAATATAAAACGTTTCTTATGGGGTATTTTTTTTTTTTTCATTCACTTGCTTAAGTCATTATTCACCAAATGACTTGTAGAGTCCTTAATCCGTTTAGATGAATTTTTATAAAAATGTTTTTTCATGTATGTTAATTATGTTTTATTAGATCAGGATTTTCAGCCTAATATACTAATTCCCCTTTTCTCCCCCCTATGCTCTCTTCGTTCTCATCGATGCGTGTTGCCCAGGTGTTACACGTATGGGTGAGAAAAAGTTTGCATGGGTTTTAGTTTTTAAGTTTTCCTCCTTTGGCGGCTGTCATTGCGTTAGTGATTGCACGATGTACTTACACCAGTGTGTGCGTATCAGGTAGTGTGTATCGTACATCGTTTCGCGAAAGTTTTTTATTAATGCATCATTCAATATTTAAATAAATACTTGTACAGTCACGCGTGATATGTACTTGTATTTTTATACTTATATTAAATTTTTCTCCTTTTTTTTTCCGAATCGTTTCGAGTAGTAGAGTTTTCACATTTATTTGTGGAAATTTAACAATACTTGTATCATATTAGTATGCAGATATATACTAGTATGTACCAGTATTTTTGCATTAGTTATTATTGCAATAATCACTAGCCTTGGCAGACGATTACAGCATGGGGTACGTAACCTTTTAGAATATAAGTTTAGAAAACGTGGTTGAACTAGGGTGTCGGAGGTGCCCCGGGGCATGCTCTCTAGTTTAGGTTTTTTGCACCCTGGTGGTATGCGAATACAGATCCAGCGTGGAATGATTGTGTTGGTGTGTCTGTTTGCACTTTTAAATATAGGTGGAGGGATAGGCAGGTAGCATACTTTTCTGTGTGTATGTGAAAACATTAATTTTAAGTAGGTAAGAACCGGGTACGGCAATAGGTTTGCTTCTATTCGGACGCAACCCTGACGCAATCATGCCTCCGGGGTTTTTGGCTAAGTGTCAGCAAATTTTTACACTTTCCATTATTCCTTATGTCTCCATTTTTTTGCTGATACTATGCATTTTAAGTTAAGATAATTGTATCAAGCAGTTCAAAAATACTTTGCAACCAATGAGAACATTAGATAAATCACCCTCATATCTTTTGAACTTGGCAAAGGATTTTGAATTAGTTTTGATACTTAGTTTTTTAAGTATATTAACACTTGCACCTCGCGATCTTTAGTAATATAATTCTTAATGTTAGAAATAACATACACTTATTCGAATAAATTGAGATTATTACAATTGTTGTAATTTTTTCTTTTTATCGAAACATTGTCACCTTTAACGTGCAACGTGTTAATCCTAGTTTTTAATAGGTTCATCATTCAGAAAAATATATCTGCTGGAGCATTCGATTAAATGTGCTTGTGTAGTTGCGTACGATCATTGAATTCTTTCGAGTTTATTGATCGTCCACAAGCTAGTATAATTACTTTACGGAATTAATTCAATATTTTTTCAATCTATTACACATTTATTTTTTTTAATTTTATTTTACAAATAAGTAAGTAAATAAAACTTGTGTTAGAAAAAATCGAGACGCACTCAGGTAGGAACGCAGTTGAGTTTGCGTGTTGGGATTCGTCAGTGGCGTTTGGGATGATGCATTTATGAACTTTGTCATATTTCAGTGGTTATATTATTTAGGATAAATCGATACTGTACGTTGCAAGCTCTTACCTCTCGTTAGGTTTAAGTGAAAATAAAAACAAAAACAAAAACGAAAATAAAAAAAATACCAGCGTAAAAACCTGCGGAAATAAAATTACTAATAACTGTGTTGATTCCTTCCCAATTTTCTTTCAGCTTAGATCACAAATGCGTCTCGTATAATAAAATGCGTTTTATTAAACACGAGGGTTTGAGTCTTGTCGCGTATGGTGAGAACAGGTCGGGATTAGGTCGGTTTAGCTCAGGGACGATTTCATTCTTTTAATATAATCCACTGAAATGTGCCAATTTTTATGATGTATCGTTTCAAACGGTAGGGCGTTTTTTGACACGTAATTCTTTTCTTGCGTCGCACGTAGGGAATGCTCCATTGCAGTGGTCAGGGCACGAAGCAAAGAAGAGGCAAAATGCCGAAGAGGCCCCCACAAATTGTGGTATCAAGTGGGCAACTATTCGACTACGAGTTATTTTTCAAAGGATATCTTTGATAATTCTTTGATCAATGGTTCGTGGTCATATCAAAATCCCTTTGTCTACCCCTTTATCACGTTGTCACTTATGCTCGTAGTAGTATTAGTTATAAGTTGTTCCTGAATGGAGATGATGGACCATTCCATCTCCCAACGATGTCCCACACTCGCGTTCGTGAAAAATTAAAAGTCTTTTAAATACTAGAATCTAGATTTTGCTATTTTTATTTAATTAATAGAGTCATTGCATTTTTTTCTATTTAATTAAAAGTCGAGTCATTGCAGTTTTCTCGTTAGATGATATTAAAAGTCGAGTCATTGCAATTTTCTTATTAAATTAGATTAAAAGTCGAGTCATTGCAATTTTTTTATTACATTAGATTAAAACTAGAGTCCCATTGCATTTTTCTTATTAAAATAAATTAATAGTCGAGTCATTGCATTTTTGAAGTATATAAATTAGAGTCTTGTCTTAGATATTTTTTATGAAATTAGAGTCACGTTCGTTTAAATTGTGTGGACGTCCATGGATTGCTGCAGCATGCACAAATAGTGCATTTGGATACAACGATGGAAGAAGAGGACATTCCTGCATTCATGAATGCAGATAAGGACACAAAATAAAGGTTTCACCATTCAGAATGATTCAAATTGAATTAATAAACACATTAATCAAAGTATATAATAATTAAATATTTTAAATATTTCAATATTTCAATTCATTTCTCAATTTAATATATTTCAATTTCTTTCCAAAATATAATAATTTATTGAATATATAATGTAATGTATTTTTTATTGCATCCCAATGGTTACCAGACTCTTATTTTCACTTTGCTTTACATAGTCTTTTATCCTATTTATACATTTCTTTTTTATGAATATATGATCGTTGATTTTTTTTTTTTTTAATAGTAACAAATTAATAAAAAGAAAATTTGAATCATTCTTATGAATGCACTGAAGAGTGCATATGAAAATCGCAGTAAGTACATGCCTGCACTAAAAAGTGCATATGAAAATCGCAGTAAGTACATACCTGCACTGAAAAGTGCATATGAAAATCGCAGTAAGTACAAACATACCTGCTTAACGCAGATGGAAATTCCTGCTAAATGCAGATGAACATACAGTAAGAATATACATTTCTCATTCAGAATGATCAAAAATGAATGAATGAATGCACTGATAAAAGTATCTAATAAATAAATATTTTAATATTTCAATCTGCGTATTATTTTTTTTAAACACAGAAATTTATCTAACAATAATTAGTAAATTTCATTTCACACATACACACTCTATACATACAATAAATGATTTATATTTAAATAGTGCAAATTAATGAGAAGGTATTTTGAATCATTCCGATTAGAAACGTATATGTCTTGCTAAATAAATGAAATAAAACAAATGGCAGTCAGCACTCATAAGTGGATATTAATATGTCCGGAATATACATTTTCATTCCAAAATTATTATAAATAAATATCAAATGAAAGAGTTAATAAGTACATAAGAGAGAGTGGGAGAAACTATTTTTACTATACACAAATATTTGAAGAAAGATTTTACAAGAGATGTATGGAGGAGAAATAACGAGTAGTATGAAAACACAATTTTAATATATTTTTTTATTTATTATATAAAAGTAGAGTAATTATTTTTTTGGAATAAAATGTATAGTTTTGGTACATAAATGAAACAATTTAAAAGGCTTGCCTGCACTTTAAAAGTGCATACGAAAATCGCAGTAAATACAAACACACCTGCTAAATGCAGATAAATATAATTGCTAAATGCAATCGAACATACCAAAAATCGCAGTAAGTACAAACACACCTGCTAAATGCAGATAAATATAATTGCTAAATGCAATCGAACATACCTGCTAAATGCAGATGAATATAATATGCTGGCTGCCAGCACTCATAAGTGCATATTAATATGTCCGGAATATATATTTTCATTCCAAAATTATTTATAAATAAATATCAAGTGAAAAAGTTAATAAGTTCATAAGAGAGAGTGGGAGAAATATTTTTACTATACACAAATATTTAAAGAAAGATTTTACAAGAGATATATGGAGGAGAAATAAGAGTAATATGAAAACAATTTTTTTAATATATTTTTTATTTATTATATATAAAAGTAGAATAATAATTTTTTTGGAATAAAAATGTATAGTTTTGGTACATAAATGAAACAATTTAAAAGGCTTGCCTGCACTTAAAAGTGCATACGAAAATCGCAGTAAGTACAAACATATCTGCTAAACGCAGATGAACAAAACTGCTAAATGCAGTCGAACGTACCTGCTAAATGCAGATGAAAATATGGTAAGAATATACATTTCTGATTCAGAATGATCAAAAATGAATGAATGAGTGCACCGATGAAAGTATTTAATAAATAAATATTTGTAATATTTCAATCTTCGTATTATTTTTTTTTAAACACAGAAATTTATCTAATAATAATTAGAAAATTTCATTTTGTATATAATCTATATATAATAATTAAATAGTGCAAATTAAAATGAAAAGCTATTTTGAATGATTCTGATTAGAAACGTATAAGTCTTGCTAAGCGAATGAAAATACACGAAAGTACAGCCAGCACATGCGAGTGCATATAAATTATGTCAAGGTTGTGCATTTTGATTCTAAAATTATTAACAAATAAATATCAACTTTGCATAAGAAATATTTAAAGAAAGTATTTTTAATAAATATATATATATAAATAAAAGTTTTTTGAGAAAAGAAACCAAAGAGAGGAAACCAAAGAGAGGAAACCAAAGAGAGATGATATAAAAATCATTGAAATTTTTTTTACACAGAGATTTATAATAGAAGAAATTATATGATATGAATAAAAATGCATAAATCTTGATATACAAATAAACCGAATTAAAAGGCTGCCCCACACTCTCTCGAGAGAGTGTAAATTATATAAATAAGTTAAGAACAGGGACCCCAGGTTTGCATACGGGATTGTAAATGCACCTGGGGATTTTTAAATATTGCGAAATATTCACAATAAATTAAGTTTTAATAATGCGTCTTGAATAATTTCCTATGCGTATTGGTAATCGTATTAATCGATTAACAATTTTGTATAAAATTAAAACATTTTTCTTTATGTATTTATATATTTAAAAAGCATGCATCAGAAACATGCATTTTTTCATATTCACTGGTGTAAATATAGAAAGGCACATTTTCTAATGCATCGAGTATTCAGTATTTTGTAATGTCCACTTTTTGGTCATTTAAATTCTTTTTTTTTTTAAATTAGATTATTTATTAAATAATCCTTTTAAAAAGTTTTGATCGTGGATCAGACATTGAATTTATTTTTCCACACATGCTCTTTTTAATTAGTTTTTTGTTTTAGAATGTACTGTTTTTTTTAAGCGTAAGGTTTAATATTGAAAAATACCACTTTATCAAAAACGGATATTTACAAAATTTCTACAATAGTATCTCAAGGTTTGTAATGCCATCATTTACGATATGAAAATATAAATATAATAAAAATTATATATAAGTTATATATGTCGTTTATATAAAATTAATTTTTGTTTTAGGGTCATCGATATTGCCAAGATTCTATTCAACTGTCTGCAGTTTGCGTTCTAATAGTTGTTAAAATGTATAAAAAAAATTAAACCTTAAAACACACCAAGTTGCGTAATCACAAATCTATTAGGCATAACATTTTAGAGAATGCACTGCGGAACAGTGTACATCTTAGTAATTATTTGAAATTCTTGCGTTAAGATTTCCTATACTTGAAGTAAAAAGATATACGTGACCCTTATATTAAATAAAATTAAACTCTTTTTCCTACATACGCAATACTTTATCGAGTTAAAATCGATCCGTAAAGATTCACAAAATTTAAGAGAACAGTTCGGTCGTTTCTCGTTAATATAACTTTAACCTAAGGTAGGACCAGCAATAAATGTCGTTTCTTTGGATAGTTCGCATCAATACTTTTAATACTGAAAGCCAGCGGATGTAAGTGAATTTTAATTAAATAAAAGTTCACTCTTTCTCTACGAATAGAATACTTTATCGACTTATAAATTTTGCTCGCAAAGTGCATATAATGTCAGTGAACGCAGTGCTGTATAGTTTACATCTAAGCCATTTCTATGAAAACTTCACAATAAATATACCCTATAGACCGCTGAAACAAAAACGTATTGAAAATATAGTTTCTTTGAAACGAACTGATTTTTCTTGCCAGAAACTTTAATTTCTTATAAACCTTGCTTTTTAGAAACATCAGCTTATAGACCGGTATCACTAAAATCATTTAGATTAATAAACTCACTGTAACATTCACTTTTTTTGTCATAAAATTAATATTCAGAAAAACCTACATCACTAAAAGATTATTTAATAGACCGCTAGGGAAAAATAGAATTAGATTTGTACACTCTTTTCTACGCATACACATCTCTTTTTAGACTTATTATTTTAGACAACTATTGTTTCGCAGAAATATGAGGTTATAGACTGCTCGCACTGAAACCTTATGGATTTAAATGCACTTTGATGCACATTCATTTTTCTTGTATTATACTTGATTTTGAAAAAAACTTGCATCGCAGAAAGATTATGTAATAGACCGCCAGCATAAAATACACTGAGATTTGTAAGCTCTTAGCAATGCATTCACCTTTCTTTTCAGAATCTTTTATTTTTACATTTCTTGCTTTGCAGAAACATAAGCTTATAGACTTGTGGCACAAAACCTCTTAGATTATTATGCACTTTGCTGCGCATACACTTTTCTTGTAATATAATTGATTTTCAAAGAAACATGCATTGCTGAAAGATGATCCAATAGACTGCGTGCATAAATTTTCTTGTAATACACTTTTTTTAAAAGAAACTTGCAACGCTAAAAGATGATGTGATAGACCGATACCATAGGATACACTTAAATTTTTACACTTTTTTCTAAACATTCACTTTTCTTTGAGACTCTTTTATTTTCACATATCATTCCAGACGAAACATATTATTATATACTGAAAGTACATAAACATTCTAGATAACCTAATTTTATTCGTGTTACATCGTCCCGTATATACACGTGGACCGTGCATTTTTTAGGAAACATACGTTTGTTTTAGTTTATTCAATGCGTTGCTAAGCAACGGTATACGTCATTGTAAGCTAGGGCCCTCTAGAGATTGTCTACGAAAATAATATAAACTGCGATGGTAAAAAAGATATAACTTACCGACGGTAGATTTTAGGATGGTAACTTGCCGACCGCTAAGATTCGATGGTAACCTAGCAAGAAAGCTTGTCTACTGTCGGTAAGTCTGATGGTAGGTTACCATCAAATCTTTTCGGTCGGTAAGTTACCTACAGAATACCGAATGTCGGTAAGTCCTGATTGTTTATTACCATAGTATCTTTTTGTCGGTAATAGGTAATTATTTTTCTTTATGTTTTAATCAGATTTGTTAGATCGGAAAGTTTCCGAACTTTTGAAGCATTTAAAGAGCTTTTATACGATTATTTTTAAAAATTTAAATGTTCTTAGCTTGCGAGTTATTAAAAATTTTGTGTACAGCTTTCTTCCTTGTTTTTAAACATCCTATATGCTTTAAATAATTGTTTAGCATCTTGTTTTAGGGAATTTAACGAGCTTTAAAATGGCTATTATAAAGCAATTTGAATTTTGTTAGTCTTCGAGTGATTAAAGTTTTTGTGTAGGAATTCCATCTTTTTGTTTAGACACCATATACATTGTAAATAATTAGGTTTAGCATCAGGTTGTTTTCTGTGCATTCACCCGTATCATTTATTCTCAATTATTTAACAACTATTGCTCTGCAGAAACATAAGCCTATAGACTGCTTGCACTGTAACCTTATAGATTTAAATGCACTTTGATGAACAATTACTTTTCTTGTATTAAACTTAAATTTTCAACAAAACTTGCATCGCAAAAAGATGATCTAATAAACCGCTATCATAAAATGCACTGAGATTTGTACTCTTTTTTCTATGCATTCAATTCTTTTCTTAAACGCTTTAGTTAAGACAACTATTGTTTCGCAAAAATATAAGGTTACAGTGTAGCGGAAGGAACCAGGAACTCGAATTCTATTGGTTCAAACACTGATCGATACTACTATTTTTATACAACATTTTTTTATTCGTTAACTATTACAAAACAAGAATGGATAACAAAAATGCGTAGTTGATCGAGCACGTGTAACTATTCAATTCATTTCTTTTTTATAATAACGGAAGAAGAAAGCTATTGTAACTATGGAAACATTAACGTTCTCATAGAGACATTGTAAGCCGTGATGGAGTGTTAGCGCTAAAGTAGCTTGGTCAGAGAATCAGCGGTGAGGACGGCAGCGCCAGTCGTCCAATGGGATAAAGTTCGAAACTGCTTATCGACAGCAAGCCGCTACAATAGACTGCTATCACTTACATCTATTAGATTAAAATGCACTCCGATGTACATTCTCTTTTCTTGTAATATACTTGATATTCATAAAAAACTTGCATCGCAGGAAGATAATCTAATAGACCGCAAGTAGAAAATAGACTTAGATTTGTACACTTTTCTATGCACCCGTATCATTTTAGAATCAATTATTTAGACAACTATTGTTCTGCAGAAACATAAGTTTATAGACTGCTTGCACTGTTACCTTATAGATTTAAATGCACTTTAATTCACATTCACATTTGTGAAATATACTTGATTTTCAAAAAAAGCTTTAATCGCAGAATGATGATCTAATAGACTGCTAATATAAAATACACTAGTGTAAGATTTACGTATAGAGATATATATATTTTAATGGTAACAGTAAAGTATTTATTTATTAAAACTAATAAAAAGGTATAATGTTTGTAACAAATAATATAGTAAATCTATAATCTAATGATCTATGCTAACAATAAGTGTAACTCCCTACGTCCGAGAACAACCGCAAGGAACACCCGAATCCGACTCGTCGTCGCCTATCGTAATTCTTCGCCGTTCCCCGTTGTCTTTCGTACCTCCCGTTAAACTTATCACTCTCAATTATTATTCGACTCTCAGAAAAAACGCACACGCACACGCACGCAGCACGCCCAGTCCTTCCCGTCGCTTACTATATCCAACATCCCCTCCATCGTCTCCCGTTGTTTTCGTCATCTCCCTGGAAACTTCCCGATCATTTCAAGCCTAGCGCAAAGGCTTTTCCGGTATTTCACATTATCGAGAACGTTCGGGAGACTTCGATGTAGCTATACAAAGGCGACAAGCCCAGACGGCGTAACCTAATACCTAAAACTAATATTCTTATCTACCGCTCTTTCTTTATCCTCGACCGGATGCATTCTTTCATTTCTTTCATCACTCTCGCACTCATACCATTCACACATCATATCTCATACTATTAACAATTCAAAACCCCACACTAGGATTTGTAAACTCTGAGCTATGCATTCACCTTTTTTATAAGAATCATTTATTTATAAATTTCTTGCTTTGCATAATCACAAGTTTATAGGACTTCTGGCACTAAAATCTCTTCGATTATTATGCACTTTGCTGCACATACAGTTTTTTGTAATATATTTGATTTCAAAGACACATGCTTGGAAAGATGAACCAATAGAATTTTTACATTAAATTTCTGGTAGTACACTTGTTTTAAAAGAACTGCACCGCTAAAAGATGGACCGATAGACCGATACGATAGGATAAAATTTGTTAAAAAACTTCTATGTGAAGCAATGAAAGAGCTTTAATATGACTATTTTTAAACATTTCATATTTGTTTGATTTTGAGTTATTAAATTTTTAGTGTACGTTTCTATATTTTTTTTTAGACACTCTATGTGTTCAAAATTCTAAAGTTTTATGTCAGTTTGTAGAGCAATAAAGCCCTTTATATGACTATTTTTAAACATTTCATATTTGTTTGATTTCGAGTTATTAAATTTTTAGTGTACAGTTTCTATTTTTTTTAGACACTCTATGTGTTCAAAATTCTCAAGTTTTATGTCAGTTTTTAGAGCAATTGGAGGGCTTTTAAATGACTATTTTTGAACATTTTATAATTGTTTAGATTTCGAGTTATTAAAGTTTTAGTGTACAGCTTCTTTATTTTTTTTGAGACACCCTATGTATGCAAAATTCTCAAGTTTCATGTCAGTTTTTAGAGCACTTGGAGGGCTTTTAAATGACTATTTTTAAACATTTTATTATTGTTTAGTTTTCGAGTTATTAAAGTTTTTGTGTACAGATTCTTTATTTTTTTTAAACACCCTATCTGTGTAAAATTCTCAAGTTTCATGTCAATTTTTAGAGCATTTTAAGGGCTTTAATATGATTATTTTTAAACATTTTATAAATGTTTAGTTTCCGAGAAAATAAAGTTTTTCTGTATAGCTTTAGCCTTAGTTTTTAGACACTCTATATATTTAAATGACTTGAGTTTCTTATCAGTTTGTAGAGCATTTGAGAGGCTTTAAAATGGCTATTTTGAAAAATCAAAAAAACATGTTTGTTTTAGAGTTTTAGAGTTTTTCTGTTCAGCTTTCTCCTTAGTTTTTTTTCAGACACCCTATATATTTTAATGACTATAGTTTTATATCAGTTTGTAGTGCATTTAGGAGGCTTTAAAATGGCTATTTTGAAAACTCAAAAAACTTGTTAGTTTACGAGTTATTAATAGTTTTATTTTTTTTTTGCTTTATGTATAATTTTTGAACACCGTGTATATTTTTCACCGTTTTTTTGGCGTAGTTTGTAGGGCTTGAAAAGACCTTTAAAATGAGTGGTCACACGATAGGTTTTTTCCTTTTTTTTTTTTTTTTTTTTTTTTTTTTTTTTTTTTTTTTTAGTCATCAGTTTTGAAAAGCGGCTGTTACAGCAGAGGGTTTTTTCAGGTTGCGTTCAGGGTTTGCGTCAGGGTTGCGTCAGGGTTTTTTCAGGGTTGTGTCGGGTTGCTCAGGGTTTTTCAGTGTTGCGTCAGGGTTTGCGTTCAGGGTTGCGTCAGGGTTTTTTCAGGGTTGCGTCTGCGTCAGGGTTTTTTCCGGCTGCGTCAGGTTGCGTCAGGGTTGCGTCAGGGTTTTTTCAGGGTTGCGTCAGGGTTTTTCAGGGTTGCGTCAGGGTTTCAGTCGGTTGCGTCGGGTTTTTGGGTTGCGTCAGGGTTTTTCAGGGTTGCGTCAGGGTTGCGTCAGGGTTGCGTCAGGGTTGCGTCCAGGGTTGCGTCAGGGTTGCGTCAGGGTTGCGTCAGGGTTGCGTCAGGGTTGCGTCAGGGTTGCGTCAGGGTTGCGTCAGGGTTGCGTCCAGGGTTGCGTCAGGGTTGCGTCGGGTTGCGTCAGGGTTGCGTCAGGGTTGCGTCAGGGTTGCGTCAGGGTTGCGTCAGGGTTGCGTCAGGGTTGCGTCAGGGTTGCGTCAGGGTTGCGTCAGGGTTGCGTCAGGGTTGCGTCAGGGTTGCGTCAGGGTTGCGTCAGGGTTGCGTCAGGGTTGCGTCAGGGTTGCGTCAGGTTGCGTCAGGGTTGCGTCAGGGTTGCGTCAGGGTTGCGTCAGGGTTGCGTCAGGGTTGCGTCAGGGTTGCGTCAGGGTTGCTTCAGGGTTGCGTCAGGGTTGCGTCAGGGTTGCGTCGGGTTGCGTCAGGGTTGCGTCAGGGTTGCGTCAGGGTTGCGTCAGGGTTGCGTCAGGGTTGCGTCAGGGTTTGCGTCAGGGTTGCGTCAGGGTTGCGTCAGGGTTGCGTCAGGTTGCGTCAGGGTTGCGTCAGGGTTGCGTCAGGGTTGCGTCAGGGTTGCGTCAGGGTTGCGTCAGGGTTGCGTCAGGGTTGCGTCAGGGTTGCGTCAGGGTTGCGTCAGGGTTGCGTCAGGGTTGCGTCAGGGTTGCGTCAGGTTGCGTCAGGGTTGCGTCAGGGTTGCGTCAGGGTTGCGTCAGGGTTGCGTCAGGGTTGCGTCGGGTTGCGTCAGGGTTGCGTCAGGGTTGCGTCAGGGTTGCGTCAGGGTTGCGTCAGGGTTGCGTCAGGGTTGCGTCGGGTTGCGTCAGGGTTGCGTCAGGGTTGCGTCAGGGTTGCGTCAGGGTTGCGTCAGGGTTGCGTCAGGGTTGCGTCAGGGTTGCGTCAGGGTTGCGTCAGGGTTGCGTCAGGGTTGCGTCAGGGTTGCGTCAGGGTTGCGTCAGGGTTGCGTCAGGGTTGCGTCCAGGGTTGCGTCAGGGTTGCGTCAGGGTTGCGTCAGGGTTGCGTCAGGGTTGCGTCGGGTTGCGTCAGGGTTGCGTCAGGGTTGCGTCAGGGTTGCGTCAGGGTTGCGTCAGGGTTGCGTCAGGGTTGCGTCGGGTTGCGTCAGGGTTGCGTCAGGGTTGCGTCAGGGTTGCGTCAGGGTTTGCGTCAGGGTTGCGTCGGGTTGCGTCAGGGTTGCGTCAGGGTTGCGTCAGGGTTGCGTCAGGGTTGCGTCAGGTTGCGTCAGGGTTGCGTCAGGGTTGC